>NC_092707.1:279999998-280306426 GCF_047496885.1 Scyliorhinus torazame | reverse complement strand
AGTAATCAGAATCAGAAGTGTGATATATCTAGTGTAATGGTAGTGAATACAACCAGTTCTTTCATCTGGTGTGAAGCTGATACGATTCTGGATCCAAGCTCTATTGATCAATAGAACAACAGTGACAGGCAGTGAAAATATTATTTAGAAGCACATCATTAAGCCAAAATATTCCTTCAAAATTACAGTTACTAAACATAATACAACTCAGAATTTTAATACACAAAACTGAACAAGGAGGCTACCTAAACTCAAGCACAAAATTGTACCATACACCTTCCGGAGGTCTAAAGGGGTTACAGTGTGCCTTCACAGACATTGATGTGTCTTGTCGCAGTCAAGCGCAGACCTTCCTCACTGGCCAGTTTCTGTGAAGAACAGAAAAATAAATTTCACCAAAGAAGTTGCCAGGAGAAGGAAGGGAATATTCCACATAAAAGAGCATTTTCATCACCTTCAACTTTGTCTTACTTCAAGTGTACATTATCAAAGCAACCTAATAGCTCAGTAGGTAATGTTACAATTTAGATAGCCTGACAGTGAAGAATGTAACTAGTCTTTCTTCACTAAAAACCTTTTATTCACAGATGCACACATTACGGATCGTGCACCTCCAGCAACCACAGTTTCAACCTGCTCCAATATCTATCAGCACAGATAAATCCGAGGTTAAGGCTCACCAGCTGAATACAGTTAAACACCCAATGAATACATAATGAACAGAAAATTGCACCATATGGTGGACTGCTGACCCACACGTCCAGGTTAAGGGCCCCGACCTGTTTCTTGACCTGTGTTATTTAGCTGAACTCAACGTTGGTAGAAATGGCCTCACCATCATCGAGAGGAACAATCAATTAGGATTCCTGCTAGGATTCGACATTAATTCATTTCTGCTGAATATAAGATGCACAATAAGGGTAGACACAGCTTCAGATGTGAGAGTTCTCATGGGTGAACGACTAAGGTCCAGGATCACACATTAAGAATGGCCACAAATGGAGCTGTCCTGGTTTGAGTTCAGCCTTAGACAATACATAGTAAATCTAGGTGACAAACAGGAGGATCAGCTGATCAAAATGGCACAATAGTGCAAATTGCTAAAGGGATAATATTGTAAATATTCTATCCTTGTTGGTTGACAGAATATCCTACTGTATGTAGAAGTTGAATAAACAAACAATTAAGTCGCTGAGAGAGTGATTTCCCCAGCCCCCCCCCCCCCCCACCCGGCGAACCCCCCCTCCATTCGGTGCAGGTGCAAATTCTGTTATGATTAAAATTCTTGTGAGAGGGCCATAACAGGATTTGTGATGGGAGATATCAGAATGGGATCTTCCCCGCAGCCCCCGCCGCTCCCCCCCTCCCCCACAGGAGGCATAACCAGGTTCACGCCAAGCAAGGGTATGGAACTGGTTACAATTAATTTAAATACATATTAATATTCAAAAGTGATTTAAACACCAAATCTTCCTTGAATGTCAAATGTGCCCACCCACTGGAGTAACGTAACACCGGCAGGAATCATTACTGGTCTCAGAAAATGGAGACCAAAAGTGATGACCAGGCCGGGTGGGCCCGGAGACTTCGGGTGGTTAGGGACATGGCAGGAGAGTGCTCTGGTATTGTCCCCTGACACTGCTAACTGGCACTGCCAGGGGGCAGGACCTGAAGAGGGAAGGACCTGCAGGTGACCCCATAGCAGGGCTTCGTTTCATGTGGGGGGAGGCACCAATGCCCCCAAAACTGGAGATGACGGGAGGGAACGACGATGCCCTGAAGACCCGATGCCAGTCATTGGGGGGGGGGGGGGGGGAGGGGGGTCCGATGCCAGCAATGATGGCGAAGGAGAGGTCATTAACCAGGATTTGAGATTAGGGTACCCTTTAAAAACTGTGCATGCATCTCTGTGAAACCAGGTTTTCCGGCATCTTTTGGCCCCTTCTAAAAAACAATGGGAAAATGTGGGAAGAAAACCTGCGCGCTTCTCTGGGTTTTCAGTCAGAACCTAGCACTATGCCATTTTGGGGGAAAATTCCACTCTTTGACTTGAAATTTGTTTGGTTAAACAAGTGCTCCTTAAAACGAATATAAGCTCTGTAAAATTGGGACCTTGATTAATCAACAATTTTCCGTTTTCTTTAGTCCATCATTTTGTTTTTGAAATTTTTCAGTTTTATTATTTATACTACTTATTATTTCGAGACAAGAATTTGTCCTACCATCTTCACATTCATCAATATAGGGTATGCGGTCATTATTTTCCTTATCTTCCCCTGCAAAACATTGGATAAGAACGAGACACATTGGACTTATTAAGAACTTTGTTAGGTGTGTGAACAGAAAGCAAAACATATTTTTCCCTCACCTTGCAGCATTCCAAAGACTCCATTCCCTCTACAACACCCACCTAGTTCACTCTTCTATCACTCTCACCTCCCCTTCTCATGAAGGCCCTGGAGATCCCCACTCCCCCAAACTCAATGTCCAGGGTTACAAACATTCCTTCCAAGTGAGACAACAATTTACTTGCACTTTTTTTCACATGAGTATACTGTATTTTCTGCTCATCATGCAGTCTCCTCTACCTTGGGAAAACTAAACAGATTAGTTTATCACTTTGCTGAATACCTCTCGAGGTGGCCCTCGACAAGGTGGAAAAGAGACTGGAGGCCCAGGGAAACGCGATCAAGGACCTGGAAAAAGCCTCGATAGACCAAAGCGACCAGACCATCGATCCGGGGGCGGAAATAACGAGGTTGGTGGCAACCCAGAGGAACCTGAAAGGAAAGATTGAGGACCAGAAGAACCTGGCGGGGCGCAAAAATCTCAGGATAGTGGGCCTGCCAGAGGGAACCCAGGGCAGGGATCCTATAGACTACGTCGCCTGGATGCTGGGAAACCTGATGGAAAAGAGACAGCTTCCCCAACCTACCAGAGATCTACAGGGCCCATAGGTTTCTCCAGCCAAATCCCAAGGCTGGGAAGCAGCCGAGGGTGATCATCGCTAAATTACATTGGTACCAAGACTGGGAGGGAATCCCGTGCTGTGTCAGACAAAGAAAGATCTGCAACTGGGAGGGACATAGGATAAGGATATATCAATACATTGGGGCAGACCTGACAAATTGCCGGGCAGAGTTCGATTTTGATTTTGATTTTATTTATTGTCACATGTACCGAAGTACAGTGAAAAGTATTATTCTGCGGCCAAGGGAACGTACACAGTATGTACATAGTAGACAAAAAGAATAATCAACAGAGAACATTGACAAATGGTACATCGACAAACAGTGATTGGTTACAGAGCAGAACAAGGGGCTAAACAAAGCAAGTACATGAGCAAGAGGAGCATAGGGCGTCGTGAATAGTGTTCTTACAGGGAACAGACCAGTCCAAGGGGGAGTCGTTGAGGAGTCTTGTAGCTGTGTGGAAAAAGCTGTTCCTATGTCTGGATGTGTGGGTCTTCAGACTTCTGTACCTTCTGCCTGATGGAAGGGTCTGGAAGAAGGCAATGCCTGGGTGGGAGGGGTCTCTGATAATGCTGTCTGCCTTCCGCAGACAGCGGGAGGTGTATACAGAATCAATGTGGGAGTGGCAAGCTTGTGTGATGCGTTGGACTGAGTTCACCACACTGCAATTTCTTGCGATCTTGGACCGAGCAGTTGCCATACCAGGCTGTGATGCAGCCGGATAGGATGCTCTCTATCGCACATCTGTAGAAGTTTATGAGAGTCGATGCAGACATGCCAAATTTTGTTATCTTCCGTAGAAAGTAGAGACATTGTTGGGCTTTCTTGACTGTTGCATCAACGTGGGTGGACCAGGACAGACTATTGGTGATGGTGACCCCCAGGAACTTAAGCTATCGACCTTCTCCACTTCGGAGCCATTGATGCAGGCGGGAGTGTGTGTCGTGCTGCGCTTCCTGAAGTGGATGATCAGTTCCTTGGTTTTTCCGAAATTTAGAGATAGGTTGTTTTCGGTACACCATGCAACCAAGTGATTTATCTCCCTCCTGTAGTCTGATTTGTCGTTGTTTGAGATGCGGCTCACCACAGTCGTATCATCCGCAAACTTATAGATTGAGGGGCAGCACGGTAGCACAGTGGTTAGAATAATTGCTTCACAGCTCTAGGGTCCCAGGTTTGATTTCCGGCTTGGTCACTGTCTGTGTGGAGTCTGCACGTTCTCCCTGTGTGTGCGTGGGTTTCCTCCGGGTGCTCCGATTTCCTCCCACAGTCCAAAGTTGAGCAGGTTAGGTGGATTGGCTATGGTAAATTGCCCTTAGTGTCCAAAATTGGGGTTACTGGGTTATGGGGATAGGGTGGAGGTGTGGGTTTGGGTAGGGTGCTCTTTCCAAGAGATGGTGCAGACTCGATGGGCCGAATGACCTCCTTCTGCACTGTAAATTCTATGAAATCTATTCTATGAAATCTTGCCACACAGTCATGTGTGTACAGGGAGTTCAAGAAAGCGAAGGACACCCTACACAGGGGCAAAGTGAGGTTTGGGATGCTTACCCAGCCAGACTTTGGGTTACGCACCAGGGCATTAATTCATGACCCCTGAGGACGGGTTCATCCAAAGGATCGGGCTGGGTAAGCAGCAACAGAGAGGACGATGCGGCGGACACCTGAGATGCGGAAAATGTTAAAGGACAATTCGTGTGGGACTGTACCGCCTCGTTCTGAACCTGGGGACCAGTGCACAGAAAGAAGGATGAGAAGGTAATAGAACGCAGGAGAGGATGAGGAGGAGGCATAGGGGGAAGAAAAGCAGCAGGTGAATGAGGGGGTTAGGCCAACCCCGAGAGGAGGTCCACCACACAAGTGGGAAAGCTAGTACGAGTTGGGGGAGGGGGGTGGCGCATCTCCCACCAGGGAAAGAGTACCTGGTGATGGGGGTTGGGGGGGGGGGGGGTTGTTACACCGCCAACGGGAGTTTTCCAAGGGGTTAGATGGGGAGGTGAAAACAGAGGGGGGGACAACAGCAGAAAGAGGGGTAGGATATGGGGAGAGAGGCAGAATCAAAGGGGGAACAGAGGGACAAGGGGGGGTGGGGGGGGGGAGAAGAGCTCTAGGCTGGCAAGTACAGGCCACACGAGGTAACAAGAAACAAAATGGCACCGCAAGCAGCCACTTTGGAAGGTCTCCAAACAGAGGGAAACCCCGAAGTGCAGGAGCTCACCCACATGGTGTACGTGTAGTTGGCAGCCATGTTGGGTGGCCCTGGACAAAGGGACACACGGAGTGCAGGGGCACATCACAAGGTACATATGGTTGATCCCACAGGAGGAGGGGGGGAACAAAAATCCCCATCAGAATAGTCACCTGGAATGTCAAGGCACTTAATGGCCCAGCGAAAAGATCCAGAGTCTTCGCCCACCTGAAAGGTATGAACACCGACATAGTCTTCCTCCAAGGGACGCACCTGAGGGAGAAGGACTGACTGAGCGTAAGAAAGGGATGGGAGGGACAGACTGAACATTCATGTTACGGGACGGGATCTAGGGGGGGTAGCCACACTGCTTAGTAAGAGGACTGCATTTAGCACGACTAGGACTGTTATGGACCCGGGGAATGATATGTCATGGTCAGCAGTGTCCTGCAAGGGGCACCGGTGGTCCTGGTGAACGTGTACGCTCCCAACTGGGGTGTCACAGAGTTTATTAAAAAGACCATGCCGGAAATCCCTGACATAACTGTGTACAGGACCCACGGATGGACAGATCAAACCCCAAAACAGGGAAGACATTAAACATGGCAGAAGATCGAGGTGCGTTTATGGAACAAATGGACCCATGGAGGTTCTCATTCTTCTCCCAGGAACACAGGGTCTACTCCAGGATCGACTTCTTTGTAGTGAGAAAATCAGTGCTTCCAGGGATAGTAAGAACGGAATATTCCGCGCTCGTAATCTCTGACCATGCTCCACACTACATGGATGTGAAGTTGGAGGTGCCCCCTATGGAGGTTGTACACGGCCCTCCTGGTTTACAGGGTTTTCTGCGGGAAAATATCACAGACCATGGACGGGTATATTACCAACAAACAGAATGGGAAAGTCTCATCCTCCAGGTTCTGAAGGCTGTGATCAGAAGCGAAATTATCACATACATAGCGCACAGTGGCAGGGAAGAGAGGGAAGCTAGGCAACAACTGACCGACTCCATACTGGAGGTAGACAGACGCTACTCCGAGGCCCCAATCATAGAGCTTCTGGTAGAGAGGAAAAAGCTGCAAATGGACTTTAACCAGCAGGTTAATGCAGTGTATCAACTCCACCAGACACAAAGGATCTTCTACGAACACGAAGAAAAAGCCAGCCGCTTGCTAGCTCACCAGAGAAAGCAGACAGCCACGAGGGAAATAGCGCAGGTTAGGGATAACAATGGCAGACTGGTAGCCAAGCTGTAAAAGGTCAACAAAGCATTGAGGCCTTCTACCGGGGGCTGTACACCTCTGAACCCCTCGAAGGGGACACGGGGATAGAACAGTTCCTCAATGGACTGGACATGCCAGCTGCGGAAGAAGATAGGTGAAGGGGGCTGGAAGCTCCGCAAGAACTGGGTGAAGTCATGGAGAATATTAACTCCATGCAGGAAGGTCGGGACCATGCGGATTCCCGGTGGACTTCTACAAAATATCCTTCTGGCGGAGGAAATTAAAAAGGACCTGCAGAGGTGGGTCACACTCCCACTCTCCCTCGCGGGGCGGGTGCAGCCGATTAATATGAACGCACTGCCCAGGTTCCTCTTCCTGTTCAGATCCATACCGATCTATATCACCAAGGCCTTCTTTAAATCAATTGATAAATTCATCATGGCGTTCGTGTGGGGGGGTGGGAAGGGGGGGGGGGGGGGGGGGGGGGAGAGAGAGAGAGAGAGAGAGAGAAAGAGAGAAAGAGAGAAAGAGAGAATCCAAGGATTCCCAAAAGGGTCCTAAAAGAAAAAGTATGGGAGGCCTGGCCATCCCAAACCTATAATACTACCACTGGGTGGGTCACAGCAGAAAGGGTGAGGGGATGGGTGAAGGAACAAGAAGCAGAATAGGTGAGGAAGCAGGAGAGTTCCTGCATAGGGACGTTCCTCCAAGCCCGCGACAGAAGAGCACTTCCATCCCCGCCAGCCAAACACTCAACAAGCCCAGTGGTTGCAGACACAATCCAGACCTGGAATCAACTGAGACAGCACTTCAATCTGACTGAAATGTCCACCATGGCCCCCATCCACAGCAACTGCAGGATTGTGCCAGCCACGATGGATGCCACCTTTAAAAGGTGGAGACACGATGGGGAGACATTGACAGTCAGTGACTTCTACACGGACAATAGGTTAGCAACGTTAGACAAACTAACAGAGAGACTCCAGCTGCCTAGGGGAAATGACCTAAGGTACATCCAGGTCAACAACCTTCTCCGTAGGATAACAGCAACATACCCATGGATGCCCAGACACTCACTATGAGACCAACTGTTGGGCAAGGATGACATTGGGAGGGCAACAGTGGGAGCTTCTATGGGCAACTACTGGAGGAACATGCACCCCTCTGGACAAGACAACAGAAAAGTGGGAGGAAGAACTAGAGATAGAAATGGGGTGGTGACACTGGATCAAAGCACTGAACAAGGCAAGCTCCATCACAACATGCTCAGGGCCGAGCCTAATGCAGCTAAAGATGGCGCGCAGAGCGCATCCAACCAGAAGCAGAATGAACAGGTTCTACCGGAGGTGGAGTACAAATGCGAATGGGGCCAGGGTAGCCCGGCCAACCACACCCACATGTCTTGTCAGGTTCTGGACAGCCTTCTTTGAGGCAATGTCCAAGGTTGTGGGGGAGAGGGTGGAGCCGTGCCCAAAAGTGGTGGTCTTCAGGGTCTCAGGGCAGCCAGAACTTTTCATGGGGAGGGAGGAGACGACGCCCTTGCCTTTGCCTCCCGAATTGCCCGCTGGAAAATCCACGATCAGAAGCATCACCCAAAGCTGCAGACTGGCTGTCCGACTTGTGGGTATTTCTCCAAATAGAGAAGATCAAATTCGCCATCCGGGGCTTGGAAGAGGGCATCCAAAGGACGTGGTAGCCATTCACCAACTTGTTCCATGGCCTGTTTGAAGCCAACCGGGGTGGGAGGGGACTCTGCAGATGGCCCACAAAAACGCCAAAGAAAAAGGAGAAAGGAGAGTGGGTTGGGGGAAGGGAGGACAGAAACCGCCAAGGCAGACGATGGGAGGCCGAGAGCAAGGCCACAAAGAAAGGACCTGATAGCAGGGTCAAAAGGCCCCGTGGCTGAATGGGGAAAACACATACCAACGGTACTAATGCTCCACACGAGCCTCTTCCCTCCCCCTCTTCATCTCACCCAACCAACATAGCATTCTTTCCCCCCTCGTATTGTTTATCTAGCTTCCTCTTAAATACATCTATGCTGGCTGCCTCAGCTACTCCTTGGAGTCCTGAGTTAACATTCGCACCAATCTTTGGGTAAAGAAGTTTCTCCTGAATTCCCAATTGGTGACCAGCTAATGTATGATTCTAAGTTTTGTGCTGGTAGAAGTCAAGGAGCGAGCGAGGGGGTGGGGGAGTGGCCAATTTAGGGTCGCTAATGCAATGGTCAAGCTGCCTTGTCTGAAGTAGTCTGCTTTTGCCAGCTTTCCACCTCAGTGTTTTAGCCTACAGTGAAGAAATGACACACAGCACCGGTAGCGTGTAGAAAACTGAAGGTGAAAATGAAAAATAGCATCCATCATTGCAATGTACTTATTCGAATGGCAGGAGGAATAAATCACAGCCTACCGAACACCAAGCTGAAAATATTCATTTGTTATGCAGTAAAAAGTATTTTTCTTTTGCCTTAGGGATGCCAGGAGGCAACCAACTGGAACCTGCATTCACTGGTGCAGTCCTGTTAAACAGAGTTTATAATTCTTACTTTGTTTCAAAGATACTTGCAAGTGTGATACGAAGGCTCCAAGCATTGATTCTTCCATCCAGGAGACACCAGCCAATGACAAAGGAAAATGGCGACATCAACTGTGGGCCAGCGTATGTCGCCATGACGCTTTGTGACTGCAGCGGCACGGCAATAGGCGCAACACCAAAAATAACCCCTACCTGATAACGCGGCCAGATATCTCAATCTTGCGGCAGAACGGGATATCCCAATCTTGTGGCAGAATGGGATATTCTAATCTCAGTCACAATATCCCTACAGCACAGAAGGAGGCCATACGCCCCGTCGAAGTCAGCAGCAACTCTCTGAAAGAACATCCTACCTCGGCCCACTCCCCCGCCTAACCCTGTAACCCCATCTAATCTTTGGATACTACAGGGCAATTTAACATGGCCAATCCACCGATCCTCCACATTTTTGGACTATGGGAAGAAACAGGAGCACCCGGAGGAACCCCACGCAGACATAGAGAGAATGTGAAAACTCCACACCGACAGCCACCCAAGGTCGGAATCGAACCTGGGTCCCTGGCGCTGTGAGGCTACAGTGCTAACTACTGTGCCACCATGTAGCCCAGAGAAAATGTTCTCGCGGAGAAAATGAAGGGACAGCCTGCCTTGAGAGAGAGTGGTGCTGCAGGAGCTGTGAGGGCTGGGTGGTGCCGGGGGGGAGGGGGGGTTCTGCCAGAGCACTTACAGTGCGCAAAATGAAGGGAGTGGGCACTGCACGTGAACAAAACCCAAAAGTCGGAATTAGGAGACAGTGTCCCAGCACCATGGAGCCAGGGAACGGGACAGTGGACTCAGATATAGGCTGATCTCATTTAAAAAAAAATTTTTTAAATAAATTTAGAGTACCCAATTATTTTTTCCAATTAAGGAGCAATTTAGCGTGGCCAATCCACCTATCCTGCACATCTTTTGGGTTGTGGGGGTGAAACCCACGCAGACACGGGGAGAACGTACAAACTCCACACGGACAGTGACCCAGGGCCGGGATTTGAACCCAGGTCCTCAGCGCCATAGGCAGCAATGCTAACCACTGTGCCACCGTGCTGCCCTAGGCTGATCTCATAAGATAAGGGAGGGTTAGTCACCTTGGCTGGAACCTGCCTCTCCCAGATTGATCTAGAGTGCACCACGTGGAGCTACCCCACACCCAAAATTATTTGATTTGCTGCGCATCCACCAATTTAAGGAGATGGAAGAGTGCTGGTGATAATTCCTACCTTGAGTTGGAGAATTTTCTTCATCATCATTCATTTTCTGGGTACCTGTTTAAGAAAATGAAACCACTTTTAGGCAAGTATAGGATTTGGAGAGGAGTGCTGAGTTGTGAATTAGTGAATTGCATGAATGCCCTTTCCCCCTCATTGTGTTCTAATACAGAGAGTATTTGAGAAATGGTTTGGCTTGTGCAAACCAATGATAACAAATCAACTGATCCAGGGACAAGAAATTGGTTCCAAGCCTTAGGTTTCGATGAATGTGAGCAAGTTCCTTGCAATGTCTTCACTACACAAAGAACAAATGAGCATTAACTTTCTGATCACTGCCAGGATTTCTACCAGGAGCCATGAAGAGTAATTCAAACTATTTAACTTCATACAATAGAACTTGATCCCTTAAATACAGCTTTCACTATTATTCTAATAATCCATTTGCACATGTTTAACAGGAGCCCAAGTGTATGAAATGGCAGTACAAGGAAAACTGGTGAAGCCTTCATAGCAGCTAACAGATCTCCTAAGGCATTGCTCATGCCAGAGTCAAGGATTCTGCTACGTTATCAAAGCAACATTAAACCATGTGCCAAGCTGTGGCTCAGTGGGTAGCCCTCTTCCCTTTGAGCCAGGAGGTTGCGGCTTCAAGTCTTGCTCCAAAGGCTTGAACACATAAATCAAGGATGACATTCTGAGCGAGTGCTGCATTGTTAGGGGTGCCATCTTTTGAATGAGATGCTAAAATTGAGGCCCCGTCTGTCCACTCAGGTGAACGAAAAAGAACCTCTGGTAGCATTTAGAAAAAGAGAAGAGGGCGGTATCCCTGATGCATTGGCCAATATTTATCCTTCAATCAACATGGGTAGCACGGTAGCATTGTGGATAGCACAATTGCTTCACAGCTCCAGGGTCCCAGGTTCGATTCCCGGCTTGGGTCACTGTCTGTGCGGAGTCTGCACATTCTCCCCGTGTGTGTGTGGGTTTCCTCCGGGTACTCCGGTTTCCTCCCACAGGTCCAAAGATGTGCAGGTTAGGTGGATTGGTCATGCTAAATTGCCCTTAGTGTTGGGTGGGGTTACTGGGTTATGGGGATAGGGTGGAGGTGTGGGCCTTGGGTAGGGTGCTCTTTCCAAGAGTTGGTGCAGACTCGATGGGCCGAATGGCCTCCATCTGCACTGTAAATTCTATGATCTATGATAACTTCACAAAAACAGATCAGCTGTTCATTATCACATCAGTGTGCCTGGCAGCTTGCTGTGTGCAAATTGGCTGCTGCATCTCCTACATTACAACAGTGATTATACTTTGGACATACTTCATCGGCTGTAAAATGTTGAGCCATCATGACAGGTGCTATCTAAATGCACGGCTTTCTTACTTTCTTTCAGCATACTATAATAGTTAATCACCTGTCACAATGTTCATGACTAAAACAATCTCTCATCTCCTGCAACTATCTTGCTGTTTCTTGTCCATTGTTTTTCAGTTACATCATCTTTGTGTTCCATCCTCTCCTCACCATTAGTCCAGAAATAACTTTAGAAGTAAGTGTATTGTGCATAATGCATAAAATCTATAGGAGTCTGGAGACATAACTGCTGAGAAAGTTTGGTATTTTCATATTTTATTTCGAAAACTTTCCAGCATTTTGGATTTGACTTTTTACACATGTACATAAATATTTGCTGATGTGTGTACTTTATATGAGATGATGTATTCTGCTTTGATTGTTGTCATTGTTGGAATCAATTAGTAGGCGAATGATACCTGATTCTCACTTCAAGTTGTTCCTTAATAGATCACTAAACATGTGAGAATGAGATTGTTGGTGAATACGTGATGTGTTTGCAAGATATTCATTTGTTATCTGCTTTTTTAAAAAAAAAGTCATTTATAACAAATGTTATGGGCCAGGGATGAGAGAACCCCAAAGTGTATCATGGAGTTCACCTGACCCACAACTTTGAATAGATTGTGGTATGGGGAGCACACGACCCACTCTACAGGTATGGTACAGCAGAAATGGAAAAGTATTTTTTAAAGCAAAACAATATTTAGTCTATGAACTCACGTTAACCTTTTAAAACATACAGTGAACATCTTAGCAACCATCAATTCAAATACAACCCCCAAAGAATACAACACTAAGTAACCCTTAATAACTTCCCAAACAACATCCAGAAGACAGAAGAAACACCTTTTAACAGAAGCACATCAGGTTAACAATCACTACTGAAAACATTTATAATTCTGAATTCACCAAATGATCAAGAAATAGTCTTTTCATGACAGAGAGATCAACAGTACACCTGCTCTGCCTGGCTTCAGCTCCAACACTGAAAACGAAACTAAAACACACCCTGCAGCAAACAGCCTAAAACGAAAGTAAAAAGCTGACAGGCAGCCCAGCTCCACCCACACTCTGACATCACTAATAAACACCCATTTCTTAAAGGTACTCTCACATGATACCTCCCCACCAAGAAAAAAAAAACTATCAACTTCAAGATGGTTTCATTTTTTACCTTTTCACCATCCATTAAAAAATGCACAAGTAAATATACTTTTTCGGTTCAAAAAACAACACACGCGAACAGGTATAATAGTATAGTCCATTTTTTTTTCATTCTTCTTCTTCCAACTGAAAACAGTCTCGATTGACAGTGTCTTTGAACAAGAAGGTCTCTGCACGATCTGTACATTTCTCTACGCCTGGCATTTCTCTTTAAAGTCAGATACTTTAGTTCAATCTGATCACAGAGTCCCTTGTAATTCTCCAACACATGAGCATTAGTTATCACAGCTTTCAGGCAGTCAAATGCCTGTTGAAAGTCCGCTGTCCATTGAAATTTTTGACGTTTCTTCAGCAAGTCTATCAGTGGAGCAATCACGCTACAAAACCTTTGCACAAATGTTCGATCAAATACACTCATGCCAAGAAATCGCATTATTTCCCTTCGCCTTGAGGGTATTGAAAACTCCGAAATAACTGTTGGTTTCACATCCCGTGTGACCATTTGACCCTATCCGATTGTATGGCCAAGGAAAGTGACTTGGGCTTTCCCAAATTCACTTTTGGCTAGGTTTATCACCAAACCCACCTCCTGAAGTCAATCGAATAACTCCATCAGATGTTTTAAATGTCCTGTCCATGTCTGGCTGAAAATTACCAGATCGTCGATGTATACCGCACAATTGGTAATCCTGAAACAAATTTGTTAGTTAACCGTTGAAATGTGGCTGATGCGTTTTTCATGCCAAATGGCATAACTTTGAATTGGTATCTACCATCTGGAGTCTCAAAAGCTGAAATCGCCTTCGCCCTTTCAGATAAAGGTACCTGCCAGTAACCTTTAAGTAAATCCAGTTTAGAAATAAAAGCTGATTGTCACACTTTCTCAATGCAATCCTCCAAACGTGGGATAGGATAAGAGTCCGTTCTTGTAACTGCATTAACCATTCTATCGTCCACACACATGGTTTTATCACTGCTTGAGGTTTCCCTATCACTTGACATGTGTGACATGATTGACAAAATTTAACTACATCTTTATGTAGTCCAGGCCAATAAAAATGTTTCTGGATTTTAGCTTGAGTTTTCCTTATTCCCAAATGACTTCCCACTGGTACCTCATGTGCAACCCGCAACACCTCCTTTCTATACCCTACCGGCAATACTACTTGATGAACTTCTGCCCACTTTTCATCCGCCTGCATATGTAAAGGTCTCCATTTTCTCATCAAGACATTACTTTTACGGTAATAACACTCTGGTATACACTCAGATACCTCTTCCGTGTATGCTTTCTGATACACCCGTTTTATTTCTACATCTTTCTGTTGTAACTCCGCCAATTTTCCTGAACTAAAAATATCCACCTCATCCTCCACCTGTTCTTGTTCTTTTTCAACCATCTGATCAAAAATTGTTTCTGATAATTGCACTTCAACTTCATATTCACTCTTTGATTTCTCCTGTTTTCTTAAGCTGTGACTTTGTGACCTTGTTACTACACAATATGGAAAAATCCCAGGATATTCGTCCTTCAACACTTCAGTTGTCTGATTTTCCATTGGCTTTTCAACCACAATAGGCATCACTCTCACCTGCGATCCAGCTATATTATTACCCAAGATAAACTGTATTCCTCGACAAGATAGTTTCTCTATTACTCCTACTACCACTTCACCACTCTTCACTGGACTTTCCAACCTTACCTTATATAATGGAAGGCTACTCCTCTCACCCTGAATTCCACATATTACCACCTTTTCTGGCAACACTCTTCCCAAACTACATAACTCCTCATCTCTTACCATTAAAGATTGACTAGCTCCCGTATCTCTTAAAATTGTGACTTCTTTACCTGCTCTTCCTGATACACATGAGTAAACTTTACCCACACAAGTAAATTCTTTAAAGAGATCTGGCACCTTCTTATCAATCACCTCTTGATCAGGCTGTACAATCTTTCACACCTCCTTCGCCTCACTTGGGCTTTCCTTTACCACTTCCACAAACCCCACTGTCTTATCCTGTTTTACCATATCAGCCTTCCCAGTCCTTTTCTTCAACCACCAACACTGTGACTTTACATGGCATAGTTTATTACAGTGTAAACATTTGAAACTTTTCATTTCTTTTCCACCCTCCTGGATTTCTTTCTTAATCTGAGGTACACTCTCTTTATTATCTCCCATCAGATCACCTTTACCTTTACCACTTGAGTATTTCTCATGTCCCCAGTTTCTCTCCCTCACAGGCTGAAACTGATGTCGGAAACCAAGCTTTGATTTATGAACCAATTCATAATCATCTGCCATTTCTGCTGCAGTTTTAACCCTCTGCTCTTCCAAATAAGTTCCGACTACATCAGGAATTGAATTTTTAAACTTCCCCAAAAGTATAATTCCTCTGAGAGCTTCATACGTTTGGTCTATTTTCAAAGCCCTTATCCACCTATCAAAATTACTCTGTTTGAGCCTTTCAAACTCCATGTATGTTTGACCAAAATATTTCCTTAAATTTCTCAACATTTGTCTGTAGGCTTCAGGCACCAGTTCATATGCACCTAAGATGGATTTTTTCACTTCCTCATACATCCCAGATACCTCCTCCGGTAGTGATGCAAACACTTCACTAGCCCTACCTAGCAGCTTTGTTTGAATCAGTAATACCCACATGTCCTGTGGCCATTTCATTTGTTTAACCACCTTCTCAAATGGAATGAAAAAGGCTTCGACCTCCTTCTCGTTAAACCTTGGCAATGCTTGGACATATTAAATAGATCCCCACCAAGCCTTTGACTTTGACGCTCTTTCTCACTATCCTCATCACTATCATCCAACTGTACGTTTCCCTTTACGTCTGCCAATTTTAACTGACTGTCATGTTTCATGGCCATTTTCTGAAGTTCAAACTTTCTCTTTATCATTTTCCCTGATCTGTATCTCCCTTTCTCTTTTGTTTTGTTCTGCTAGGGCTATTCTTTCTTTTCTCCTTTCTTCACTCTCCTTTTCTTTTTCCTCTCTCGCTCTTTCGTATTCAAGCTGCTATAATTCTTTCTCATGTTCCATTTGTTTAAGTTGTAACTGAATTTTTGCCATTTCCAATGAGTCAAACTGTATCTCAGGCAACTTTAAATGCTTAGCCACAGCCATAATTACCTCATCTTTTCACATTTTGTCAGGTAATGTTAACTGCAATGTTTTTGCCAAATCTAACATTCTGCTTTTAGTCTCTGTCCGTAAGGTACTGCTTGTGACCGTCTCCACCCCCAAAAACTTCAGAGCCTCTGAAAGAGCCATTGTCCACAACACACTCCCCACTTAAACTAGAATACGACACCTGAATAGCAACCACAATATGCTCACCCCTCACTGTCTTTAAGTTCACAAAGCCAATCCAACAGATAGACCTTTATCCCGGACGAGCCCCCAATTTGTTATGGGCCAGGGTTTAGAGAACCCCAAATTGTATCATGGAGTTCACCTGACCCACAACTTTGAATAGATTGTGGTATGGGCCACTCTACAGGTGTGGCACAGCAGATATGGAAAATTATTTTTTAAAGCAAAACAATGTTTATTCTATGAACTCACGTTAACCTTTTAAAACATAGTGAAAATCTTAGCAACCATCAATTCAAATACAACCCCCAAAGAATACAACACTAAGTAATCCTTAATAACTTCCCAAACAACATCCAGAAGACAGAAGAAGCACCTTTTAACAGAAGCACATCAGGTTTACATTCACTACTGAAAACATTTATAATTCTGAAGTCACCAAATGATCAAGACATAGTCTTTTCATGGCAGAGAGATCAACAGTACACCTGCTCTGTCTGGCTTCAGCTTCAACACTGAAAACGAAACTAAAACATACCCTGCAGCAAACAGCCTAAAACGAAAGTAAAAAGCTGACAGGCAGCCCAGCTCCACCCACACTCTGACATCACTAATAAACACCCATTTCTTAAAGGTACATTTCTTAAACACCCATTTCTTAAAGGTACTCTCCCATGACACAAACACAACATCAACATCCAAAAGCCCAGAAAACGGTTGTATAGTATAACATCTCAAAAAAAGAAAAACAAACACACAACCAATCATATAAATCCCACCCAAAGAAAGACAATTATAACTATTCCCCCCCCCACACCCCACCTAACAGTTGATGGTGACTAATTCTTTAAAGTAGAAAGTAGGAAATGAATGGCTTCCACCTCAGGTAGAACCCCTCCACCAATCCCCTAACGGTGTGCTTGACCTTTTCCAGATTTAAAAATTCCATGAGGTCAACCAACCAGGCCGAAGCACTGGGTGGAACAGAATATCTCCATCCCAGCAGAACTCGCCTCCAGGTTATCACCAAGGTAAAGGCAAGAACATCCGCCTTCAACCTGGTCTGCTGCCCCGGCAAATCCAACAACCTGAAATGGCCACCAATGGACAAGGTGACATGGTACTAAAGAAGGAGACCCAAAAGTTTACCATCTTTGGACATGGCCAGGACATGTGAATGTGGTTAGCGGGCCCATGAGAGCACCGCTCACACCGATCCTCCACTCCTGTGAAGAACCCACTCATCCTAGCTTTAGTTAGGTGAGCCCTATGTACCACATTGAGCTGAATCAGGCTGCGCCACATGCAGGAGGAAGTGGAGTTCACCCTACGAAGGGCCTCACACCATACGTCCTCTATCTCCATCCTAGCTCTCCCTCCCACTTCACTCTCACCTGGTCCAGCGAGACAGCTTCCATTGACATGATCTGACATCAAATATTTGAAATGCTACCCCACCCGCCCCAGACCCCGTCAGCAATAGGATTCTCCCCAGCAGGGAGGGTTGCAGTGCTAAGGGAAATGTGGGCTAAGCCTTCTGGACAAAGTCGTGTAACTGAAAGTAGCGTTACAAGTACAGCCCTGACAGTACTTGCCGAAAGCTCCTCCAAACTGGTAAACCGTCCCTCCATGAACAGATCCCTAAAATACTCAAGGCCCTTTCCTTCCCACGACTTAAACGTTGTATCCAAACCCGCCGGCATAAACACATGGTTGCCGCAGATAGGTCCCAACATTCAGCTTGTAATGCTGTCTAAACTGCTTCCACATTCTCGGGTAGCAGGGGCGAAGCCATTATCAAAGCCCGTACGCTCGAGCCCCTACACAAACTCGCCACCAACCGCCCCCATCTGGAATCTGACTCCCCCAACCACCTAGCACCTTCTCAATATTGGCCACCCAATGATAAGCATAATGCCAGCCCCACCCCCCCTGAATGCCGGTCTCGCTGAAGGAATGCCCTATGAATTCTTGGTGACTTACCACCCAAATAAAATAGGTGATTAACTTGTTAACCTTGACAAAGACAGAAAGGAAGACATTGAAACAAAAATCAAAACCTTGGGAGAATGTTCATCTTCACAGTCTGGACTCTGCTTGCCAAGGACAGCGGAAGGTTATTCCACTTCTGTAAATCGGACCTCCCCCTTCTCATTAGACTTGTATAGTTTAATCTATAAAGCATGGGCCAAACATGGGCCACTTGGATACCCAGATGCTGGAAGCTATCTCTGCCAAGACGAACAGGCAATACCCCAAGATTGGCTCCTCTCCCCGGAGGATTAACCGGAAAATATTGACTCTTCTCCAGGTTCAATTTATACCTGGAAAATGAGCCCAAACTCCTCAGTAGCTTCATTATTTCGTCCATAGAGGAGACTGGATCCGTAACATGCAAGAGCAGGTCATCAGCATATGGAGACACCCTATGCACCCCCGCCCCCCCCACACCCCCCCGCCCTCTCCACTCCCCGGCCTTATCCCCCTCCATTCTCCATTCACCCAAAGACCCCAGCGCTATGGCCAAAGGTTCTATCATTGCCGCAAACAAGAGTGACAACAAAGGGAACCCCTGCCTTGTACTCCTATTCAATGGAAAATACCCCAAATTCATCGCCTTAGTGCGTGCACTGGCTGTAGGGGCTCTATAGAATAGCCGAACCCATGAAATGGAATTCTGCCCAAATACAAATCCCCCAAGCACCTCAAAAAGGTACTCCCACTCCACCCTGTTGAACACTTTCTCAACATCCATAGATACAATCACCTCTGGGGAGGGGACTGGAGAGGGGGAGCAGACAACATTCAGCACACACTGTATGTGAGCCAACATATGCCGCCCCTCCACAAAGCCTGTCTGGTCTTCTGTCTGTCTCTCTCTTCACCACGCTGGCCAGTAGTTTGACATCCACATTCAAAAGAGAGATGGGCCTATATGATCCACATTCCATTGGGTCCTTATCCTCTTTCAAGATGAGGGCGAAAGAGGCCTGCAAAGGTGTATCTTGCAATGAACCCCGAGCCAAAGAATCAATGAAAATATTTACTATCAATGGCACCAACTGGCCCGCAAACTTCATATAAAATTCGACAGGAAACCCACCTGGGCCAGGGGCCTTACCTGTTTGCATCAGCCTTATGCCCTTCACTAAATCCTCAGGGTTGAATGGGGCCTTCAACTCTCCCTTCTCTCTCTCTTCACCACCAGGAAGGACAAACCAAGCTGCTGCCTCAGTCCCTAATCTGTTCGATCTCTCGGGAAGCCATCCGCCGCCTCAGCTGGTGAGCCAAAAGAAGGCCTGCCTTATCCCCATACTCATAAACCAACCCCTTTGAGGGCTGGAGCTGGTCAACTGCCTTCCCCTTGGTCACCAGATCAAACTGCTTCCAGCAACTACAGAGTAGTGTCCTCCGAATAGTGGTGATCCGTCTGCAAAATCACACCTACCAGTCACTGACATTCCAGGCTCACAATGCTTTTTAAATGCACCTTATAGCAGATCTCTTACAATCGGCCTCAGGGCCTCCCACAGTGTGGAGGAAGAGACCGAGTGGTTACTGTTAAACCTAATATATTCCTTGATGGTCATTCACAAAACTCCTTCTCCGCTCGTAACGACACATCTAACCTCCACGGTGAGCACTGAATGAGATCCAACTCCAGCACCAGGTCCACAAATCCCCCATCAACCCCACAAAGAGAAAAACAAGTTTTATCTACAAATATCAACAACTTTATACAGGATCTCCCAACACTCTTCTCAACCCACATACTTTAAAGATTTCATACAACACATTCAACTAGACCCGAGTGCCTCAAAGTAGTAGTCCTTAGACTTATATGTGACCCGCAACCTTGCCTGGTACGCCACCCTGAACCGAACGCCTTTCCTATACACAATGGTCTTAACCCTATTAAAGGCTGCCCACTTCCTCCCCATCTCAGCTCCCACGACCTGGTAAATCCTCACAAGGTTTTCTTCCCACTTCGAGTCACGGTGTTCTTTGACCCACTTCATGACCCTCTCCTCTCTTAAGCTGTGAAATTGAATACTGATCGCTCGAGGTGGCATGTTCAGCCGAGGCTTCTGCCAAAGTGTCCGATGGGCCCTCGCCAGCTCCGGAGAGGATGCAAGACCACACTCGCCCATCATCTTCTCAAACATCTATGATAGATATTCAGTGGGATTCGGACCCTCCAGCAATCCGATGATGCTGAAGTTCTACTTCCTTGACTGATTATCGAGATCATCAATCTCTTATTCCCATCGGTCACCACTGCCATCTCGGCTTCCAACAACACAAGCTGCTCACTGTGACTCATCAGCATCTTCTCCACAGCCTCCAGCACGACGCCATGCTTCTTTATTGCCTCGGCGGTCTTACCAAGCTTCACCCAGACGGGACCCAGCGCTTCCTCAATCAATTTTCGTAGACTCTCTGACATCAGCTTCCACAGTTTGTCAAAGTGTTTGTTAGACACCTTCGTGAACACACCCGAGACCAAGTCCACTGTTGTCGTGGCGGCTCTCATCGACAATGCTGCTGCCTCCAGTTTCTCTGAACTGCACAAAGCCTCCGAGTCCGCTGAAGAATTATCTTCTGCGGGTTTTTGTTTCCGTTTCTTTTTGGCATGTGTTTGGTGCAGGAACCCTGTATTACTGATGCAGAATCCTGCAAAGAATCTCCTGAAAAATCGGGCAAAAAGGCCTAAAAAAAACAGATCCTGTTCGAAGCTACCTAGTGAGCGACCTCCCCTCACATGCCTCCACTGTAAGTCCTCAATTTGTTATCTTAATGGAAAACATTTTCCCTTTATTTTAACAAGGTTTACCACAAATAATTCATAATTAGCTATTTAATAACTTGCTGAGGTTATGTTTCATCAGCCTTTACCATCAACACCTCATGAGGGAGAATTATTTCATATAATGAATATCTTGAATCCATGATTGAGGATGACATATAAATGAAGGTGTTCTTCAAAGTGTGCAATGCCATTGGACATTAGTTCTGAATGGGGGCTGAATATTGTGCTCTGAAATTCCAAGGCTATAGAAATGTTAAAAAGGAACATCCTGTGGGGTCTAAAGTCTGTTCAGTCTCAAAGCTCATTTCAAATTCATGCACGAATACTTTGGCCTTCAAAAAGTACAATAACATCTCTAATAGGCTCCTGTAAACCATTGCTGAGATTCGAGCCCATTATCTTGATAGTGCATGTTCAAGTTATGTGGAATCATTAGATTGTCTTCTAATATATAATGAACAAATATAGTTTGTGAGAGAGTATGAGCATGTTCCTCTCCCTCCCCTAACTCTCCCAACTTGGGCAATGAGGATGCATATACATACTACACTGATAGACTGGATTTATGTATCACCATCTACCCCCTCTCCTCCATGACTCCCAGGAAAGTGGACTAGTTAGGGGAAATGGATGGAATATTTAAAATCATTAAAAAGAACCTTGAACTTAACCTCCTTCATTCCCCATACTCACAAGAAATTCAAAAAATGTGAGCTGGCAGAATTTAATTCCAACTGCTAAATCTGGAATATAAAACGAGTCTCAGTAATGGTGGCCATGACTCCAATCATTGATTGTTGTAAAAACTTATCTTGTTCATTAATGGGAAGGGGAAGGGAATCTGGTGTCCTTACCTGGTCTGGCCTACATGTGACTCCAGGTCCATAGCAGTGGAGCTGACTCATAACTGCCCTCTGAAATGGCCTAGCAAGCCAGTCAGTTCAAGGGCAATTAGGGATGGGCAACAAATGCTGGCCTTGTCAGCGACGCCCACATCCCATGAAAGAATAAACAAAAAAACACTTTAATCAGCATCACATTGACTTAATTAAATTCAGTTTAGGTTTGAAATTCCACTTGTTTATTCAGCAAATATCTACCAGACATGGGGGCTTTTGATTGAGACATTCCCCTTCTCTAAAGCATATGGGAAACTGGGTATTTTGAAAACTACCCTGAAAACTAAGGTGCTCTTCCAACGGGCTATCACAGCACACTTGCCCCTGTCGATTAAGATCAATGGTGAGATCCTGGAAAATGTGAACCATTTTCCATATTTTGGGAGTTTCCTCTCAATGAAGGCAGATATAGATGACGAAATTCATCACCTTCTTCAATGTGCCAACCCAGCCTTCAACCAACTGAGGAAAAGAGTATTTGAGGACCAGGTTCTCAAACTCAAGACTACGGTCATGGTTAACCGGGCAGCAATGATATCCGCACTCCTTTGTGCTTCGAGGCTTGGACAAGCTACCACAGGCACATCAATGAACCAGTGAGAAGTACCACCTGTGGTGCCTTCGCAAGATCCTCTAAATCCAATGCAAGAAAGGTGGTCCAACAGCAAGGCAATTATCACTCAAAAACAGCTCCCTTGGGCAGAAGTTGTCGCTCATTTGGCTAACACTAGACTCCTGACGCATCCACTGCACTCGGAACTCAGTCACAACAGGAGGCTTCCAGGAGGACAGCGGAAACACTTTGGGGATGCCTTCATAGAATCCATGAAGAGGTCAAACATCCCCTCAGGTTTATGGGAGTTCCTGGGTTTCACCAACCAAAATGTAGAAGGCTCATTTGGGAAGACATCGCACACATCGAGAGAATTAATTGGGAAAAGGCAGAGGCGAAGTCAAGGCATGAGAGGGACTGAACAGAGTTTCAAACAATCCATCTACCCAACTCTTCAAAAGCACCACCTGTCCCAAATGTGGCAGAATCTGCAGGTCGCACGATTAAATTAAATTATCAACCATTTCAGAACCCAACAAACCAGAGTTGAAGCATGTTAGCCTCGGTCCTGAAGGGCTGCCTAACAAGAGGATCTACTTCCAGTGTAATCTCTTGAAGGTACAATGAGTCCAAAAGTATCTTTCTATGTCGGTAGAGCAAGGCCCACAGCAGTACTTCTACTGTAGCAAGAGATGGGCTAAACAATGGTTAAGGCAATCTTATTAAACTGATTGACGTTTGGAAGCATATATGATATATTACACAGTAAGAAGTCTTACAACACCAGGGCCGGGATTCTCCGGTAACCGGCGAGGCGGGCCGTACCGGTGCCAAGGAGTGGCATGAACCACTCCGGAGTCAGGCCTTCGGGGGCTAGGCCGGCGCCGGAGTGGTTGGCGCCGCGCCAACCGGCGCCGAAGGGCCTCCGCTGGCCGGCACGAGTTGTCACGTGCGCAGGAGCGCCAGCCTGTTCTAGCGCATGTGCAGAACCGCTGGCGTATTTCCTGCGCATGCGCAGGGTGTTTCTTCTCCGCGCCGGCCATGGCAGAGCTTCACACAGGCCGGTGCGGAGGGAAAGATTGCCCCCATGGCACAGGCCCGCCCGCAGATCAGGGGGCCCCGATCGCGGGCCAGGCCACTGTGGGGGCCCCCCCGGGGCCAGATCCCCCCGCGTCCCCCCGAGGACTCTGCAGGCTGCCCACACAGCCAGGTCCCGCCGGTACGGACCTGGTCTAATCTACGCCCATCGGGGAGTGGAGAATCGCCGGGGGGGCCACTGCCAACAGCCCCTGACCGGCGCGGTGCGATCCCCGCCCCCGCCAAAAAAACGGCACTGGTGAATTTGGCAGCCGCTGGCAGGGCGGGATTCATGCCGCTCCCCGGCGATTCGACGACCCGGCGGGGGGTCGGAAAATCCCGCCCCAGATATATTACACTGCCAAGATGGATAAGTTTAAATGCAACAAAACTGCATGACTAAAGTCATAAACGTATTAGAAAAGCTTGTCATAACAATCACCTGAAACCCAGGTGCAACTAGGTCAGGATTATACCTGGGTCTAAAGCTTTCAGTAGCAATAGAGAAGTAAGAAAAGCACGAAGAAGCAAGCATTAATCAGATAATATCGAGGGACTAGAGCTTATAGGTTTCAAAAGAGAAAAAGTTCAAACAGAATCACTTTTGATTGAGTTGAGAAACAACAAAGGATCATCAGATTACCGGGAGTATATCACAGACTGTCAAATAGTGCAAAAGAAATTGAGGATGAAACACCACTTTATCAAAAGCTTTGGTGGAACAACTAGGCAACCTGAAGTTGGGGAACATTTTAGAAGCAGCAATAACAATATAATCAGCTTTCCATGTAAGAGGAGAAATGGTAAAAGAAAAGTTGAGAAGAAAAGTACTGACTGGACAAAGGAAAACAATAAAAACCTGTACTTGTATAACACTTTTCATAGTATCGTTGAGTGGTCACAGTACAGAAGGAGACCATCTGACCCATCAAGTCTGTACTGCACAGAATCATGTGAAAGAATAAAAATAAAATAAACAAACACAACTTTACCTGTACGCAGATGTTACAACAGGTACTCTAAAACCTGCTCAAAGAGAAAGCTGTTAATGTGCATCTTAAAAAGAGAGAGAGAGAGAGCATTTTTGGGTGTGAATTCCAGAGACTGAAGGCACAGATACCAATGGTGGAGCAATTAAAATCCGCGATGAGCAATGACCGGAGCTGACGGAGTACAGAGATCTCGGAGGATTGCGGGGGTGAGGTGGTTACAGAGATTGGGCTGGGATCTGTAATACGTTAGGGTTGATAAGAAATGGGAAAGGGCAAGCTTGGGTTTATGATAGGGAAATGGCACTAGAATTATTGCCTAAATCTAAGATGGGCAAATGAGAGGGAGCTGATTGTCTACATTTATGAAAACTGAGGGATACGAGGAAAGGCAAACTGGAGTACAGTAGTTAACTATAGTGGCATAGTAATAGTGACAAACAAAAATTCACTCTTTGAGAAAAGAGACAGCAAATTATAGATATTGTAGTTTATCATCAACTCATTAAACTGAAGAAACTTGAGGTTGTCAATATGGAGTTTGAGAAGGCAAGTCATGCTTGATCAACAGATAGACTTTTGTGAAGAAATTACATACAATAGATAAAGGAAATGGATGTGATTCATGGCTCAGTTGGTAGCAGCCTCGCCTCTTAATCACAAGGTCCTGAGTTCAAGTCCCATTCCAGGACTGAGTGCAAAATTGAAGATTCACAATCCAGTGAGGTGCTGAGGGAGTGCTGCACTGTCAGAGGTGATGGGCGGGATTCTCCGTAGCCCTACGCCAAAACCGAGAACGGCGACCGGGCGGAGAATGGCTCCTGACACCAAAATCGGGGCAGGTGATGGTTTGACGCCGGTTCGCGATTCTCCGCCCCTCCAAATCGGCGTCATCGGGAAGCGTACCACGCGCAGTCACAACCCCGTCAGAGTGCCATCAGCTGGCCCACACACGATGCTCCGCCTTCAATGGGCCGAGTTCCCAACGGCGCGGGCCATGTGCGGTCCCAGCGGTTGGGAGCCGGGCGTGCCAGCTGCGGACAGTGTCCAGCGCCGCCGCACTCGGCCGAGATCCATGCTGCTGGCCGGGGAGGGGGGGGTTTCTGGTAGGGCTGGGGGTAGTGGTTGGGGATGGCCAGGAGGTGGGCTGTGGGGTCGGGGTGGGCGGGTACGCGGTCCAGCACGGCCGGCGCCATGTTTACCGCCACGACTGGTGTGTGTGTGGTGAGTGTAGGCGTGCATGGCTGCAGCTTGTCAGCCCTGCGCATTTGTGGCCCGGGACCCGGTGATTCTCCGCCCATTTTCCACGCATTCCGCGGGTGTTTCACATGGCGCCGGTTCTAGCCCCTCACCAGTACTGGAATCGGGGAGGGTTTTGCGCCAATTTTCCCATTCTGAAACACCACGGATCCTCCGTTGGCGCCGGCACTTAGCCCCAGAAACGGAGAATCTAGCCCGATGTCTTTAAACTGAAGCTACACCTGCCTGTGCGGGTGGATGTAAAAGATCCCACTGTTTTTAAGAAGAGCAGGGGTGTTCTCCTTGATGTACTGGTCAATTTTATTCCTCAATCGATATCACAAAAACCTGATTATTTGGTCACTATCACATTGCTGTCTTGGGAGCTTGCTGTTCAAAAACTGATCATCACATTTCCTGCATTACAACAGTAGCTACATTTAAAAAAGTATTCCAGTGGCTGTAAAGTGCTTTGAGATTCCCGTGAACGTGAAAATTGCTATTTAAATGTAACAATTTAGTTCTCAAAAATGAATTCTCAAAAATGATTTGACTCTTAAATGCCCTTTGAAATGTCCGAGGTTGCCATGCAGTTCAAGGGCATTTAGGGATGGGTAACAAATGCTGGTCCAGCCAGCGATGCCCTCATCCCATGAAGCAGTAAAAAAAAATGAAGACGACCAATGCTGTACACAATACCCCAGATGTGGGGAAGAATTCTCCGGCCTCCCAGCTGCACGTTTCTCGATAGCGGGAGGTGGCGCGCTGTTTGCTGGCAGCGAGATTCTCTGCTCCAGTCACTGTCAATGGAAATTCCCATTGCCAGGCTGGCATCTGGGTGACATTGCAAGGGTGCCAGGCTGGCAGTGCCAAGGTGCCTGGGTGGCATCAGCAGTGCCAAGGAGCCGTCCACCCGGGGTCCTCCGATCGCCTGGGAGGCCCCCTCAAGTGCCGTTCCGCCTGGTCCCCGTTTGTGGCCACAAGTGCTAAACGGTACCCAGCTGGGATCTCCTCAGCGAGGGGATTCGATCCTGGGCGCTGGTTAGATCCAGCGAGTGCATAGTCAAGTGTGCCCACTCATATATGAAAATTTAGCCCCCGCCCATTGTGACGGGATCCAGATCGGGACATCTCGCGAGAGCTCGTTAGATCTCGTGAAGCGTGGTGAGCTGGGTAAATTTCACGAGATTTCCCAGCACCCCGAGTCGAGCACAACGTGGCCGTTAGATTTTGGAAAATAAAATTCAACTACTTGAAAAAGAGAAGTGGTGTCTTAATGATATAAGCGAGTGGTTAATAAAGTAATTAGAAAATGATATGGTCATTAGTGATATTGAACTATTGAGAAGCGCATGTAACCTGACCCAATTGAAACCAAAATTGAACTCATTATATTTTTAATGGTATTTATGTAAATGCCAGTACTTCCACAGTATCTCTACTTCAACAGAACTTTTACACAGTAATACTGCAGTAACTGAAACTCATTGGGAAATATAGGATATAAACGATTATTAATATTCCCATCCTGACTTCCGGTGATGGCGGGCGGGAGGCGGCCGCACAATGGAGGGCTCCCGTTCGGGAACAGCATTTTCGGGGCTTTAAGCCCGGTCCCAGGGTCCATGGAGGCGGCAAAAGCAGTGAGAAGGCACAGAGGCGGCAGAGTGAAGGCACAGTGAAGAAAATGTCGAGGGTGAGCAAAAGAACGTCCGTAAGGAAAACAGCTGAAGGTCCGTCGGGGAGTGGAAAGGTCACCGCGGGGTCACCAAGGAAAATGGAGGCTGGAGCACCAGGGGAGGCCACATTGCTTACGGCTGAAGAAATAACTAAGGTGATGGCTGCGGAATTCGAAAGGCAGTTTACAAAATACATGGAGACAATGAGGAAGGAGATGAGAGAGGTTTTGAGTGTGCTGGTGGAGGAGGCGATTTCCCCGGTGACGAAGGCGGTGGCGATCGCAGTGGCGGAGGTGCGAGAGCAAGGGGAGGCGCTGAAGGAAGTGGAGGAGACGTTATTGCAGCACGGTGATCAACTTGCCTCGATGGGGAAGGTGATGCGGAAGGTGATGGACATTAACAAGGATCTGCGAGGAAAAATGGAAGACCTGGAAAACAGCTCCAGGCGAAAGAATTTGAGGATTGTGGGGCTGCCCGAAGGAGTTGAAGGACCGAGGCCGACTGAGTATTTTGCCGCGATGCTGGCGAAACTATTGGGGGAGGGGGAGGATCCCTCCCGATATGAACTGGATTGGGCTCATCGGTCGTGGAGGCCTGTACCAAAGGCGAGTGAGCCGCCAAGGGTAGTGACTCTGTGCTTCGTAGGTGCAGCGTGAAGGAGAAGGTCCTGAGCTGGGCCAAGCAGAAGCGGGTGGTGCAGTGGGCTGGAGCTGGTATACGTGTATACCAGGACTTTACGGTGGAGCTGGAGAGGAGGCGGGCTGCCTTCAACCGGGTGAAGAGGGCACTGTACATTCATAGAATCATAGAAGTTTACAGCATGGAAACAGGCCCTTCGGCCCAACCAGTCCATGCCCCCCAGTTTTTACCGTTAAGCTAGTCCCAGTTGCCTGAACTTGGCCCATAACCCTCTATACCCATCTTACCCATGTAACTATCTAAATGCTTTTTAAAAGACACAATTGTACCCGCCTCTACTACTACCTCTGGCAGCACATTCCAGACACTCACTACCCTCTGAGTGAAGAAATTGCCCCTCTGGGCCCTTCTGAATCTCTCCCCTCTCACCTTAAACCTATGCCCTCTAGTTTTAGACTCCCCTACCTTTGGGAAAAGATGTTGACTATCTACCTTATCTATGCCCCTCATTATTTTATAGACCTCTATAAGATCACCCCTAAGCCTCCTATGCTCCAGGGAAAAAAGTCCCAGTCTATCCAGCCTCTCCTTATAACTCGAACCATCAAGTCCCAGTAACATCCTAGTAAATTTTTTCTGCACTCTTTCTAGTTTAATAATATCCTTTCTATAATAGGGTGACCAGAACTGCACACAGTATTCCAAGTGTGGCCGTACCAATGTCTTGTACAACTTCAACAAGACGTCCCAACTCCTGTATTCAATGTTCTGACCAATGAAACCAAGCATGCTGAATGCCTTCTTCACCACCCTGTCCACCTGCGACTCCACCTTCAAGGAGCTATGAACCTGTACTCCTAGATCTCTTTGTTCTATAACTCTCCCCAACGCCATACCATTAACTGAGTAGGTCCTGGCCTGATTCGATCTGCCAAAATGCATCACCTCACATTTATCTAAATTAAACTCCATCTGCCATTCGTCGGCCCACTGGCCTAAATCATCAAGATCTCGTTGCAATCCTAGATAACCTTCTTCACTATCCACTGTGCCACCAATCTTGGTGTCATCTGCAAACTTACTAACCATGCCTCCTAAATTCTCATCCAAATCATTAATATAAATCACAAATAACAGTGGACCCAGCACCGATCCCTGAGGCACACCACTGGTCACAGGCCTCCAGTTTGAAAAACAACCCTCTACAACCACCCTCTGCCTTCTGTCGTCCAGCCAATTTTGAATCCAATTGGCAACCTCACCCTGGATCCCGTGAGCTTTAACCTTCTGCAACAACCTACCATGCGGTACCTTGTCAAAGGCTTTGCTAAAGTCCATGTAGACGACGTCTACTGCACTGCCCTCATCTACCTTCTTGGTCACCCCCTCAAAAAACTCAATCAAATTTGTGAGGCATGATTTTCCACGCACAAAGCCATGCTGACTGCCCCGAATCAGTCCTTGCCTCTCTAAATGCTTGTAGATCCTGTCTCTCAGAATACCTTCTAGCAACTTATCTACTACAGACGTTAGGCTCACCGGTCTGTAGTTCCCAGGCTTTTCCCTGCTGCCCTTCTTAAACAAGGGCACAACATTCGCCACTCTCCAATCTTCAGGCACCTCACCTGTGGCTGCCGATGATTCAAATATCTCTGTTAGGGGACCCGCAATTTCCTCCCTAGCCTCCCACAACATCCTGGGATACATTTCATCAGGTCCCGGGGATTTATCTACCTTGATGCGCTTTAAGATTTCCAGCACCTCCTCCTCTGTAATATGCACACTTCTCAAGACATCACTATTTATTTCCCTTAGTTTCCTAACATCCATGCCTTTCTCCACCGTGAATACCGATGAGAAATATTCATTCAGGATCTCACCCAACTCTTGTGGCTCTGCACATAGATGTCCTTGTTGATCCTTAAGAGGCCCTACTCTGTCCCTAGTTACTCTTTTTCCCTTTATGTATCTGTAGAAGCTCTTTGGATTCTCCTTTGCATTATTTGCCAAAGCAATTTCATGTCCCCTTTTTGCCCTCCTGATTTCCCTCTTAACTCTATTTCGACAATCTCTATACTCTTCAAGGGATCCACTTGATCCCAGTTGTTTATGTACGTCATATGCCTCCTTCTTCTTTTTGACCAGAGTCTCAATATCTCGAGTCATCCAGGGTGCCCTACTTCTACCAGCCTTGCCCTTCACACTAAAGGGAATGTGTTTACCCTGAACCCTGGTTAACACATTTTTAAAAGCCTCCCATTTACCAGCCGTCCCTTTGCCTGCCAACAGTCTCCCCCAATCTACCTCTGAAAGTTCCTGTCTGATACCATCAAAATTGGCCTTGCCCCAATTAAGAATTTTAACTCTTGGGCCTGACCTATCATTCTCCATAGCTATCTTAAAACTAATGGAGTTATGGTCACTTGTCCCAAAGTGATCCCTCACTAACACTTCTGTCACTTGCCCTTCCTTATTTCCCAAGACGAGGTCAAGTTTTGTCCCCTCTCTAGTCGGTCCATCCACATACTGAATGAGAAATTCCTCCTGAATACACTCAACAAATTTCCCTCTATCCAAGCCCCTAATGCTATGGCTGTCCCAGTCAATGTTGGGAAAGTTAAAGTCCCCTACTATTACCACCCTATTATTCTTGCAGCTATCTGTAATCTCCTTACATATTTGCTCCTCAATTTCCCGCTGACTATTTGGGGGCCTGTAGTACAGGCCTATCAAGGTGATCTCTCCCTTCTTATTTTTCAGTTCCACCCATATAGACTCAGTGGGCGAACCCTCGGATATATCCCCTCTAAGTACTGCCGTGATGTTCTCCCTAATCAAAAACGCCACTCCCCCTCCTCTCTTACCTCCTGTTCTATCCTTTCTATAGCATCTGTACCCCGGAACATTGAGCTGCCAGTCCTGCCCCTCCCTTAGCCATGTTTCAGTCATAGCTATAATATCCCAGTCCCATGTGCCCATCCATGCCCTGAGTTCATCCGCTTTGCCCGTCAGGCCCCTTGCATTGAAATAAATGCAGTTTAATGTAGACTTTCCTTGCTCTCTGACCTGCTTTCTCTGGTCATGATTTACACACTCTCCCTTCCTGCCTTTTGTTTCTGTCCCCACTGACTTCCTACATCGGTTCCCATCCCCCTGCCATTAGTTTAAACCCTCCCCAACTGCACTAGCAAACACACCCCCGAGAACATTGGTTCCGGTCCCACCCAGATGCAGACCGTCCGATTTGTACAGGTCCCACCTCCCCCAGAACCGGTCCCAATGTCCCAGGAATTTGAAACCCTCCCTCTTGCACCATCTCTCATTAGCAAGGTGCAGTGCGGCATTGTATATCCAGCGAAGCTGAGGGTGACTTACAAGCTCAGGGACTTTTATTTTGGAATGGTGGAAGCAGCGGAGGAGTTTGCGAAGGCAGAAGGACTGTGGCAGAACTGAGAAATTGAGAAATGGCCATGTACCGATGTAACCTCATGACTGTATTTTCTTAATTTTTGTTTCACTGCGTGTGGGTGTATGGGCTAAAGGAGCCAATGTTGTATATATTTGGACAAGGGAAATGATGGGACTTTCACTCGAAATGAGGGCTCTTTGGGGTGTAGGTGGATATTTGGGGTTTGTGTGCTAAAAGGGGATTTCTGGGCTTTCCTAGGGCCGGGCAAGGGGGAAAAGGACCCGGGCGGGGGCCTCCACGCTGGCCGGTTTAAGCCGGTCAGTGAACGGAAGTGAGGTGGGGGGAGGAGCTGCGGCCATCGGAGCCTGGCAGAACAGGGTCCGAGTGGTCTAGCCGGGGTGGAAGTTTGGGGGGAAGGAACCGAGGTTGGGGGGAGGAGTTTTACAAGAGGCAGTGGACGGGAGAGTTGGAGACTGGGGGGGGTGGGGTACAACTCTTGGGTATCATGTACGGTACTCCTTCAGAGGTTGGAGGGCGTTGAGTGTAGTGGGGGGGTTGGACTCTATAGGTCAATGGTGACCATGGGCGGTCCCGGACTCATAGAACATAGAACAATACAGCGCAGTACAGGCCCTTCGGCCCACGATGTTGCACCGAAACAAAAGCCATCTAACCTACACTATGCCATTATCATCCATATGTTTATCCAATAAACTTTTAAATGCCCTCAATGTTGGCGAGTTCACTACTGTAGCAGGTAGGGCATTCCACGGCCTCACTACTCTTTGCGTAAAGAACCTACCTCTGACCTCTGTCCTATATCTATTACCCCTCAGTTTAAAGTTATGTCCCCTCGTGCCAGCCATATCCATCCGCGGGAGAAGGCTCTCACTGTCCACCCTATCCAACCCCCTGATCATTTTGTATGCCTCTATTAAGTCTCCTCTTAGCCTTCTTCTCTCCAACGAAAACAACCTCAAGTCCGTCAGCCTTTCCTCATAAGATTTTCCCTCCATACCAGGCAACATCCTGGTAAATCTCCTCTGCACCCGCTCCAAAGCCTCCACGTCCTTCCTATAATGCGGTGACCAGAACTGTACGCAATACTCCAAATGCGGCCGGACCAGAGTTCTGTACAGCTGCAACATGACCTCTCGACTCCGGAACTCAATCCCTCTACCAATAAAGGCCAACACTCCATAGGCCTTCTTCACAACCCTATCAACCTGGGTGGCAACTTTCAGGGATCTATGTACTCACCCATCCTTCTACGCCCTCCTCCAGGTCATTGATAAAAATGACAAACAGCAACGGCCCCAGAACAGATCCTTGTGGTACTCCACTTGTGACTGTACTCCATTCTGAACATTTCCCATCAACCACCACCCTCTGTCTTCTTTCAGCTAGCCAATTTCTGATCCACATCTCTAAATCACCCTCAATCCCCAGCCTCCGTATTTTTTGCAATAGCCTACCGTGGGGAACCTTATCAAACGCTTTGCTGAAATCCATATACACCACATCAACTGCTCTACCCTCGTCTACCTGTTCAGTCACCTTCTCAAAGAACTCAATAAGGTTTGTGAGGCATGACCTACCCTTCACAAAGCCATGCTGACTATCCCTGATCATATCATTCCTATCTAGATGATTATAAATCTTGTCCCTTATAATCCCCTCCAAGACTTTACCCACTACAGACGTGAGGCTCACCGGTCTATAGTTGCCGGGGTTGTCTCTGCTCCCCTTTTTGAAGTCTCTGCTCTCCTTTTTCTTTTTCTCCTTTGTTTTTTTGTTGCCACCATGGGAGGGTTTGTTTTATTGGATGCATATATTGACAGGTGGGCCGTTGTTTGGGGTGGTGGGAGGATGGGATCGTTGGTATTGTTAAGGGGATTGATTTTGTATTTGTTACCGTTTACTGTTTGTGGGTGGGGTGTAAATTTTGAAGGAAAATGTGAAAATGGAGAATAAAAATATTTATTAAAAAAAAAAAATCCCCATCCTGAAATATCTACCTCAAGATTCGCAAAAGAATATAATTGGTAATTAAATGCAGCCTGAAAATGTACTCTGCAGCGTAAACATTCCCAGGGCAGGCAGTGCGTCCACCAGTAAAGGATAAAGCTCCCTGAGAAGGTTTTGCCATACGGTTACACAATATAAAGTGGGGCAAAGCTCATTTGGAGCATAAACAGTGGCATGGACCAGCTGGGGCTGAATGGCCTGCTTTGGTGTAGTAGTTTCAACATTATTTTACAGAATACAAGAGCTTGTATTTATATTTTGGATACTGAGAGAATCAAGGGATGGAGTGTGTAAATGGAGTTGAGGCAGAAGTGCAGCCTTGAAGTATTAAATTGTAGAGTAGGCTCAAGAGACCTTGAGCCTACTCCAGCTCTTATTCTTATGTTTAGCTGAACTATGCGCATGAGTGATTGAAAGCTGCATTAATATCCAGCTGATTTTTTCGTTTACATTTATCTGCAGAAGTTGAGTCTTCTGTCATATAAAATAAATATATTCATTGGAACGGTGTTTTCAAAGTTTTACCCCTCTTCTCATAAGAGCCTCTTAAATTGCCAACCTTAGAAATAAAGTAACTCTTCATAGAAACAGCAGTCACACTGTAACTGTTAATTAAGTAAACACTGAAGGTGAGAGGAAAAAGCCAACACAGAAATTAAATGGTACTTGTTCAATCTATTTAAGGTACGAGTACATTTAAACTTGGGCTGTTAATACTGGCATTCCAAATTGTGAATGGTTCCGATCGACTGGATAAAGAGAGACTGTTTCCAGTGGCGGAAGGATCCAGAATTGGAGGGCACAGATTGCAGCTGACACACAAAAAGAGCCAGAGGCAACACGAGGAAACATTTTTACGCTGCGCACTGTTGTGATTCGGAAGGCACTGTCTGAAAGAGTGATGGAAGCAGATTACATAAGAACATTCAAAAGAGAACTGGGTAAGTGCTTCAGGGGAAAGAAAAAAACCTGACCAGGACACAGGGAAGTAGCTGAGGAGTGTGGGATTTATTGGGTAGCTCTACTAAAGGGCTGGCACAGGCTCGATGGAGCGAATGATCCCTTTCTATGTTGCATTATTCAATGATTCTTAAAGCATGCATGATTAAAATTAACAAGGCCGAAATGGGTAAGTGGAATAGATTGCTCGCTAAAACAGTTGAAGCTGTGTTGATGAATATCTTCGATAAGAGCTGGAAAAGTAGCTAATTGGCGATGGGCCTGGGCAGCTAGAGATGTTGAGATACTTCCGTTTCTACCTTCCAGGGGCCACAACGAGGGAGACAAGGCAAAAGATTGAAATAAGGCGGGTGTTGGGTGAGTGAAGTTCTGCGTGAATATTTTAAAGGATCATAGAGCATCAATGCAGTGCTTCGGCGCAGAGGGTTTAAACAAGGCCGGTAGAATCTGTGACAGTGTGGAACAGTCAAGTGTCAGAACCACATCACGGAATTCCGAGTGCGAGACCCTGGACTACTGGAAAAGTGAGTCTTTTTCATGCAAGGCAAAGAAATTAGGGAGTAGAGAAGGCTTGAAGGAAATAAAGCTGCCCATAATCAGTCTGGAAAACTGATGGATGGGATCTGATTTAGTCTGGGTAGTGGCCCTGTCACCAGCTAAAAAGAGGTCTGCTTAAGGAGTGAACACCATCAGAATATCAAAGAGAGACATGCCAAATTTCAAACAATCAAAACAATTTAAAGCCCAGGAGAAAAGTGTGCTGATTTTTGGAAGTCGACTCCGATTGACCATGGTGCTGCCATGGAAAAAGCAACCGGGAACAGACAGTTCCCCAGGTTCCTGAGGAATTAAAAGAAGGCCCACGACTTGAATATGTTCCTTTTGTCTGTGGAGTGCGGGTCCTGACTCGATGGGCCAAATGGCCTCCTTCTGCACTGTAAATTCTATCATAATCTATGATGAATGGGTGTCACTTCTAGCAAGCACAAATGAGCCATGTTACGAGTTCGACTGATTATCTTAAATTGGTTGTCAGTGTGGCTATTAGAACACTCAGGGTTGTTCAGCAGATGCTTCCCAATTGTGAAATCACATTCAACAATAGAGGTTTTTGTCGTGTTGGGTGTTCTGCTGCACAAATGATCCAACACGGCTGTAGATGGTACAACTCTGTTTTATTGTCTAAACATTGGTAACAACTAACTGCTGGCTTGGGTACGTGCTTCACCAGCTAACCTGTGGACCCAGCCCTATCACTATCTTAGTGAGGCACTCAGCACATGGTCTATGTCTTGGTGTTGGCTGCGATGATATGTGTGTGCTGGTTGGTCCAACTGCCTGTCCATCAGTGTGTGTGTGATTGCACCATGATATGCTGATGTGGATATCATGACAGTTTTGTTTTGGGTTTCACAAGCACGGGCTGGTTGAGAACCGTCTGTATTTTGCCTGTTACAAACAACTGAAGGAACCTGCTGTTTGATTCGACCAGTCAACCAGAGGGACACATGGCCCAGATACCTGGTCGGACAACAGAATAACGTCCCTTAACTGAGAATATCTTTGACTGCATATTAATGACATGAACATTGGCAGGTAGTTGAAGCCTATTACAGTACAATTTCTATCATCCGGCACTCTACCGAAATGGAATTGTCGATTAAGCAGAATTCTGGGGCCAGATCTGTCAGGTCTGATTTTTGATTGGAGATGCCAAATCCACCGGTATTTATCATCGGTGGACTGCCCTTGTTCCACTCTCAGTCTCCCACTGCTGTGCAGCATCATGTTCCCTCAGTACCACTCACTAGATTTGCATGATCTTGCACCTCTCATGGGGCCTCAACACCCGTGGGAGCACACTGGAGCTTTCTGAATGGATGAAAACGCGGAACTCACCTTACATCTTAGTCAACCAGCATTTCTGATTAACCGGCAACTCCCATTTCCACAGTATGCCAGTTCACAGATTTTGTTGTAGCTTCCAAATAAAATCAGGGAACGGTAGGGAGGGGAGTGTGGTGGCCAGCAGCAGCCCAGGTTCTTTGATCCTTCCTGGCTCTACAATCAGCTAAGTGTGCAATAATAAAACCTACCTTGCTTGTATTGGTATATTAGGCAGAACCTTTAAGTCCATATGTAGGCCCGAGTTACCCGAGTGAAGTCAATGCATCAGAAAAAAACATTCTCTCAGTGGTGACCTCAAATATCTGACCTCTTAGGCATAGGCTGAGTCCAGAGATGATAGGGTTATTCTCTGAGGATAAGTTGAATAGAATTGACCAATACTCTCTGGAGTTTAAACGAATGAGAGGTGATCTCACTGAAAGGTATAACATTTTTAGAGAGTTTGACAGGGTGAATGTTGAGAGGCTGTTTCTGTCCCAGGCTAGAGAGTGTAGAAATGGGGTGGGGGGGTCATTTTCACTTGGGTGAGTGTGAATCTTTGCAATTTTTCAGCCTGGGAATGCTCAGTCATTGAGCATATCGGGATGATAGGGATTAGTAGACTTTTGGACATTAAGGGAATCAAGAGATATGGGAATTGGGCATGAAATTGTCTAGAGGTAGAAAATCCACCATGATTGTATTGAATGGGGTAGGTTTGAGGGGCCACATGAAATAATCCTGGTCCTTATGTTCTTATTTGCATAAGCACACAATAAGGTGAGGTCTTAGGTGCGTACACTGCTCTTCGATCTTTTAATATATATATATGTTTCTGGAATCTACCTCTTCATTCACCTGAGGAAGGAGCAGTGCTCCAAAAGCTAGTGATTTGAAACAAACCTGCTGGACTTTAACCTAGTGTTGTAAGACTTCTTACTTCGATCTTTTGACATTTACCAATATAACGCACCATTGATGGCCATGTCTTCAGTTGCCACTACCCTAAGCTCTGGAATTCACTCCCTAATATTTTCTCTCCTCTTTAAGACGTTCCTTCAAACAAATTCCTTTGACCAAGCTTTTGGCCATCTGCCCTAATATCTACTGGTGTGACTCTGTGCCAGATTTTGTTCGATCACCGCTCCTGTGATGCCCCTTGGGTCATTTTTACTATGGTAAAGGTGTTATATAAATCCAGGTTGCAAGGCCATGGATTTACATTCTGGTGGGTTTTAAAGTCTTATCTTGGCAATTCTTCTATGGATCCAAGCAGCCCTTTTCAAACTCCTGGTTAGGCTGCGGTAGAATGTAAAAGCCTCTGAGAGTTTGTGTGCGATACAAGTACTGATGGGGTTTCGACCTACTGATGTCGTGATGCAGGAGCAGGACCCTTGCTTGTATATTTAAACATGGCTAATGCTGATTTCAGGTGGGCACCAGTGACACCAAAGAGCAGCAAGGTACAAAATAGTGTTAAGCAAGTTGCTACTGCCCAATATTGAGTGCAGTGCCTTACACCCAGAAATGTTATGTACGAGAAACAGGCAAATTGTGCACCAATTTCTCCCGCTGGCATATGACATTACTGCCACAATGGAAATAGTCCACAAGTTACCATTTAGACTAATATACTCCCATTTATTAAATCACATTTTCACTTTACTCATCTGAAACTTGAGAAATTTCTGAAATTAAATTACTTTTAGGACTTAGCAGGTTTAAGATCAATACTGCAATTGTACAGGATTTTACTCTAATTTGGCTATTTCATTCGCTGTTTCATTGCCCAAAGGTGCTTAGATAGGTTCATACACTCTGAATCCATCAGGCAGCGGCCTGTGACCTGCCCAAAGGGAAGTGGCCCCATGTTAAATACCTCCTACCACTGAAACACACACAAATACACTAAGTGGGCAGAGGATTCATCATCAATATTCCCCAGATTAAAACAAGAAAGGGGCCTCCTACGCTGGCTGACATTGTTCGCTCATATGGCTTTGACTAACCTTACAAGATTTCCTTTACAAATCTTTATTGAAATTACTCAGGTCTTTAGTCAATCCCCTGTGGAGTCTGAAAGCCTAAATCTAATTGCACAACACTAAGACATGCTTGATGTGATGGGAAAGCCCTGAAGCTTTGAAAGGCTGAAATCTCTGACCATCTGCTTGCCATGTCAATGAACAAACAATGGAACCAAAGAGAAAGGGAAGAGCAATGGCACTCAGTACCTGGGATTCTTTTAATAATCAGTTTAGTGAAACCGTCAGCATGTGGGGGACATATGAAAGCCAGTGCGTGGAATACCAGCTCCCAGAGTGACTATTTAAAATAAATAGGAAGTACCTATCAATCATGTCAGCATTTAATTATCTGGATGCTTATTTACCAAAAGTGTAATCCTGCTATATACAATCCGTCACAAGCAGACTTATAGACAACCACTGGTTGTTATTTGGATTAAACAAAATTGTAAGGCTTTAGCATAGAGCAGGTCATTGTAAGGCAAGTTGGAGCGCATTATTGGATTTGATAATAGCGTCACTTTATTTTTGCAGTGGCTGGAACAGGGCAGGGTTTTGGTTATTTGCCCTTCTCTTAGTGAGATTGAATTTGGCCGAGAAATTCAAATCGACGAGCACTCATCAATAATGCACAACGCTTGGGAACTGATTAAATCCCAGAATCTTAGAATGTAAAGCAAGTAGCTCAACTCCTGTGCTCTTGGCATTTAGCTGTTACAAAGAAAGTTTTCTAAAAAATGTATCTATATATATGAATGCACTTTCGTCCATTATGCCACAGAGCAAAATAAATCCCATTCATGGGATGCAAATTAGTTTCACTCCGGCCTCTGGCGGGTTTTCAAGCACTAGCGGATGATCCCTGTGTAAATTCACGCGGGTGAGAAACCGATTTCTGGTCCTCCTGCCATATTTTCCTGGTAGGGGCTTGGGAGAATTCCACCCTCACACTCTTTCTACTAATTAGAGCTACTTTGCTAGACTTGATTTGAAATAATACACAAACTCTGTGGGTGCAATTTATATGTGGATCCAAAGTAAATTCTAACATTGTGAAGGTGTGTCACAAAGTACTTAAAATTATAGATTTCTGTTCTTTTAGTCTCCAGTTTGTTTGTCAACGTGGAATAGAACATCATAAATCTAGGAACATGCAGGACGAGAAAGACTGCATCCACCTGCTCAGTCACAAAAGGGTAGACCAGTTAAGGAACATATTTTACGCACTATTACCTTCATTGCGTCCCCACTTTTCCATATCACTGTGATTTAGCAAGTTAGCACTTACCAATCTATCTTCAGGCGGAAAGAGGGAAACACTTGTGCTTAGAGACATGAGGAGTTTTCAACATTGGAAAAAAGTGCTAAAATGCTCATCTGAAGCTGGATAGTATGTGGTGCAAATAGAGAAAAATGACCATTCTTTGTCTGATAACGAGCTGTGACTGCTTCCATTCTCCACTCATCAATTGCCACTCATGTTTTCCCTCCATTAGACCTTGACTTAGAGTAGTGGCAGCAACGAAGATAAACAGGCGGGTCTCTGGTTTATGTTGTTCCCCAGAGACACTAGTTTGATTGTAAAGCATCTTGCAATCCCGTATGTCAGAAGATAAAAGTCCTAAGACTACACTGCGAGAGAGGGTGCTTGAGGCCGGAGGGCACTCATCCTAACTCTTGGGTCTGACCAAGGTGGCCACAACAGGTCGGGGTTGGACAAATTCCATGGGGTAGTGAGTGATTGCTGAGCGATTGATATCCACAATAATTATTACAATCTATTTATTATTTGATTATTTATTATTTGGTATTGTCTTTGGACTAATCTACAGATCCAGGGTAATGCTCTGGGAACTCTGGGAATCCGTGTTCAAATCCCACCAATGTAGATGGTGAAATTTGAATTCAATAAAAATCTGGAATTAAAAGTCCAACAATGTCAATAAAACCATTGTCGCTTGTCACAAAAACCCATCTGGTTCACTAATGTCCTTTAGGGATGGAAATCTGGGACTGGATTCTCCGTTTGAGGGACTATGTCCCCACGCCGTCATAAAAACTGTGGCCTTTCACGCCAGAACAACTGGCGTGAAAAGGTCACTGATGCGACCATCAATTCACTTGAGACGGGAGTAGAAGTAAACTGTGACTTTAATCAACTTAGAACAGTGCCTGCCTGTGACTGATCCAATACTGAGAACCGCCTACAGGTCGACTGCTCTTTATACCTTCCTTCAAGGGAAGGAGCCATGGGCGGAGCCCATACAGGCCCCAACATGTTCCCCTATGGATAATGCCATACAACGGCCCATAGAAGGAGCCCACAAGGGCAACTGCTTAGCACAGATACAAATACAAGGGTAACAGCACAGATACAAATACAATGGTGGATTATTGGCATAATGCATTCACCACATTCACCCCCTGTTAAAAAAATGTAGTCCGGCGGTGGTGACGGGTTCATAAGTTCAGCCGGTCCGGCACACGGATTGTGCGCTGTGATCACCGAAGCTCTGGCGTTGTTGCTGGCCCGGGTGTCCAGCTCGTCCGTGCTAGCATCGGTAGTGAGAGCGCCGGTGCGGGTACAGATGTGGACTCCGGGAGCGTCTCTTCTGGAGCTTCATTCCAGTGGATCGGTGAAGGGGGGATGGCGGGCGGGAGGGAGCGTGGGAGCCATATAGGGGCAGGGGCACTGGTCATGGTAGGTTGGGAGGGATATGGTGGAGGGGCGGTGGTGGTGGTGGTGGAACCGGCGGGCGCCAGGTCCCGGAGAGAGACCGTATCCTGTCGGCCATCGGGGTGTTCGATTGTAGCGTACTGGGGTTGGATTGTAGGAGCTGGACCCTCTCTACCAGAGGATCGGACTTATGGCTCCTGATGTGTTTTCTGAGTAGGACTGGCCCTGGTGTATTCAGCCAGGACAGAAGTGAGGCCCCTGAGGTGGATTTCCTGGGGAAAACCAATAGGCGGTCATGAGGGGTCTCGTTTGTGGCTGTGCAAAGTAGGGACCTAATAGAGTGGAACGCATCGGGGAGGACCGCCTGCCAGTGAGAGACTGAGAGATTCCTGGACCGCAGGGTCAGTAGGACGGTCTTCCAGACCGTCGCGTTCTCCCTCTCCACCTGCCCGTTTCCCCTGGTAGTCCTGCTCGAGGCGATGCCCTTACTGAGTAGGTACTGACGCAGTTCGTCGCTCATGAACGACAAGCCTCGGTCACTGTGGACATAATTGGGGAAACCAAATAGGGTGAAGACTCTATGTAGAGCTTTAATGAAGGTGGACGTGGTCATGTCAGGGCAAGGGATTGCAAAGGGGAAGCGGGAGAACCCATCAATAATGTTGAGGAAATATGTATTGCGGTTATTGGAGGGGAGGGGCCCTTTGAAAGCGATACTGAGACACTCAAAGGGCTGGGATGCCTTTACCAGGTGGGCCTTACCTGGTCGATAGAAGTGCGGTTTACACTCCGCACAGATCTGGCAGTCCCTGCTCATAGCTCTGACCTCCTCGGTGGAGTAGGGCAGGTTGCGGCCTTGATATGGAGGATATGCCGGGTGACCCCCAGGTGGCAGAGGTCATCGTGGATAGCCCGTAGTCGGTCATCTTGCGCGCTTGCGCATGTGCCACGGGACAGGGCATCTGGGGGTTCGTTGAGCTTCCCAGGACGATATACTATATCGTAATTATAGGTGGAGAGTTCGATCCTCCACCTCAAGATCTTATCGTTCTTGATTTTGCCCCGCTGCGTATCATCGAACATGAAGGCTACCGATCGTTGGTCGGTGACGAGGGTAAACCTCCTATCAGTGAGGTAGTGCTTCCAGTGCCGTACGGCTTCCACGATGGCTTGGGCATCTTTTTCGACTGAGTGCTGAATTTCGGAGGTGGTGAGGGTGCGTGAAAAAAATGCTACCGGTCTGCCAGCTTGGTTGAGGGTAGCGGCGAGAGCGACCTCTGATGCATCGCTCCCCATCTGGAAGGGGACGGACTCGTCCACCGCGCGCATCGTGGCTTTGCCGATGTCCGCCTTGCTGCAGCGGAAGGCCTGGCGGGCCTCAGTTGCCAGTGGGAAGAGGGTGGCCTTGATTAGTGGGCGGGCTTTGTCCCACTGGACATAATATGAAAAGTATCCGAGGCACATCGTCAGGGCCTTGGGGCAGTGGGGGAGGGGGAGTTGCAGGAGGGAGCACATACGGTCAGGGTCGGGTCCTAGAACCCCGTTATCCACGACATGGCCGAGGATGGCTAATCTGGTTATTTTTTCAATTTCATAGAATTTACAGTGCAGAAGGAGGCCATTCGGCCCATCGAGTCTGCGCCGGCTCTTGGACAGAGCACCCTACCCAAGCCCACACCCCCAACCTATCCCCATAACCCAGTAACCCGACCCAACCCAACACTAAGGGCAATTTTGGACACTAAGGGCAGTTTATCATGGCCAATCCACCTAACCTGCACATCTTTGGACTGTGGGAGGAAACCTGAGCACCCGGAGGAAACCCACACAGACACGGGGAGGATGTGCAGACTCCGCACAGACAGTGACCCAAGCCGGAATCGAACCTGGGATCCTGGAGCTGTGAAGCAATTGCGCTTCCCACAATGCTACCGTACTGCCCTTATGCGGAAAACGCATTTCTCCTTGTTGTACGTGAGGTTTAGGGTTTGGGCGGTTTGCAGAAATCTGTGGAGGTGGGCGTCGTGGTCCTGCTGATCATGGCCGCAGATGGTGACATTGTCCAAGTACGGAAATGTGGCCCACAGCCCGTACTGGTCCACCATTCGGTCCATTGTTCTTTGGAACACCGAAACCCCATTCTTGACGCCAAAGGGGACCCGGAGGAAGTGGAAAAGGCGGCCATCTGCCTCAAAAGCCGTGTAGTGGCGGTCCTCCGGGCGGATTGGGAGCTGGTGGTATGCAGACTTCAGATCCTCCGTGGAGAACACCCGGTAGTGTGCGATCTGGTTTACCATGTCTGCAATCCGGGGAAGGGGGTACGCATCGAGTTGCGTGTACCGGTTTATGGTTTGGCTGTAATCTACAACCATCCGGTTCTGTGGCTTTAATCAACTTGGAACACTGCCTGCCTGCGACTGATCAAATACTGAGAACCACCTACAGGTCGACTGCTCTTTATACCTTCCTTCAAGGGAAGGAACCATGGGCGGAGCCCATGCAGGCCCCAACATGTTCCCCTATCTATAATGGCATACAATGGCCCATTGGAGGAGCCCACAAGGGCAACAGCCTAGCACAGATACAAATACAAGGTCAACAGCACAGATACAAATACAATGGTGGATTATTGGCAAATACATTCACCACAGTCACCTATTCATAGCCCTGGAAGGGGCTAGCAGTGACCCGTCGGGAAGCTCGCAGCTTTTGTTGCAGATACGGGCCCCCACACTTCCGGGTCAGAGGCTCAACATCCGCACGTCGGCGGACTCCAGCGGCCGCGCCGTGCTCCATGGTGGACTCAGACGGTGGGGCTGGACCACCTAAATAGTGCCCCCGATCGGCTGCGCGCCCAACCCTGACCGCCCGCCCAAAAATAGCCCGGTCCCGTATGAGGCCCCACCTGCCCTCTGATCGGCCCGCCCCCGACCATGGCGGCTGCAGACTGAGTCCGCAGTCGCCACGCGAGCATCCCAAACGACAGGACCACATTAGATCCACAGCGTCGCGACTTCGGCCGGTCAGGGGTGGAGAATGGCGGGGCGGGCCTCCAGCAATGGCCGCAGATAGGGGATACGTGGTGCAGAGTACTCTCTGAGTATGCCGCTTTTCGGGGCCCGGAGAATTGGGGAACTGGCGCCAGTCCCGATTCCATGTGCGGCAGTGGATTCTCCACCCCGGCGCCGGACACGATTTCAGCGCCGGGGTGCAGAGAATACAGCCCCTGATGTCCTTACCTGGTCTGGCCTACATGTGATTCCAGACCCACAGCTCTTAAATGCCCTCTGGAGCTGAAGGGCAATTCAGGATGGCCAATAAATGCTGGCCCAACCAACAGCCTATGAAATTAATTTTTTAAAAAAAATCTCACTCTACATGTTTTATACTTGTGGTGGCCGAGGGCCATTTGGGCCGGGATTCTCCGATATCGTGGCCAAGTGTTGATGCCGGCGTCAAAACCGGCACGAGCAACACCGGGGTCCAGGGGCCTCCAGGCCCAGTAATTCTTCTGTTCTTCGGGGCTAGCACGGTGGCGGAGTGCTGTGCGCTGCGCACTGCTCCGGCTCCAAAAGCCAGCCATGCACCGCCGGCGAGGGTCCGCGCAAGCGTGTGACGGCCATCTCCCTGCCACGCATGCACGTGATTGTCGTCTCCGCACCGGCGCGGAGCAACATGTCGGCAACCGAACAGCCGACCCGCGCGGAAGGAGGTAGACCACCTCCAGATCGCGGCCGCCAGCCGATCGGAACCCCCGATCGCGGGCCTGGACCCCGTGGAGGCCCCCCCTGGAGTCAGATCCCCCCCGCACCCCCCCCCCCCCCCCATCCAGGACGTTCACATCGGCCGCGGGCCCGGGTTCCCGCTGGGTGGTACCAGATTTGAACCACGCCACGGGACTTGGCGGGGGTTCGGCCCGTTGCCCACGGAGAATCGCCGCGGGAGCCTATTTTAGCGGCCCCCGACCGGCGCCGCGGCGACCGGAGAATCGGCGGCCGTGGTCTCTGCCCCTGGCATTCCACACTGCTTATACTGCACATCTTTGAATGGACTGTATGTTACTTCCCCATTTTAGCAGTCCCCTAAAAAACCATGCCTGTACCTCAGTGGGTTACACTCTTGCCTCCGACTCAGGTTGTGGGTTTGAACCCCACTTCAGAGACTTTAGCACAAAAATGTAAGGTGACAGCTGAAAGGAGTTGGGAATACACCGCAAATCATTGGCGTTAATGTTTTAGATAACACACACTGGGTGAAATTCAACATCTGTGGCAGTGTGACAGGCAAACAAAATCAATAGTTTTGTTGTGGGATGGCAACGGAAAGTTCTGGAATCTAGAGGTCTGTTGGACTGCAAAGGAAACCTTCAAAGAATGTACTCTAACATGGGAGCGTCTTTTATAAAGATAAGTATTTTCAACATTTGGCACCATATCAATACACATATGTGGCTGGATTCTCCATTATTGAGACTATGTCCCCACGCCTGCGTCAAAACAGTGGAGTTTTACTCCCGAAAACCTTGCCAAAAAGTGAACTGAATTCATTGCCCTGCAGGGGACTAGCAGGGACCTGGAGTGAATCTCGCAGCTTTTCCTGCAGATACGGGCCCCTTCACTTCCAGGTTAGAGGCCGCGCATTCACATGGCGGCAGCCTCTAGCTGCCGCGCCGTGCTCCATGGCGGACTCGGACCACGCAGATAGACCCACAAAGGAGACCCACCGATCAGCCGCGCCCCCGACCCTCAAACCCCGCACATTAATTCCCAGGCCGCTTATAAGGCACCCCCTGGCCTCCGATCCGCCCCCCGCCCCGCCGACCAGGGCGGCCGCTGACTGAGTCCGCAGCAGCCACGCGAGCATCCAGACCGGCAATAGCAGGTTAGTTCCACGCTGTTGGGAACTCGGCCAGTCAGGGGCGGAGGATTTCTGAGCATGCCTTTGGCAATGCCCCCAGCAGCGTGGCCTACTTCCCGGTGACGCCGATTTTCGGTGCCCGGAAAATCGCCAAACCGCCGCCGGGCCCGATTACAGCGTCAAACTGGATTCTCCGCCCCGGCGCCGGCCGTGATTTTGCCGTCAGGGTGCGGAGAATCCAGCCCATGGAGAATGTAGATTTTAAGTTTCTGCTTATCTGTTACAAGTAACAGAAAATAAAATACTTTTGAAGTGCAGTCACTGTTGTAACATAGAAAACACAGCAGGCTCCCACACACAGTAATGTGATAGCAGCAAAATGATCCGATTTAGCAATGCCGATTGAGGGATAAATATTGACAGGACACCATAGATAACTCTCCTTCTCTTCAGTACACGCCACAGGATATTTTACAACTACTTGAGAGGAGCCTCAGTTTAAACTCTCACCTCTCGAAGTGCAGCACTCCCTCAGAGAGGTAGCAACTTCAATTCTGTGCTCACATCTACAGAGTGGGGTTCGAACCTGTGATGATATGATTGTACAATATTGTATATAGTTAGCAATGCGACCTCCAGCCAGCTGGTGGTGCTTGGCATCAGTCATGTGACATCCAACTATTGCCAGTTGGCAGTAAGACATACAACAGGACAGACGCACATCGGGTAGCTCCAGGAGAGTCTATGAAACTCAAATTGTAACTTAGTCTGTACAGCATTCTGTATGTAAATTTTCCATGTGTTATAAATCATCATTCTAGTTAAGTCACCAGCAGTTCTGTATGAATCATTGCAAAGACATGGTCACAGAACACAACAGAACCCACAACACTCGAGTCAGAGATGAGAGTGCTACTCGTTGAGCCAGAACTGACACTGCCCAGGCCTAACGTGCTCACATACAGACTTGAAGTTTCACTCTGCCCAGTTTGTGATCTGAGTCACAGTCCCCGCCGGTTAGGTGCGGTGGATGAAGAAGCTAAAGCAAGGGAAAAATCTGTCCAAATACTTCTAAAGTATAAAATTAAATACACACTTTTAAGGCAAAAATGCATGGGGAACTTCAAGCCTCTGCAATACTCCATTGTGACCATGAGAGAGTGCAAATGATTAAAAAGCTGATCTTGCATTGTTTTGCCTTGTACTGGGGCTACTTGCTCTGCACCATTTCATTGCCTCCTTGAGAAAAGATGAAACATACTTGGCAGGTATTTTAACCTGATTCATTCTTGATCTCGCAGTCTTTGGCTTCTCAGCGTCATGCTGGGAACTCACATCAGTTCCTGTGTTTGGCTGATAGAGATCGTTTCTGTAGGCATGTACACCAAGACAGAAAGGTCTCAATACAACTACAGGATGGGTCACACTTTTTAGGGAACTGTTCGAAAAATGTATCCATCACGTTGACTGATAGGAATGCTAATGATGTTACTTTGAATTGGGTGGACATTAGTTCAGGTCTGAGCCAGACCTGATATTGGCAGTTGTGTAGAAGAATCATATGGACTTGAAACTTTAACTCTCTTTCGTCCTCCACAGATGCTGCCAGAATTGCCAAGTTTATCCAGCAATGACTGTTTTTATTTCAGATTTCCAGCACCCGCAGTATTTTGCTTTTATATGATGTTGGGATAAATGGTTTCAATAGGCATGGGGTGTACTTGCATCTATTCTACATACTATTTTTCCTTCAAATCAAGTTCTCTCAGCACTTGGTCTTTTTCTATCATAATAATCTTTATTAGTGTCACAAGTAGACTTACATTAACACTGCAATTAAGTTACTGTGAAAAGCCCCTCGTTGCCACATTCTGTTCGGGTACACAGAGGGAGAATTCAGAATGTCCAATTCACCTAACAAGCACGTCTTTTGGGACTTATGGGAGGAAACCGAAACTAATACAGGGTTAACGGTAGAGTTAGAATCATAGAAGTTTACAGCATGGAAACAGGCCCTTTCGGCCCAACCAGTCCATGCCGCCCAGTTTTTACCATTAAGCTAGTCCCAGTTGCCCGCACTTGGCCCATAACCCTCTATACCCATCTTACCCATGTAACCATCTAAATGCTTTTTGAAAGACACAATTGTACCCGCCTCTACTACTACCTCTGGCAGCCCATTCCAGACACTCACTACCCTCTGAGTGAAGAAATTGCCCCTCTGGGCCCTTCTGAATCTCTCCCCTCTCACCTTAAACCTATGCCCTCTAGTTTTAGACTCCCCTACCTTTGGGAAAAGATGTTGACTATCTACCTTATCTATGCCCCTCATTATTTTATAGACCTCTATAAGATCACCCCTAAGCCTCCTACGCTCCAGGGAAAAAAGTCCCAGTCTATCCAGCCTCTCCTTATAACTCAAACCATCAAGTCCCGGCAACATCCTAGTAAATCTTTTCTGCACTCTTTCCAGTTTAATAATATCCTTCCTATAATAAGGTGACCAGAACTGCACACAGTATTCCAAGTGTGGCCGTACCAATGTCTTGTACAACTTCAACAAGACGTCCCAACTCCTATATTCAATGTTCTGACCAATGAAACCAAGCATGCCGAATGCCTTCTTCACCACCCTGTCCACCTGCGACTCCACCTTCAAGGAGCTATGAACCTGTACTCCTAGATCTCTTTGTTCTATAACTCTCCCCAACGCCATACCATTAACTGAGTTCTTGGCAATGTGGAGGAGCAGAGAGATCTTGGGGTCTATGTTCATACATCTTTGAAAGTTGCCACTCAAGTGGATAGAGCTGTGAAGAAGGCCTATGGTGTGCTCGCGTTCATTAACAGAGGGATTGAATTTAAGAGCCGTGAGGTGATGATGCAGCTGTACAAAACTTTGGTAAGGCCACATTTGGAGTACTGTGTACAGTTCTGGTCACCTCATTTTAGGAAGGATGTGGAAGCTTTGGAAAAGGTGCAAAGAAGATTTACCAGGATGTTACCTGGAATGGAGAGTAGGTCTTACGAGGAAAGGTTGAGGGTGCTAGGCCTTTTCTCATTAGAACGGAGAAGGACGAGGGGCGACTTGATAGAGGTTTATAAGATGATCAGGGGAATAGATAGAGTAGACAGTCAGAGACTTTTTCCCCGGGTGGAACAAACCATTACAAGGGGACATAAATTTAAGGTGAAAGGTGGAAGATATAGGAGGGATATCAGAGGTAGGTTCTTTACCCAGAGAGAAGTGGGGGCATGGAATGCACTGCCTGTGGAAGTAGTTGAATCGGAAACATTAGGGACCTTCAAGCAGCTATTGGATAGGTACATGGATTACGGTAAAATGATATAGTGTAGATTTATTTGTTTTTAAGGGCAGCACGGTAGCATTGTGGATAGCACAATTGCTTCACAGCTCCAGGGTCCCAGGTTCGATTCCGGCTTGGGTCACTGTCTGTGCGGAGTCGGCACGTCCTCCCCGTGTCTGCGTGGGTTTCCTCCGGGTGCTCCGGTTTCCTCCCACAGTCCAAAGATGTGCAGGGTAGGTGGATTGGCCATGATAAATTGCCCTTAGTGTCCAAAATTGCCCTTGGTGTTGGGTGGAGGTGTTGAGTTTGGGTGGGGTGCTCTTTCCAAGAGCCGGTGGAGACTCAGGGGGCCGAATGGCCTCCTTCTGCACTGTAAATTCAATGATAATCTATGATTAAACATCGTGGGCCGAAGGGCCTGTTCTGTGCTGTATTTTCTATGTTCTATGTTCTATGTTCACCCGGAGGGAAGCCACGTAGACCTTACACCTCCATATTTTTCACAAATCATATTACTAGTAACGACTGAAGCTCTTAATATTTGGATGTTCTAAGTTTATATTTCGATACGAATGTATTCTGATACACAAATGTTACTTGCCACTTGTCAGCCCAAGCCTGGATATTGTCCAGGTCTTGCTACATTTGCACGTGGACTGTTTCAGTGTCTAAGGGATCATGAATGGTGCTAAACATTGTGCAATCAGCGAATATCTCCACATCTGACCTTATGTTAGAAGGAATGTCATTGATGAAACAGGTGAAGATGGTTGGGCCTAGGGACACTATTCTGAGGAACTCATGCAACAATGTCCCAGGACTGAGATGACTAGCCTCCAACCACAACAACCATCTTCCTTTGTGCCAGGTATGACTCCAACCAGTGGAGAGTTTTCCCTCTGATTCCCATTGACTCCAGTTTTGCCAGGGCTCCTTGATGCCATCCCTTGAGCAAATGCTGCCTTGATGTCAAGGGCAGTCAGTCTCACCACATCTCTGGAGTTCAGCTCTTTTGTCTATGTTTGAACCAAGGCTGTAAGAGATCAGGAGCTGAGTGACCCTGGCAGAACCCAAAGTGAACGTCAGTAACATGTTATTGCTAAGTAAGTGCTGTTTGACAGTACTGATGATGACACTTTCCATCGCTTTACTGATGATTGAGAGCAGACTGATAGATAGGGCAGTAATTGGTTGAATTGGATTCGTCCTGCTTTTTGTGTACAGGACATACCTGGGCGATTTTCCACATTGCCGGGTAGATGCCAGTGTTATAGCTGCACTGGAACAGTTTGGCTAGGGAGATGGCAGGTTCTGGAGCACAAGTCTTCAGTACTATTGGCGGAATATTGTCAGGGCCTATAGCTTTTATGAGGGCCACGAAGAATCCAGCACAGGTTTGTAGAGTCAAAAGAAATAACTTTATTTACAATTACATATATATAGCAGCAGTAGTAGCACTTCCTTCCTGCTTCACCTCTCCAGCTAGTGTGGTGATAGGCATCACTGTATATACACAAGGGGTTAATGTAAATACACTACAACTAAGTAACCACTAGAGGGAGCACCAGAGATGTCATGACACACAGACATACAGCCAATGGGTCATTAGAACAGGACACAACCAATGGGTAATCAGGACACCCAGATGTGGCATTACCACAAGGGGGCACTTCACAACCCATATAAAAGGACAGGGCACACATGCTCTGCATCTTTCCACAGACAGACATCCAGAGAGTACACCAGGGTTGATCAGCAGCATCACACCCAGCACGTGGCTTAGAGCAGGCTGGTAAAGATAGACTGAGTTACTACAGTTAGATTAGCAGAGAGTCGAACTCATTTAAGAACTATGTTAATAGTTCAATAAACACGTTGAACTCATTTCATAGTCTGGAGCTTCCTTTGTCAAGGAAGCAGCTTATGCTACACGAAGCAGCTAGTACCACACTGGTCACCTCTATTTATGCAGGTGAAACTGTGATTGTTTTCTTCGTCCCCCGTATTTGGGGGAGCTCATACTTGGGATACCCAATTGTCCCCAGCCAATAGTATTCAGGAAAGCTATAACATCCCTCCCCCCCCCCAAAGTCTGAGGAATCCACCGAGGACCCTGGCGAAGGACGACGTTGGACTCGTTTTACCGTAGGCCAGACATCATTCACACGAGGCGCTGGATCGGGTGGCGTGTAACGAGAAGGCGAACGACACTTCCAAGATGAACGGTTTAATGTGGGCCGAGGGACTCCGGACTCCTCCTCGGAAGCGTCCTATATGTGCATCTCGGAGTCAGAGTCCAAAACCTTCCATCATCTCGCCGTCCGTATCTCCATGGGGTTCCGCAATGATCCGAGCAGGCTGTGTGAGTGGGGTGCCAGAGGAAGATCGCAAGGATGAACCTCCACTGTGTCTGAATCCGGTGGTTGCTGCGGCTGGATAACTGATCTCCGGGGGCGGGGAACCTGTGGAAGAGGCGGCCTACTGGACCTAAAGTGGTCTAACTGCTTGCGTTAAATACGACCCTGTTTGGTCACGATAGTGAAGTGGCAGTCATAAACATATTGGTGGAAGCGTTTCACCACAAAGACCACCCCCAGGCCCTCCTTTTCAATCTGCACATACTTCTTTTCTGCTGCAGTCAATATGCGGGAGGCGAAAGCTTTCGGCCGCTCGGCTCCGTTCTCCATCTTGTGGGAGAGGACGGCCCCAGTACCGTATGGGGATGCATCACATGTGATGAGCAAAGGCTTTTCTGGATCATAGTGAGTTAGTAACCCGGATGATGACAATTGTTGCTTCACCCGCAGAAAAGCGGTTTCTTGCAGCTGACCCCAAACCCAGTTGTGATTATTCTTCAACAGAAGGTGCAAAGGGGCCAGCGTGGTCGCCAGATTGGGGAGAAACTTCCCGTAATAGTTTACGAGGCCGAGAAAAGAACAAAGATGCGAAGTGTCAGTCAGCCCGGGGGTCTGTTGAATTGCGCACATCTTCTCCGTGACGGGTGCAAGCCTTCGCGGTCCACTCGATAACCCAGCTAAATCACTTCCTTCGACTGAAAGACACACTTTGCACGACGTAAATGGACTCCAGCCTCTGAGAAGCATTTAAGGACAGCCTCCAAATTTTCCAAATGTTCCTGCTCTGAGGCTCCCGTAATCAAAACATTGTCTAAGTAAATAACGACACGTGGCAAACCTCGCAAGATGCTCTCGATGACGCGTTGAAAAATAGCGCAGGCAGAGGACACTCCAAAAGGCAACCGTGTATACTCGTACAGGCCCCTGTGTGTATTGATAGTGACATATTGCCGGGAGACAGGGTCCAACTCCAGCTGCAGGTAGGCGTGACTCATATCCAATTTCGTGAACGCGATTCCGCCTGCAAGCTTCGCATGGAGATCTTCTATGCGAGGCATTGGATATCGGTCGAGCCGGGAAGCCGTATTCACTGTAAGTTTACAGTCGCCACACAAGCGAACCGTGGCATCTGGCTTCATTACCAGTACAACTGGCGCTGCCCAGTCAGCAAAACGAACGGGCCTGATAATACCCAGGGACTCCAAATAATAATAATCACTTATTGTCACAAGTAGGCTTCGGTGTAGTTACTGTAAAAAGCCCCCAGTCGCTACATTCCGGCGCCTGTTCGGGTAGGCCGGTACAGGAATTGAACCCGCGCTGCTGCCTTGTTCTGCATTATAAGCCAGCTGTTTAGCCCACTGTGCTCAAATGATTGAGCTCCGCTTCTACTTTTTCAAGCAAAGCTTAAGATACCGGGTGTGGCTTCTAGGTCAACCTGAATACAGGCTACGGTCCCTTTTATCTTCCCCAAACTGAGCTGGAATACTTCTGGGCATCGTCCTAGTATCTCCGTCAAACTTCCAGAACCTGTTTGAAGAATGTGCTGCCATTGCAGCTGTAAATGGCACAACCAGTCCCAACCCAACAGGCTGGGCCCATGGCCACGCACCACAATAAGTGTGAAACACCCCTCCTGGCGTCCATAAGCAACAGGGATCATTGAAGTTCCAGCAATGTCCAATGGTTCCACCTCCATTCCCTGTAGCTCCTGCACTCCCCGTTCTGCGCTCTCTCGGGGCAACACTATCTGGATGGCCTGTTGAAAAGTCAATGTCGGCTCGGATAACAACTTCCTCTGGGTGGCCGCGTTGTTTTTTAAAAAAAATATGTTTTATTGAAATGTTTTCGATCAAAAATGTTTTCCCCTTACAGAACAAACATAACAGTAAAGAAAGTTTAACAATAAACAAATGGCTAATCAACATGGTAATCTAATCATTTAACATAAACTAAAACTTCCACCCCCCCCCCCCCCTGGGTTGCTGCTGCTGGTCATCTGTCTTCCCTCGAACGTTCCTCTAGGTAGTCGAGGAATGGCTACCACCCCCTGGTGAACCCTTGAGCCGATCCTCTGAGGGCAAACTTTATCCGCTCCAGTTTTATGAACCCCGCCATATCGTTTACCCAGGCCTCCAGTCCGGGGGGTTTCGCCTCCTTCCACATGAGTAGAATCCTACGCCGGGCGACTAGGGACGCAAAGGCCACAACATCGGCCTCTTTCGCCTCCTGCACTCCCGGCTCATCCGCAACTCCAAATAGTGCTAGCCCCCAGCCTGGTTTGACCCGGGCCTTCACCACCTTAGAAATCACTCCCGTCACTCCCTTCCAATACCCCTCCAGTGCCGGGCACGACCAAAACATATGTGCGTGGTTAGCCGGGCTTCCGCCGCACCTCCCACACTTGTCCTCCACTCCAAAGAACCTGCTCAGTCTTGCTCCCGTTATGTGTGCTCTATGTAGCACCTTAAATTGAATCAGGCGAAGCCTGGCGCATGAGGAAGAGGAATTTACCCTACTTAGGGCATCAGCCCACATACCCTCCTCTATCTCCTCCCCTAGCTCTTCTTCCCACTTTCCTTTTAGTTCGCCCACCAACTCCTCCCCCTCTTCCCTCATCTCTCGGTATATCTCTGACACCTTGCCCTCTCCGACCCACACCCCCGAAAGCACTCTGTCCTGAATCCCCTGTACCGGGAGAAGCGGAAATTCCCTCACCTGTTGTCTAGTGAACGCCCTCACCTGCATATATCTAAGGAAGTTTCCCCGGGGCAACTTATACTTTTCCTCCAATGCTCCCAAGCTCGCAAACGTCCCATCTATAAATAAATCTCCCACCCTCCTAATTCCCAACTGGTGCCAGCTCTGAAATCCTCCATCCATTCTTCCTGGGGCAAACCTATGGTTGTTCCTGATTGGGGACCCCACCAGGGCTCCCCGCACACCCCTCTGTCGCCTCCATTGTCCCCAGATATTCAATGTTGCCGCCACCACCGGGTTCGTGGTAAACTTTTTTGGTGAGAACGGTAGCGGCGCCGTCGCCGTCGCCAGCGCCTCTAAGCTCGTCCCTTTACATGACTTTCTCTCCAGTCTTTTCCACGCCGCTCCCTCTCCCTCCATCATCCATTTACGAATCATCGCCACATTGGCGGCCCAATAGTAGTCGCCCAAATTCGGTGGCGCCAATCCTCCTCTGTCCCTGCTACGTTGTAGGAACCCCCTCCTTACCCTCGGGACTTTCCCTGCCCACACGAAGCTCGTGATGCTCCTGTCTATTTTTTTGAAAAAGGTCTTAGTGATTAGTATAGGGAGACATTGAAATACAAATAAGAACCTCGGGAGGACCATCATCTTAATTGCCTGCACTCTGCCCGCCAACGACAGAGGCTCCATGTCCCACCTCTTGAAGTCCTCCTCCATTTGTTCTACCAATCGTGTCAGATTAAGTCTGTGCAAGGTTCCCCAGCTCCTAGCGATCTGAATCCCCAGGTATCGGAAGTTTCTTTCCACTTTCCTTAGAGGCAGGCCTTCTATCTCTCTACTCTGGTCCCCTGGGTGTATCACAAATAGTTCACTCTTCCCCATGTTGAGCCTATACCCCGAGAAATCCCCGAACTCCCTCAACATTCGCATAACCTTAATCATCCCCCCGCTGGGTCCGACACGTATAACAATTGGTCATCTGCGTATAACGAGACTCCATGTTCGTTTCCCCCTCTAATCACCCCTCTCCATTTCCTGGAGTCTCTCAACGCCATGGCCAGAGGTTCAATTGCCAACGTGAATAACAGTGGAGACAGCGGGCATCCCTGTCTTGTTCCCATATATAATCGGAAATACTCCGATCTTTGCCGACCCGTGACTACACTTGCCGTTGGGGCCCCATAAAGAAGTTTGACCCAGCTAATAAACCCGTTCCCGAACCCAAACCTCCTTAACACCTCCCATAAATACTCCCACTCCACCCTATCAAATGCCTTCTCTGCATCCATTGCCGCCACTATCTCTGCCTGCCCCTCCACTGGGGGCATCATTATCACCCCTAATAGTCGTCGCACGTTAACATTCAGTTGTCTCCCTTTTACGAACCCTGTCTGGTCTTCGTGCACCACCCCCGGGACACAGTCCTCTATCCTCGATGCCAGTACCTTTGCCAGCAATTTGGCGTCCACATTCAATAATGAAATAGGTCTATAGGACCCGCACTGCAACGGATCTTGATCCCTTTTCAAAATTAGCGATATCGTCGCCTCCGACATTGTCGGGGGTAAAGTCCCTCCTTCCCTGGCCTCATTGAACGTCCTCACCAACAACGGGGCCAACAAGTCCACATATTTTCTATAAAATTCCACCGGGAACCCGTCTGGTCCCGGAGCCTTCCCTGCTTGCATGTTCCCCAGCCCCTTAATAACCTCGTCCACCCCAATCGGTGCCCCCAGGCCTTCCACCTCCTGCTCCTCCACCCTCGGGAACCTCAATTGATCCAGAAGCTGCCGCATCCCCTCCTCTCCCCCTGGGGTTTGGGACCTATACAGTCCCTCATAAAAGGTCTTGAACACCTCATTTATCTTCCCTGCTCTTCGCACCGTGGCTCCCTTTTTGTCTCTAATTCCCCCTATCTCCCTCGCTGCTGTCCTCTTTCGCAACTGATGAGCCAGCAGGCGACTAGCCTTTTCCCCATATTCATACCTCCTCCCCTGTGCCTTCCTCCACAGCACCTCCGCCTTTCTGGTGGTCAGGAGATCAAACTCCGTCTGGAGTCGTCTCCTCTCCCTGTACAGTCCCTCCTCCGGGGTCTCTGCAAATTCCCTATCTACCCTTAAAATCTCCCCTAGTAATCTTTCCCTTTCCTTGGCCTCTGTTTTCCCTTTGTGGGCCCCAATGGAGATCAGCTCTCCTCTGACCACCGCTTTTAGTGCTTCCCATACCACTCCCACACGGACCTCCCCGTCGTCATTGACCTCCAGGTATCTCTCAATACACCCCCGCACTCTTCCACACACTCCCTCATCCGCCATCAATCCCACATCTGATCGCCAGAGTGCTCTCTGCTCCCTTTCCTCTCCTAGTTCCAGGTCCACCCAGTGTGGGGCATGGTCCGAAACCGCTATGGCTGAATACTCAGCTTCTTCCACCCTTGAGATCAACGACCTTCCCAAAACAAAAAAATCTATCCGGGAGTACACTTTATGGACATGGGAGAAGAAGGAGAACTCCCTGGCCCTCGGTCTAAGAAATCGCCATGGATCCACTCCCCCCATTTGGTCCATAAACCCCTTGAGCACCTTGGCCGCTGCCGGCCTTCTTCCGGTCTTTGGGCTGGATCTATCTAGCCCTGGGTCCAGCACGGTATTGAAGTCCCCTCCCAATATCAAGTTTCCTACCTCCAGGTCCGGTATACGACCCAGCATCCGTCTCATAAATCCCGCATCGTCCCAATTCGGGGCATATACATTAACCAACATGACCTCCATTCCCTCCAGCCTGCCACTCACCATTACATATCTACCTCCGCTATCTGCTACGATGTTCTTTGCTTCAAATGCTACCCGTTTCCCCACCAATATGGCCACCCCTCTATTCTTTGCATCTAGTCCTGAGTGGAACACCTGTCCCACCCATCCTTTCCTTAACCTAACTTGGTCCGCCACCTTCAGGTGCGTATCTTGGAGCATAGCCACGTCTGCCCTTAGTCCTTTCAAATGCGCGAGCACTCGGGCCCTTTTAATCGGTCCGTTCAGGCCTCTCACATTCCACGTGATCAGCCTCACTAGGGGGCTACCTGCCCCCCTCCCGTGTCGACTAGCCATCACCTTCTCTAGGCCAGTCCCATATCCCGCCTCCGCGCTCCCACTCGCTCCCCAGGCGTCGCATTCCATCCCCGTCCACCCACTCTTTAGCCATTTCCTTTTTGATTTCCGCAGCAGCAACCCAGTTGTCCCCCCCCCCCCCCCCCCCCCCGCCCCGCTAGATCCCTTTCTGGAGTGATTGCTCCCCCCATATTACTTCCGCAAGTCAGCTGACTTCAACTGACCCCGGCTACTCCTGCTCACTCCTTGACCCCCCCATGTGGGGAACTCCCATCCGCCTTGCGCCTGTCTTCCCGCCATAATCTTTCTGGCGCGGGAACATCCCTTTATCTGACCCGCCTCTTGTGGCGCAGCTCCCTTTCCTCTCCCCCTCCCATTCCTCATTCTCCGCCCATGTCCCTTCTTTCCCCCTCACCGGCGCCCACATCTCCTAGTGTCTACCCCCATCCCAATTTACTTCTCTATTTACATCAGCCATAACAATAACATTCCCTACAGTATCAGTCCCTCAGTTCCGATCCAATTTCTCCTCTTTAATAAAGGTCCATGCTTCTTCCGCCGTATCGAAATAATGGTGTCTCTCCTGGTACGTGACCCATAGTCGTGCCGGCTGCAGCATCCCGAACTTCACCTTCTTTTTGTGTAACACCTCCTTGGCTCGGTTAAAAATCGCCCTCCTTCTCGCCACCTCCGCACTCCAATCCTGGTACACCCGTACCACTGCATTCTCCCATCTGCTACTCCGCACCTTTTTAGCCCATCTCAGGGCCTCTTCTCTATCTTTAAGGCGGTGAAATCGCACGTTTGTCGCCCTGGGTGGTTCTCCCGCTTTTGGTCTTCTCGCCGGGATCCGATGTGCCCACTCCACCTCCAAGGGGCCAGCAGGGGCCTCAGCACCCATCAATGAGCTGAGCATCGTACTTACATAAGCTCCACAGTCCACTCCTTCCACTCCCTCAGGGAGACCCAGTATCCGAAGGTTCTTCCTTCGCGCTCTGTTTTCTAGGGCCTCGATCCTTTCAATACACTTTTTATGGAGTGCCTCGTGCGTCTGTGTTTTGACCGCCAGGCCCAGGATCTCGTCCTCATTATCCGTCACCTTCTCCTCCACCACGCAGAGCTCTGTCTCCTGGGTCCTTTGTGCTTCCTTGAGCCCTTCAATTGCCTGTAGCATCGGGGTCAGCACCTCCCTCTTTAGTAGCTCCACACACCGTCTCAAAAATTTGTCTTGCTCGGGCCCCCATGTCGCTTGAGCTTTCTCCGCCGCCATCTTGTGTCTTCTCCCTTTCTGTCCCTTTCGTCGACGATTCCTCGCGCTGCAGCCGCCGCCGCCGATATTTTCCTCCTTCGTTGGGGGGGGGGGGGACTCCCTACTCACTCACCCCACACCGGGTTGCGTCGCCCAAAAATTTCCCGTTGGGGCTCTTAAAAGAGCCCGAAGGTCCGTCAGAGCTGGAGCCGCCGAAACGTGCGGCTAGCAAGGCATCGCTGCAACCGGAAGTCGGGGTGGCCGCGTTGTTGATGCTGCAAACCAAATGATCTCGGAACATTTATGACAAAGTCTCGCCATAGTCACAGTACTCTGCCATCCTGCGTCGCCGGGATAAAAACTCTGCAAGCAATTCTCGTGGGGTCCTCTCTGCGGTATTAAGCTGGACTATAGTGGTCGGGGTTGGGTTAAAATGTTGCCCCACTAAGTTCACAAGTTCATCAAACGGCTGAGTATGTAAGGCTTCTAATCACTCCAAACATAAGCGGGCCACAGGCGGTTATCAAAATGACCACCTGCCTTAGTTTTCGGTGATATTATTCACCTGGAAGTAGTAACGCATCCGTTGTGCATACTGGTTTCAACTTTCCAGCACAGCATCAAAGACATCCAAATGTCCATAAAGAGGCATGGTGCAACAGAAAAAGAAACTTCCAACCCGTATCCAACAAAAGTCCAAGGAGCTGGCTTCAGCAGCGTAGACAGCCATCCTTTAACCCTCGTCGCCAGTTTTGTGAGCGCCAGGAAGGATCCAGCAGGAGGTTGTAGGGCCAAAAGAAATAACATTATTTACAATTACATATATGCAGCAGCAATAGTAGCACTTACCTACTGCTTCACCTCTCTAGCTAGTACCGCACTGGTCAGCTCTATTTATTCAGGTGAAGCTGCTACTGATTTCTCAGCCCCCCCCCCCCCCCCCCCAATTGGAGGAGCTCATACTCGAGATTCCCAATTGTCCCCAACCAATAGTATTCAGGCAGGTTATAGCAATAGCATTTGCAATGTCCAGTGCCTTCAGCCATTTTTGATATCACGTGGGTTGAATTGAATTAGCAGATGCTGGGGACTCTCGTGAAAACCGAGATGGATCATCCATTCGGCACTTCTGGCTAAAGATTATTGCCATTGCTTCAGACCCTGTCTTTTGCACAGATGTGCTGGGCTCCTGCATCATTGAGGAATATTTATGGAACCTCATCCTCCAGTGGGTTGTTTAATTGTCCAACCACCATTCATGACTAGATGTGGCAGGACTGTCGCGTTTAGATCTGATCTGTTGGTTGCGGGATCGCTTAGCTCTGTCCATCAATTGCTGCTTATGTTGTTTGGCATGCAAGTAGTCCTGTATTGTAGCTTCACCATGTTGACACCTCATTTTTCGGTGTGCCTGATGTTGCTCCTGACTTGTCCTCCTACACTCTTCATTGAACCAGGGTTGTTCTCCTGGCTTGGTGGTAATGGTAGCGAGGGGAATATGCCCGGCATGAGGTTACAGATTGTGGCTGAGTACAATTCTGCTGCTGCTGATGGTCCACAGCGCCTCATGGATGCCCAGTCTTGAGTTGCTAGATCTGTTCTGAATCTATCCCATTGAGCACTACGGTAGTGGCACACAACACAATGGAAGTCTCCACAAGGACTGTGCTGTGGTCACTCCCACCATGGAAGATGCATCTGCAGCAGGCAGGTAGGTGAGGATGGGGTCTAGTATGTTTTTCCCTCTTGTTGGTTCCTTCACCACGTGCTGCAGTCCCAGTCCAGCAATGTCGCCGAACCACTCTTGGTGATGGACACTGAAGTCCCCCACCCAGAGTATATTCTGTGCCCTTGTCACCCTCCATGCTTACTCAAGTGCTGTTCAACATGGAGGAGTACTGATTGATCAGCTGAAGGTGGCTGGTACGTGGTAATCAGCAGGAGTTTTTGTTGCCCATGTTTAACCTGAAGCTATGAGACTTCATGGGGCCTGGAGTTGATGTTCAGGACTCCCGGGACAACTCCGTGTATACAACTGTGCTGCCACCTCTGCTGGGCCTGTCCTGACGGACGGACAGGACATGTTCAGGGATGGTGACAGTGGTGCCTGGACGTTATCTGTAAGGTTTGATTCTGTGAGTATGACTATGTCAGGCTGTTGCTTGACTAGTTTGTGAGACAGCTCTCCCAATTTTGGCACAAACACCCAGATGTTAATAAGGAGGACTTTGCACAGTCATCGGGCTGGATTTACCATTGTCGTTTCCAATGCCGAGGTCGATGCTGGGAGGTCCGTCCAATTTCTTTCCTTTTTATTGACTTAGTTGTGTTTTGATACAACTGAGTGCCTTGCTTGACCATTACAGAGGGCATTTAAGAGTCAACCATTGCTGTGGATCTGGAGTCACACGTAGGCCAAATCAAGTTAGGACGGCAGATTTCCTTCTCTAAAGGACATTAGTGAACCAGCTGGTGTTAGTATGACAATCGACAATGGTTTTATGATTGCCAATTCAAGATATTCATTCGATTCAATGTCCACCATCTGCTGTGGCAGAATTTTAACACGGGTACCCAGAGGAATACTCTGGGTCCCCAGTCCTGTGACAATACCACTATGCCACCGCCTCCCCGACCATCTCCGGAAAGAGGGAATCAATCCATCGCCCCTTGACATTCCATGGTATTACCATCACTGAATCCCTCACTATCAACATCCTGAGGGGTTACCATTGACGAGAAACTGAGCTGGACCAGCCATATAAATACTGTGACTACAAGAGCAGGTCAGAGGCTCGGAACCCTGCTGCGAGTAACTCACCTCCTAACTCCCCAAAGCCTGCCCACCATCTTCAAGGCACAAGGGCAGCACGGTGGCATAGTACTGCCGCCTCACAGCCCCAGGGGCCTAGGTTCAATTCCGGCCTTGGGTGACTGTCTATGTGGAGTTTGTACATTCTCCCCATATCTGCGTGGGCTCCCTCCGGGTGCCCGGTTTCTTCTCACAGTCCAAAAATGTGCAGGTTAGGTGGATTGGTAATGCTAAATTACCCCTTAGTGTCCAAAAGATTAGGCGGGGTTAAGGGGATGGGAGGGTGTGTGGGCCTGGGTGGGATACTTTTTCGGAGGGTCGGTGAAGACTTGATGGGCTGAATGGCTCCCCTCTGCACTGTAGGGATTCTGTAATTCTATAAAGTCAGGAGTGTGATGGAATACTCTCCACTTGCCTCGATGAGTGCAGTTTCAACAACACTCAAGAAGCTCGACACCATCCAGGACAAAGCAGCCCTGCTTGATTGGCACCCCTTTCACAAACATTCACTCCCTCCCCCACCGACGCACAGTAGCGGCCATGTGTACCATCTACAAGATGGACTGAAGGAACTCACCAAGGCTCCTTCGGCAGCACTTTCCAAACCCACAACCATTACGACTACCATTTAGAAGGACAAGGGCAGCAGATACATGGGAACACCAGCAACTGGAAGTTTACGTCCAAGTGACTCACCACCCTGACTTGGAACTATATCGCCGTTCCTTCACTGTCGCCGGGTCAAGATCCTGGAACTCCCTCCCTAACAGCACAGTGGGTACACCTACACCACACGGATTGCAGCGGTTCAAGAAGGCAGCTCAACATAAGAACTAGGAGCAGGAGTAGGCCATCTGGCCCCTCGAGCCTGCTCCGCCATTCAATGAGATCATGGCTGATCTTTTGTGGACTCAGCTCCACTTTCCGGCCCGAACACCATAACCCTTAATCCCTTTATTCTTCAAAAAACAATCTATCTTTATTTAATGAAGGAGCCTCAACTGCTTCACTGGGCAAAGAATTCCATAGATTCACAACCCTTTGGGTGAAGAAGTTCCTCCTAAACTCAGTCCTAAATCTACTTCCCCTTATTTTGAGGCTATGCCCCCTAGTTCTGCTTTCACCCGCCAGTGGAAAAAACCTGCCCGCATCTGTCCTAACTATTCCTTTCATAATTTTATATATTTCTGTAAGATCCCCCCTCATTCTTCTAAATTCCAACGAGTACAGTCCCAGTCTACTCAACCTCTCCTCGTAATCCAACCCCTTCAACTCTGGGATTAACCTAGTGAATCTCCTCTGCACACCCTCCAGCACCAGTACGTCCTTTCTCAGGTAAGGAGACCAAAACTGAACACAATACTCCAGGTGTGGCCTCACTAACACCTTATATAATTGCAGCATAACCTCCCTAGTCTTAAACTCCATCCCTCTAGCAATGAAGGACAAAATTCCATTCGCGTTCTTAATCACCTGTTGCACCTGTAAACCAACTTTTTGCGACTCATGCACTAGCACGCGCAGGTCTCTCTGCACAGCAGCATGTTTTAATATTTTATCATTTAAATAATAATCCCTTTTGCTGTTATTCCTACCAAAATGGATAACCTCACATTTGTCAACATTGTATTCCATCTGCCAGACCCTAGCCCATTCACTTAACCTATCCAAATCCCTCTGCAGATTTCCGATATCCTCTGCACTTTTTGCTTTACCACTCATCTTAGTGTCGTCTGCAAACTTGAACACATTGCCCTTGGTCCCCAACTCCAAATCATCGATGTAAATTGTGAACAATTGTGGGCCCAACACTGATCCCTGAGGGACACCACTAGCTACTGATTGCCAACCAGAGAAACACCCATTAATCTCCACTCTTTGCTTTCTATTAATTAACCAATCCTCTATCCATGCTACTACTTTATCCTTAATGCCATGTATCTTTATCTTATGCAGCAACCTTTTGTGTGGCACCTTGTCAAAGGCTTTCTGGAAATCCAGACATACCACATCCATTGGCTCCCCGCTATCTACCGTTCTGGTAATGTCCTCAAACAATTCCACTAAATTAGTTAGGCACGACCTGCCCTTTATGAACCCATGCTGCGCCTGCCTAATGGGACAATTTCCATCCAGGTGCCTCGCTATTTCCTCCTTGATGATAGATTCCAGCATCTTCCCTACTACCAAAGTTAAGCTCACTGGCCTATAATTACCCGCATTCTGCCTACCTCCTTTTTAAACAATGGTGTCACGTTTGCTCATTTCCAATCTGCCGGGACCACCCCAGAGTCTATTGAATTTTGGTAAATTATCATTAGTGCATTTGCAATTTCCCTAGCCATCTCTTTTAGCACTTTGGGATGCATTCCATCAGGGCCAGGAGACTTGTCTACCCATCTCCAGCTCCTCAGAAACCGTGTTAGGGAACTGGAGCTGGAGCTGGATGAACTTCGGATCATTCGGGAGGCAGAGGTGGTCACAGATAGAAGCTTCAGGGATGTAGTTACTCCGAAGAATAAAGATAGATGGGTGACGGTGAGAGGGGCTAGGAGGAAGCAGTCAGTACAGGGATCCCCTTGGTCGTTCCCCTTAGTAACAAGTATACCGCTTTGGATACTGTTGTGGGGGGGACTTACCAGGGGTAAGCCATGGGGTGCAGGTCTCTGGCACAGAGTCTGTCCCTGTTGCTCAGAAGGGAAGGGGGGAGAGGAGTAGAGCATTAGTCATTGGAGACTCCATAGTTAGGGGGATAGATAGGAGATTCTGTGGGAACGAGAGAGACTCGCGGTTGGTGTGTTGCCTCCCAGGTGCCAGGGTGCGTGATGTCTCGGATTGTGTTTTCGGGATCCTTAAGGGGGAGGGGGAGCAGCCCCAAGTCGTGGTCCACATAGGTACCAACGACATAGGTAGGAAAAGGGATAGGGATGTAAGGCAGGAATTCAGGGAGCTCGGGTGGAAACTTAGATCTAGGACAAACAGAGTTATTATTTCTGGGTTGTTGCCCGTGCCACGTGCTAGCGAGACGAGGAATAGGGAGAGAGAGGAGTTGAACACGTGGCTACAGTGATGGTGCAGGAGGGAGGGTTTCAGATTTCTGGATAATTGGGGCTCATTCTGGGGTCGGTGGGACCTCTACAAACGGGATGGTCTACACCTGGACCAGAGGGGTACCAATATCCTGGGGGGGAAATTTGCTAATGATCTTCGAGAGGGTTTAAACTAGTTCAGCAGGGGCTTGGGAACCCGAATTGTAGCTCCAGTATACAGGAGGCTGAGAGTAGTGAGGTCATGAGTAAGGTTTCAAAGTTGCAGGACTGTACCGGCAGGCAGGAAGGTAGTTTAAAGTGTGTCTTCTTCAATGCCAGGAGCATCCGGAATAAGGTGGGTGAACTTGCGGCATGGGTTGGTACCTGGGACTTCGATGTTGTGGCCACTTCGGAGACATGGATAGAGCAGGGACAGGAATGGTTGCTGCAGGTGCCGGGGTTTAGATATTTCAGTAAGCTGAGGGAAGATGGTAAAAGAGGGGGAGGGGTGGTATTGTTAGTCAAGGACAGTATTACGGTGGCAGAGAGGACGTTTGATGAGGACTCGTCGATTGAGGTAGTATGGGCTGAGGTTAGAAACAGGAAAGGAGAGGTCACCCTGTTAGGGGTTTTCTATAGGCCTCCGAAAAGTTCCAGAGATGTAGAGGAAAGGATTGCAAAGATGATTCTGGATAGGAGCGAAAGCAACAGGGTAGTTGTTATGGGGGACTTTAACTTTCCAAATATTGACTGGAAACGCTATAGTTCGAGTACTTTAGATGGGTCCGTTTTTATCCAATGTGTGCAGGAGGGTTTCCTGACACAGTATGTAGATAGGCCAACGAGAGGCGAGGCCGTATTGGATTTGGTACTGGGTAATGAACCAGGACAAGTGTTAGATTTGGAGGTAGGTGAGCACTTTGGTGATAGTGGCCACAATTCGATTACAATTACTTTAGTGATGGAAAGGGATAGGTATATACCGCAGGGCAAGAGTTATATCTGGGGGAAAGGCAATTATGATGCGATGAGGCAAGACTTAGGATGCATCAGATGGAGAGGAAAACTGCAGGGGATGGGCACAGTGGAAATGTGGAGCTTGTTCAAGGAACAGCTACTGCGTGTCCTTGATAAGTATGTACCTGTCAGACAGGGAGGAAGTGGTCGAGCAAGGGAACCGTGGTTTACTAAGGCAGTAGAAACACTTGTCAAGAGGAAGAAGGAGGCTTATGTAAAGATGAGACATGAAAGTTCAGTAAGGGTGCTCGAGAGTTACAAGTTAGCTAGGAAGGACCTAAAGAGAGAGCTAAGAAGAGCCAGGAGGGGACATGAGAAGTCTTTGGCAGGTAGGATCAAGGATAACCCGAAAGCTTTCGATAGATATGTCAGGAATAAAAGAATGACTCGGGTAAGAGTAGGGCCAGTCAAGGACAGTAGTGGGAAATTGTGCTTGGAGTCCGAGGAGATAGGAGAGGCGCTAAATTAATATTTTTCGTCAGTATTCACACAGGAAAAAGACAATGATGTCGAGGAGAATACTGAGATTCAGGCTACTAGACTAGAAGGGCTTGAGGTTCATAAGGAGAAGGTGTTAACAATTCTGGAAAGGGTGAAAATAGATAAGTCCCCTGAGCCGGATGGGATTTATCCTAGGATTCTCTGGGAAGCTAGGGAGGAGATTGTTGAGCCTTTGGCTTTGATCTTTAAGTCATTTTTGTCAACAGGAATAGTGCCAGAAGACTGGAGGACAGCAAATGTTGTCCCCTTGTTCAAGAAGGGGAGTAGAGACAACCCCGGTAACTATAGACCAGTGAGCCTTACTTCTGTTGTGGGCAAAATCTTGGAAAGGTTTATAAGAGATAGGATGTATAATCATCTGGAAAGGAATAATTTGATTAGGCATAGTCAACATGGTTTTATGAGGGTAGATCGTGCCTCACAAACCTTATTGAGTTCTTTGAGAAGGTGACCAAACAGGTGGATGAGGGTAAAGCAGTTGATGTGGTGTATATGGATTTCAGTAAAGCGTTTGATCAGGTTCCCCACGGTAGGCTACTGCAGAAAATACGGAAGCATGGGATTCAGGGAGATTTAGCAGTTTGGATCAGGAATTGGCTAGCTGGAAGAAGACAAAGGGTGGTGTTTGATGGGAAGTGTTCAGACTGGAGTCCAGTTACTAGCGGTGTACCACAAGGATCTGTTTTGGGGCCACTGCTGTTTGTCATTTTTATAAATGACCTGGAGGAGGGCGTAGAAGGATGGGTGAGTAAATTTGGAGATGACACTAAAGTCGGTGGAGTTGTGGACAGTGCGGAAGGATATTACAAGTTACAGAGGGACATAGATAGGCTGCAGTGCTGGGCTGAGAAGTGGCAAATGGAGTTTAATGCAGAAAAGTGTGAGGTGATTCATTTTGGAAGGAATAACAGGAACACAGAGCACTGGGCTAATGGTAAGATTCTTGGCAGTGTGGATGAGCAGAGAGATCTCGGTGTCCATGTACATAGATCCCTGAAAGTTGCCACTCAGGTTGAGAGGGTTGTTAAGAAGGCGTACGGTGTGTTAGCTTTTATTGGTAGAGGGATTGAGTTTCGGAGCCATGAGGTCATGTTGCAGCTGTACAAAACTCTGGTGCGGCCGCATTTGGAGTATTGCGTGCAATTCTGGTCGCCGCATTATAGGAAGGATGTGGAAGCATTGGAAAGGATGCAGAGGAGATTTACCAGAATGTTGCCTGGTATGGAGGGAAGATCTTATGAGGAAAGGCTGAGGGACTTGAGGCTGTTTTCATTAGAGAGAAGGTTAAGAGGTGACTTAATTGAGGCATACAAGATGATCAGAGGATTGGATAGGGTGGACAGTGAGAGCCTTTTTCCTCGGATGGTGATGTCTAGCACGAAGGGACATAGCTTTAAATTGAGGGGTGATAGATATAAGACAGATGTCAGAGGTAGGTTCTTTACTCAGAGAGTAGTAAGGGTGTGGAATGCCCTGCCTGCAACAGTAGTGGGCTCGCCAACACTAAAGGTATTCAAATGGTCATTGGATAGACATATGGACGATAAGGGAATAGTGTAGATGGGCTTTAGAGTGGTTTCACAGGTCGGCGCAACATAGAGGGCCGAAGGGCCTGTACTGCGCTGTAATGTTCTATGTTCTATGTCTATGTTTAGCCCCATTAGCTTGCCCATCACTACCTCCTTAGTGATAACAATCATCTCAAGGTCCTCACCTGTCATAGTCTCATTTCTATCAGTCACTGGCATGTTATTTGTGTCTTCCACTGTGAAGACCAACCCAAAAAACCTGTTCAGTTCCTCAGCCATTTCCTCATCTCCCATTATTAAATCTCCCTTCTCATCCTCTAAAGGACCAATATTTACCTTAGCCACTCTTTTTTGTTTGATATATTTGTAGAAACTATTACTATCTGTTTTTATATTCTGAGCAAGTTTACTCTCATAATCTATCTTACTCTTCTTTATAGCTTTTTTAGTAGCTTTCTGTTGCCCCCTAAAGATTTCCCAGTCCTCTCGTCTCCTACTAATCTTTGCCATTTTGTATGCTTTTTCCTTCAATTTGATACTCTCCCTTATTTCCTTAGATATCCAGGGTCTATTTTCCCTCTTTCTACCGTCCTTCCTTTTTGTTGGTACAAACCTTTGTTGAGCACTGTGAAAAATCGCTTGGAAGGTTCTCCACTGTTGCTCAACTGTTTCACCATAAAGTCTTTGCTCCCAGTCTACCTTAGCTAGCTCTTCTCACATCCCATTGTAATCTCCTTTGTTTAAGCACAAAACACTAGTGTTTGATTTTACCTTCTCACCCTGCATCTGTATTTTAAATTCCACCATATTATGATCGCTTCTTGAGGATCCCTAACTATGAGATCATTAATCAATCCTGTCTCATTACACAGGACCAGATCTAGGACCGCTTGTTCCCTCGTAGGTTGCATTACATACTGTTCTAGGAAACTATCGCGGATACATTCGATAAACTCCTCCTCAAGGCTGTCTTGACCGACCTGGTTAAACCAATCGACATGTAGATTAAAATCCCCCATGATAACTGCTGTATCATTTCTACATGCATCAGTTATTTCTTTGTTTATTGCCTGCCTCACCATAATGTTACTATTTGGTGGCCTATAGACTACTCCTATCAGTGACTTTGTCACCTTACTATTCCTGATTTCCACCCAAATGGATTCAACCTTTTCCTCCATAGCACCGATGTCATCCCTTACTACTGCCTGGATGTCATCCTTAAATAACAGAGCTACACCACCTCCCTTACCATCCACTCTGTCCTTCCGAATAGTTTGATACCCTCGGATATTTAATTCCTAGTCCTGACCATCCTTTAACCATGTTTCAGTAATGGCCACTATATCATAGTCATTCACAATGATTTGCACCATCAACTCATTTACCTTATTCCGAATACTACGAGCATTCAGGTAAAGTACACTTATGTTAGCTTTTATACCTCTGTTTTGAATCTTAACACCTCAATCAGTAACCTCTCCTAAGTTATATTTCCTCTTAACTTTTCTCCTAATTTTCCGTGTCGTTGAACCCATATCTTCATGTAACAACCTGCCGCGTCGCTTTCAATTTATGTTTTTACTTCCCATTTTATTCCTTTTAATATTACTGGGCCTATTCACTGAGCTCCCCTCAGTCACTGTACCTTGTACTGTCACCCTATTTGATTTTTGACTATGGCTTCTCTGCCTTACACTTTCCCCCTGACTGCCTTTTGTTTCTGTCCCTGTTTTACTACCTTCCGACTTCCTGCATTGGTTCCCATCCCCCTGCCACATTAGTTTAAACCCTCCCTAACAGCACTAACAAACACCCCCCCTAGGACATCGGTTCCAGTCTTGCCCAGGTGCAGACCGTCCAGTTTGTACTGGTCCCACCTCCCCCAGAACCGGTTCCAATGCCCCAGGAATTTGAATCCCTCCCTCTTGCACCATCTCTCGAGCCATGCATTCATCCTATCTATCCTGACATTCCTACTCTGACTAGCTCGTGGCACAGGTAGCAATCCTGAGATTACTACCTTTGAGATCCTACTTTTTAGTTTAACTCCTAACTCCCTGAATTCAGCTTGTAGGACCTCGTCCCGTTTTTTACCTATATCGTTGGTGCCTATGTGCACCACGACAGCTGGCTGTTCACCCACCCACCCCCAGAATGTCCTGCAGCCGCTCTGCTACATCCTTGACCCTTGCACCAGGGAGGCAACATACCATCCTAGAGTCTCGATTGCGACCGCAGAACCACCTGTCTATTCCATGCTGGCCTAGCCAGTGAAGCCCACATTCCGTAAAAGATGAATTAAAAAAACACAGCGATTCAAATTAACAGGTGAGAAAAAAATCTCAGGGCTATGTGTATGCTAAAGTAATCCCCTTTCCTGTTGATCTGCACAGCCAATCTTACTGTCTACTGATTAACCATGTTTTATAGACAGAATGGCTCATTGCTTGAATCAGTCAAACAATCCTCTTAACAATAAGAGGCTTGCAAGCGAGAGACAAAATTCTGCAGCTTTACAGCAGAACAATAACTTTGAAACTGCCCCTTGTGCCAGACAAATGAGGTTGAAATTAATCTTTTGCCTCTCCATAGCTCCTGTGGATTTGGATGTTGGAATAAATTGCCACACAATTTGAGACACAAGGGGGCTGATTTTCAATCTCATAGCGCATGACAGCAGGGTGAGAGGGGTTGAGAAATCCTGCAGAAAAGCCGGTTTCATGATGATTTAAAGGCTTGCACTGCTTTACCTTCACTGGGTCAGAAGTGCCTGTCGAAGGTTACAGGTGCTGCAAGTCTGGGGATCTTCAACTGCACTCACTTGAGCGGATTATTTACATTTAAAACAGCGTCCATGTATATCAATGACTTGAGTGAAGGAATACATCTGCGATGGGGAGGGGACATGAGGTGCAATTTAACGGCCACGTTAATCCCGGCACAGATCAGGGCTCGCAGGTTAAACAGTGGGAGAGGCCAAAAATCGGGATCCACGCTGGGCGCAAATTGGTGCATGATCTGACCAGCCCGCTACGGGTGGCGGCTTCTGGATTCTACCCAGACATGGTGAGATACTAATTGACACCAATCAAGACCAATCTCATTAGCGAGATGGAATTCCAATCTAACCAGCTCCCCAGCGAGAGACCATGCAGGCACCGTTTAACACTCCTTTTTAAAAACGGGAAGCTGGCTGCTGAGGGAAGCTGAAGAGGTGAGTAGCTATTTCCATTTTCTGGCATGCAGTTCAACGGTACTGGAGTGCTCGGGGTGGAGGACACCCCAGGGGTGGGGTTGGGCCTGGTCAAGGGGCTGAGTGTCATAGGTCGGGGGTCGTCATTGGCTGGGGGTGAAGGGCAGGCCTTCAAGCCATCCCCCAATATTGTGTACATCCATAACAGGGGCCAACTATAGCTGCTGCCTGTCTGTCCTACTAAACACTTCCAGGCCATGCCCTGTTCTTGGTTATATGCTGAAGGTCACTTTAACTCACTTTGACTGTGAGTAACCTCCAGCTGCACAGCTGATGGCTATTGCTAATAAGGGCTGGCAATATTAGTTATGTGAGCACTTCAGAGCTGCAGGTTGTGTTTGCTGCTTGCTGCTGCTTGCGGCTGCAAATGCCTGGAGGCTGCTGTTGCTGTTTCCTTCTATTTCTGTAGCCAAAAAGAAGGACATTTTTTCCTAAGATACCTGGATCACCTGACTCCGGGGGACATACGAGTCCGGAAGGCAATCATGTTTGAAGCAGGAAGATGCTGTGGGACTTAGTGCGTGACATTGATCCAAATGAGCAATCTGCTGCCGACGTTGCAGAAATTCTTTTGCAGATTGATGCTGGTGTGGTGATGGTCCATGTGACTGGCACGTCGCTGCGGGTCAAACACGCTGGGAGTCAAAGATGTTGAACAGCACCTTGAGCGCCAAGGAATATGTAGATGCCAGGATTTGTTTCGGACAACACTGAGCCATGTGGAGGGTCTGCACAGCTGTGGCTCCTGGACAGAGAATGGCACTGATATGTGGAACAACCAACAAGTAACGCATTGATGGACAGATCATTTCTACAACAAAGTTCTGGCCATGATAAAATATTCCCAAGCTGGTCCTCCATTTCTGTTGAGGAACCTGCGACGGGTGATACCGTGGGCTGGATTCTCTGCTGTCGGGATTCTCCGTTGCGCCGGCAGCGCACCAACGCCCGTGGGGCTGGCCACAATGGGAAATCCCATTGGCCGGCCGGCGGGACGGTGATTCCCGCTGCCGTCGGGGGTGCGCTGCACCGGAAAACTGGTGAGGCAGGATGGAGAATCCCGCCCCGTGTGTTTGTTTTTCTTGTGAAAATGAGCTGACATAGCTTTGTTTTAGCTCTAATATGGAAAGGCGACGTTTCCTTGTTGTTTACTAGTTAGCGTGATATATGGAGTCTTACATGGAATCATAGAATCACGACAGTGCAAAAGGAGGCCATTCGGACCAGCGGGTCTGCACCAGCTCTTGGAAAGAGCAACCTACTTAAAACTCCCTCGGATGCACATCAGCCTCCACCTGATGTGCATCAGCAACTGTGTGGTGCTCACCGGATTATGTGCCAGAAGTCTGTCCACTAGTGTCATCCACCAAAGTGTGTGTCTCTGCACTAGCGGAGGGCGGGGTGACAGCTGTGATGCCTCGATGGTGGTCCCTTCAGAGCTGTCCTCCGAGGCGTTCTCTTGGGTGGTGGGGAGGCGTGATTCTGGATGGCTCTGCCCCATCAGGTGGAGATGCTTAGGGAAAAGGGACATGTGGTCAATGGGGGGTTGGGGAGGCGGGGGGGGGGGGGGGATGGAAGGATCATTTTGTCTGACATGAGCAAAGTCAGTGGATGATGGGGAAGAGGAACCTCGGGCAGGATTCTCCGACCCCCCACTGGGGTTGGAGAATCGCCGGGGGGCGGCGTGAATCCTGCCCCGCCGCTGGTTGCCGAATTCTCCGGCTCCGGGAATCGCGCCGCACCAGTTGGCGGCCGCTGGCAGCAGCCCCCCCCCGGTGATTCTCCGCCCCGCGATGGGCCGAGCGGCCGCCTGTTATAGGCCGGTCCCGCTGGCGTAAATCAAACCAGGACCACACCGGCGGGACATGGCTCTGCGGGCGGCCTGCAGAGTCCTCGGGGGGCCCTGGGAGGTTCCCCCACGGTGGCCTGGCCCGTGATCGGGGCCCACCGATCTGCCGGCGGGCCTGTGCTGTGGGGGCACTCTTTCCCTCCGCGCCGGCTGCTGTCAAACTCCGCCATGGCCGGGGCGGAGAAGAACCCCCCTGCACATGCGCTGGGATGACGCCAGCACACGGTGGCGCTCCCGCGCATGCGGCAACTCACACCGGCCGGCGGAGGCCCTTCCGCGCCGGCTGGCACGGTGCCAACCCCGCCGGCGCCGGCCTAGCCCCTGAAGGTGCGGAGGATTCCGCACCTTCCGGGCAGCCCAACGCCAGAGTGGTTCACGCCACTCCTTGGCGCCGGTAGGGCCCGCCCCACTGGGTAGAGGAGAATCCCGCCCCTCAACTCTACGGTGCAGGCCAACCTCGCTGTCAGGGCTGCTCTCTCGTCAGCCAACCTTCAGGGCCCGTCGCTCAAAGGGGGTGAAGACTCTGATGTCTGGAACTCTGCCGCCTGTTCTGGCCCCCTCATGGGCTAACTTCTCCTGCAGGTCTGCTTGGTGCATCAAGGGGGTTCTTTGGGAAGGTGGAATGTGTGGGCACCGCTCTTGGACATGGAGGGGTCGTGCTGGCAGATGCCAGGGTGTGCTGGGGCACAAGTGCAGTGATTGGATGTGGGGAAGATACTGACCTGTTGGAGCTGGGTTGGGGGGTGTGGCGAGGTCAGCTGCAACTGATGCCAGGGGGTCGGTGTTAACGTACCCTTGTGGCCCGCTGGAGGTCGCTGATCTTCTTCCTGCACTGTACAGTCGTCCTCCTGGTCGCACTGCCTGAACTGATGGCCACTGCCACTGTCATCCAGGCAGCAGGCATCCTGCAGCTGGTCCTCCGATTCCCTCAGGGGAAGATGGTGTTCTGTCTCGCCCCCACAGCATCCAGATGCCTGGCCTGGTCGGCATCCCCGAAGCGTTGGGCATGTCTGCGTGGTGCCATCTTTGTGTGCTGACTAGCAGTGAGTTCGGAGGGATCCTTTAGAACAGCTCCCCCTTGCTCACTGGGAGCTGTCGGGCACAAGTCTAGTGAATCAGCTGGCAAGACTGCCAGTATCAGCATGAAACTTGTGGGGTATCAGTTTTGGCGCTAAGTGGCATTAAATGCAAGTTAAGGTTCAAGTTTCTGTCCAGATTCATTCACATAATCACAAACATAAAGCCGGGGTTCTCTGATCCCCCGCCGGGTCGGAGAATCCCTGGGGGGAGGCGCAAATCCCACCCCGCCGCCGGCTTCCCTATTCTCCAGCGCCGTTTTTCGAGCGGCGGCAGGATTTCCGCCATGCTAGTCGGGGGGCCGTTCTCAGTGACCCCCCCCCCCGGCTATTCTCCAGGCACCGATGGGCCGAGCGGCCATCCAGTTTTGGGCAGTCCCGCCGCCGTGAATTACTCACCTCACGTATGGAGGGTCCTGGCAGGTGAGTGTGCGGGGGTGGTCCTCGGGGAGGGCGCGGGGGGATCCTACTCCGGTGGGGGCCCCCACGGTGGCCTGGCCCGCGATCGAGGCCTACCGATCGGCGGGCAGGCTTGTTCCGTGGGGGGACTTCTTTCCTCCAGGCCGGGCCCCTGTAGGGCTCCGCCATATTGCCCGGGGGCAGGCGCAGATGAAGAGAACCCCCGCGCATGTGCGGAAATATGCCAGCCGGCCGCGCTGGCCGTTCTGCGCATGCGTGAAATCGCGCTGGCTCTTTGGCGCCGGTTGAAGTGCCGCTGGCCCCTCCGCCGTCCACATAGCCCCCGAAAGTTTGGAGAATTCCTCACTTTCGGGGGCTGTTGACACCGGAGTAGTTGGCGCCGGTTTTCCCGCCGGCGTGGGGACTTAGTCCCCAGAAGGGAGAATCCCGCCCATTATCTTCCATGAACCCGCCCAAGTTGGTAGCATAAATTATCTTTCTTGGTATTAAAAAAATATTCTATCATGCAATTAAGGCTGATAATCTTAAAATATTTTTTCATATGAAAAGATCCCTGAAGGCAGCAGGACGGGTAGATAAAGCTGGATAAGAAGGTATATGGGATACTTGCCTTTATTAGCCGAGGCAGAGAATATAAGAGCAGGGAAATTCTTGATTAATAAGGGATCAAGGGTTATGGGGAGAAGGCAGGAGAATGGGGATGAGAAACATATCAGCCATGATTGAATGGTGGAGCAGACTCGATGGGTCGAATACAAGATTCTGCTTCAATGGCTTAAGGTCTTATGATGGAGCTGTATAAAATGCTTGCTAGGCCACAGCTGAAGTACTGTGTGCAGTTCTGGTCGTCACACTATAGGAAGAATGTGATTGCACTAATTATAGTATTAATAATAATAATAATAATCATCATCACTTATTGTCACAAGTAGGCTTCAATGAAGTTACTGTTAAAAGCCCCTAGTCGGCACATACCGGCGCCTGTTCAGGGAGGCCGGTACGGGAATTGAATCCGCGCTGCTGGCATTGTTCTGCATTACAAGCCAGCTGTTTAGCCCGCTGTGCTAATAGCAGAGGAGATTCACCAGGATGTTGCCTGGACTGGAGGGTTCAGCTATACAGTGAGTCTGGTTAGGCTGAGGTTGTTCTCGTTAGAGCAAAGAAGGTTGAGGTGTATAAAATTATGAGGGATATTTGCGATGAATGTAAAAATTGTTATATATTATATTTTATATCTGTTGCAGTAATGATTTTAAAAGCCTGGATTAAGGCCTAGCAAGCATTTTATACAGCTCCATCATAAGGCCTTAAGCCATTGGAGCAGAATTAGGCTATTCGGCCAATTGGGGCTTCTCCACCATTCTCTCACCGATGTGCTGAGCAGTCGCATATCAGGTGGCTCTCCTCCGAAAAACAGAATAATTGGCACTTTTAGCTGAATTTACCCCATAAAAATTCCAGCAAGGATGCCAGGAAGCAGCAGTTCAAAAGGCCGCAGAGACTCCAAAACCAGCAGCGGAATGGGACAGGAGCGGCGAGCAAGCAGATCAGCGGACCCACGAGGCGAGGTGTACCCATCCACCCCGAGAGAGGGAGACCCGCTACCCGAAAATTGAGCTCCCCCAAAACCAGGCGAAGGGTGGAAGACATTCCTCACCAGGGAACTGAAGAAGAGAGACGACATTAAGGCTGAAATAAAGGTGGCAGTCAAGGTGGTGGTGGCGGAGGCGCTGGCCACCATGCAGCCTGCGACAGAATGGGAAGGAGACTGGAGACCCAGGGGAGCACAGTAAAGGAGCTGGCGAAAGCCTCAATGGACCAGAGCAACCAAATCGTCACCCTGGAGGCCGAAATTAAGAGGTTGGTGACCAAGAAAATCGGTCAAGGCGACAGAACATTAGAATAGTGGGCCTGCCAGAAGGAATCGAGAGCAGGGACCCGACCGACCACATGGCCCAAATGCTGGGTAACCTGGTGAGGAGAGACTGCTTCCCCAAGACGCCGGTTCACAGGTCGCTCCGCCCGAAACCCAAGGCAGGGGAGCAGCCGAGAGCGGTCATAGCCAAGCTGCGCAGGTACCAGGACCGGGAAAGGATCCAGACAAATGAAAGCTTGCAGCTGGGAGGGACACACAATCAGAGTCTACCAGGACATTGGGGCAGACCTGTCAAAGTGCAGGGCAGAACTTAAGAAGGCAAAATCGTCCCTTGACAAAAATAACAATAAATTTGGGATGTTGTACTCAGCCAGGCTCTGGGTAACATACCAGGACAAGGAACATTATTTTGCTGCCCCTGCAGAAGCGGATGACTTCATCTAAAAGAATAACCTAGACAGACAGCAAGGGAGACAGCGGTAAAGAGGAGGCAGAGAAGAACCAATAGATAATTTTGCGCGGGTCTGCATCGCCACGTTATGAACAGGGGAACCAGTTCCCATAAAGGAGGGGGCAACTGCAGCAGGACGCAGGAAAGGGCGAGGAGGAGATAGAGGGGATACCAACAGAGTGGGCAAAGGAGGGGGTCAGACCAACCCCAGGAGGGGAGGGGACACACAGCACACTAGCAGAAAAGCTAGCGCCAGGAGGTATGAGTGGTGGGGCCGCAGCGCATCTCCCACCAGGGAGGGAGGGGGGGAGCAGAGGGGTAAACAGAAGGGGTGTACGGGGATTTGACAATCAAATCCGCAGAGGGAGCAGAGGAATGTTCTTTGATTATGCTGATGTTGAATCTTGATCTGGTAGTGTTAACAAAGAACAGTAGACTTTGTTTTACAACAAAACTATTTATTACTAACACTATAAGATTAATACAATTGAAAATAACATTAATTTACAGTAAGATACTGCAGAGCTACTCTAATATGCGACAGCGACCAACTCTTGACTAAAACCTTGTCCCGGTACACATGGTGCGTCCGGGTCATATGCCTGCATCCTCGCACCAGCTGCTGGTCGGATGCTAGAACTACAACAGTAAAACATATAACTTATAATACACATACAGATGATGATGATATACTCATATTATATACGGATGGTAGTCTACCTATCATCTGGACTGGCAGGTCACTCTTAGAAATGTGGAACAAGATGGCACTGCAAGTAGCCACTTTGCAGGGTCCTGAATAAAAGAGTGCAGGGGCCATGTTGGGTGGTCCTTGGACAAAGGGAAAACCCGGAGCACAGGGGCCTAGACTCATGATGATAATGGTGACCGTGGCCATTTTGACGGCCCCTTAAGAAAGGGAAACCCTGGAGTTCAGGGGCCCATCTGCAAGGTAAGCATGGTTGATCCCATCAGCATAGTCACCTGGAACGTCAGGGGACTTAATGGCCCAGTGAAAAGATCCAGAGTCTTCCCCCACCTGAAAAATATGAAAGTCTTCCTCCAAGGGATGCACCAGAAGGAGAAGGACCGACTGCGGAAGGGCTGGGTGGGACAGACGTACCATTCATGTTACGTGACGAGAGCCAGAGGGGTAGCCATACTTAAAAGTATGGGGACGGTACATCATGGTCAGCGGTGTCTGAGATGGGGCACCAGTGGTCCTTTTCAACGTGTACACTTCCAACTGGGATGACAAGGAAATTGTAAAGAAGACAATGGCAGAAATCCCCAACATAGATGCGCACCGACTGATCATAGGGAGCGACTTTAACTGTGTACTGGACCCACTGATGGACAGATCGAACCCCAGAATGGGAAAAACAGCAGACAGAGAACGGAGGACATTCATGGAGCAGAAGGGGGCTGTGGAGCCATGGAGGTTCATGACCCACGTGAGAAGGAGTTTTTCTTCTTCTCGCAAGTACACAAGGTCGATACCTGTATTGACTTCTTTGCAGTGGGGAAATCGGTGTTTCCAGGAATAGTAAGAGCGGAATACTCTGCAATTGTAATCTCCGACGCCGGGTCGGAGAATCGCTGGAGGCTGGCGTGAATCCCGCCCCCGCCAGTTGCCGAATTCTCCGGCACCGGATATTCGGCGGGGGCGGGAATCGCGCCGCGCCGGTTGGCGGACCCCCCCCCGGCGATTCTCCGGCCGCGATGGGCCGAAGTCCCGCTGCTGGAATGCCTGTCCCGCCGGCGAGAATCAAACCACCTCTCTTATCGGTGGGATAAGGCGGCGCGGGCGGGGTCCGGGGGGCACGGGGGGACCTGGCCCAGGGGGGTGCCCCCACCGTGGCCTGGCCTGCGATCGGGGCCCACCGATCCGCGGGCGGGCCTGTGCCGTGGGGGTACTCTTTTCCTTCCGCCTTCGCCATGGTCTCCACTATGGCGGAGGCGGAAGAGACCCCCTCTACTGTGCGGGGATGCCGTGAGCGGCCGCTGATGCTCCCGTGCATGCGCCGCTCGGCAAAGTCATTTCCGCGCCAGCTGGCGGGGCACCAAAGGCCTTTCCCGCCAGCTGGCGGGGCGGAAATCAGTCCGGCGCGGGCCTAGCCCCTCAAGATGAGGGCTCGGTCCCTCAAGATGCGGAGAATTCCGCACCTTTGGGGCGGCGCGATGCCGGACTGATTTGCGCCATTTTTGGCGCCGGTCGGCGGACATCGCGGCGATTGTGGAGAATCCCGCCCCATGCTCCACACTACATGGATGTGAGGTTGGACACGAGTCATGCCCAATGCCCCACCTGGAAGTTGGACACGACAAGGCCAGAAAACATCACAGGCCATAGATGAGTACATTACTAATAACCGGAACAGGGAGATCTCACTCTCCACGTTTTGGGAGGCACAGAAGGCTGTGATTAGAGGAGAAATTATCACCGTTAAGGCATGCAGAGAGATGGAAGAGAGGGCGGCTAGGCAGCAACTAATCAACTCAATTTGGGAGGTTGACAGAAGATACTCCGAGGTCCCGACCGTAGAGATTCTGGCTGAGAGGAAAAGCTACAAATTGTCTTTAACCTGCTATCCACCAGGAAGGCAGTGCACCAACTCCGCCAGGCACAGGGACCTTCTGCAGACTCGGAGATAAGGCTAGCCATCTGCTGGCTCACCACCTGAGAAAGCAGGCAGCCACAAGGGAGATAGCCCAGGTGAAGGACATCAGAGGTCTGTCATGATATCCATATTAACATATCATGGTGCAATCGCACACACACACTGATGGACAGGTAGATGGACCAATCAACACACAGACAACATCACAGCCAATCACCAGTGAGAGCACACGCACTATAAAACAGGGAACACCACAGTTCCCACTCATTCTACCAGGAGATAGCTCAGAGCACAGAGCTCACAGCGTGTCACTCAGAAATACACCATGTGCTGAATGCCTCTCTAAGATAGTGCTAGGGCTGGGTCCACAGGTTAACTGGTGAAGTACGAACCACAGCCAGAAGTTAACAGTTGTTATTGTACAGAATAATAAAACAGAGTTGTACCATCTACAACCGTGTTGGTTCGTTTGTGTACCGGAACACCCAACACGACATGGTACCAGGCCTAGAAACTTGCCAGCGACTATGGGACCTACCTGCACCTCTTCAGAGATCCGCCATCCTGTGCCATGGACACCATCAACCCGCCGCAGCCGCTCCAAATCGCTGGAAATCTCAGCGTCAACTGGAAGCTGTTTAAACAGCGCTTCCACCTCTTCCTAGAAGCCACAGACAGGGAGAATGCATCGGACACCAGGAAGATCGCCCTCCTCCTCTCCACGGCGGGGCAACACCCCATCCACATCTACAACTCCCTGGCATTCAAGGAATGGAGGTGGAGGTGATGCGCTTCATGATCAACCTCTCGAAGCACTTCATTAGGACTGAAGTCAGGACCACTGGTCGGTAGTCATTGAGGCACGTTGCCTGGTTCTTCTTTGGTACCGGTATGATGGTGGTCTTCTTGAAGCAGGTGGGGACCTCGGAGTGGAGTAGGGACAGGTTAAAGATGTCCGTGAATGCCTCTGCCAGCTGGTCCGCGCAGGCTCGGAGTGCACGACCAGGGATCCAGTCTGCGCCCGTCGCCTTCCGAGGGTTCACTTTCAGGAAGGCCAATCTGACTTCGGAAGCTGTGATGGTGGGTATGGGTGAATTATGGGCTGCTGGGGCACTCGCCAGTGGATTGTTGGTTACCTGCTCGAACCGAGCACAGAATGCATTGAGTTCATCGGGGAGGGGGTGCGCTGCTGCCAGAGATACTGTTTTGACACACCTCTGTATCCTCGCGCAGTCCTGCGGCTATGAGGCCACCTCCGATTCCATGATTCGGGATCAGATAGTTTTTGGGGTCACCTCGGACACCCTACGCCAGCGGCTCCTCAAAACAAAGCGCCTCACCGACTTCCGGGTGCGGCTATGCAGAGCTAGGTCGCATATTCTGTAGCTCCCGCTTGGAACGGACTTTTGGGCTCTTTTACAGGGCCCCCACGGCATTTGTTTGACATTTCTCGGTGTGGGAAGAAGACTGCAACACTCCCCTGACGGTGTCCCCCAGGAATGGTATGTCTTTTGGTTACCAGACCCAGCAGAAACAGTAAAAGATTTGGCTTAACTGCAGTGGAGAGAGGGGCCTCTCCCAGCATGCAGGCGGGGGACGGGCAAGCTTAAAGCTGCAAGCTGACTTGAGGGCCTCTATTAAAGGTGAATTCTAGCAGCAGAGGGACCAACTGTGAAAGGATCTACCAAGGCCATTGAAGAAACGGGGACGAGGCTTCCGGTGGCGGCCATGGAGGAGTAGGTCGCGCATTCGGCAGCTCCCGTCTGGAACGGACTCTCAGACCTTTTTCAGGAGTTTCCACAGACGCTTTGGGGCAGATTGGTGAAGAGAACATTGCCAAAAGGATTCCCTCTTGAGGCTTCCGATTGCGGCTATGCGGATCTAAGTCACACATTCGGCGGCTCCCGCAAAAACTGACTTTTGGACTCTTTTCAGGGCCCTCAAGGGGACGTTTTCAATGTTTCCCGGTGTGGGAAGGAGTTAACAATAGCTCCCTGTCAGTATATGGCTTTAACTAGGAGCGGGGCGACAAAAAAGGTGGTGGTGGACCAGAAGAAGGGAGGGAAGAAGGACAAAATTGTGGCGGGCAGAACCAGGCAGCATGGAGGCAGTGGGCGGAGGAGCAACAGGAGGGTATCCAGCGCTGCCTCAGAGAGATTAAAAAGGACCTGCTAGAGCCGATGAAGGCTTCTATTGATAAGCTGCTGGAGACACAGACGGCCCGGGGGTGGCGATCCGAGAGGCTCGACAAAAGATCTCTGACAATGAGGACGAGATCTTAGGCCTGGCGGTAAAGGTGGAGACGCATGAGGCGCTCCACAAGAAATGGCAGGAGCGGTTCGAGGAGATGGAGAATCGGTCGAGGCGGAAGAATCTGCGGATTCTGGGCCTCCTGGAGGGGCTGGAGGGGCCGGACGTGGGGGCCTATGTGGTCACCATGTTGAACCCGCTGATGGGAGCGGGGTCCTTCCAGGGGCCCCTGGAGCTGGAAGGGGCCCATAGAGTGTTGGCGAGGAGGCCCAAGGCTAACGAGCCTCCGCGGGCGGTGCTGGTGCGGTTCCATCGGTTAGTCGATCAGGAGTGTGTGCTCAGGTGGGCCAAGAAGGAGAGGAGCAGCAGGTGGGAGAACGCGGAGGTTCGGATATATAAGGACTGGAGTGCGGAGGTGGCGAAGAGGAGGGCCGGGTACAATCGAGCGAAGGTGGTGAAGGGGTGAAGTTTGGCATGTTGCAGCCGGCGCGACTGTGGGTTACATACAAGGACCAGCACCATTATTTTGAGTCTCCGGAGGAGGCGTGGGCCTTTGTTCAGGCCGAGAAGCTGGACACAGACTGAGGGTCGGGATGGGCGATTGGGGACTGAGGTGGATATGTTATGCCTTTTTTTGGTTCGGGGGTGGGGGCCTTTGCATTGTTTTGAGTTTCTTTTTCTCTGTGTTTTTCTCTTTCGGGTTGGGGAGGGTGGATGGGGCGGGTTGGGCACTGTTTTGGTTGGTGGTGGGGCCTGGTAGGTGGAGAGCGCGGGCTTTTTTCCCGCGCTGAAGACTGGGGGGGCGGGGCCGGGGCTGGGAAGCGAGGATTGTTTCCCGCGCTTAGAACGGAGGGGGGAGGGGGAGAGCCTGTGGATGGGGAGCGGGAGAGGAGGGTGTGCCACATGGGAGGAATCGAAGGGGAGGCGGGAGTGGCCGGGGTCAGCAGGAGTCAGCTGACTTGCGGAAGTGCAATGGGGGGAGTAAACCAGCTAGGATGGGTCCTAGCCGGGGGGGATCGAGTTGCTGCTGCTAAGGTGAAGGAGGAGCTGGAGCAAGTGGAGGGGGTCGAGACGGGGGTATGCCGCTGTGGGGAACGGGCCGGGTGTGGGGTGCGGGCGCGTGGCTGGCCAAGGAGGGGTCATGGCTAGTCGGCGGGGGAGGGGGGCGGGTAGCCCCCTGATCTGGCTGATAACCTGGAATGTAAGGGGACTGAATGGGCCGGTTAGGCAGGCCCGCGTGTTCGCGCACCTGATGGGGCTCAAGGCGGATGTGGTTATACTCCAGGAGACACACCTGAAGGTGGAAGACCAGGTAAGACTGAGGAAAGGGTGGGTAGGTCAGGTGTTTCACTCGGGGCTAGATGCCAAAAATCGGGGGGTGGCGATCTTGGTGGGAAAGAAGGTGTCATTCGAGGCGTCGAGCATTGTGGCAGATAATGGCGGTAGGTACATAATGGTAAGTGGTAAGTTGCAGGGAGAGAGGGTGGTACTGGTCAATGTGTATGCTCCAAACTGGGACGATGCGGGTTTTATGCGGCGTATGTTGGGTCGGATCCCAGACGTGGAAGTGGGGGGCCTGATAATGGGGGGAGACTTAAACACGATATTGGATCCTGCACTGGATCGCTCCAGGTCTAGGACGGGTAGGAAGCCGGCGGCGGCTAGAGTGTTGAGGGGATTTATGGACCAAATGGGAGGGGTGGACCCTTGGAGATTTGCAAGGCCGGAGGCTAGGGAATTTTCATTCTTCTCACATGTCCATAAGGCTTATTCTCGAATCAACTTTTTCATTTTGAATTGCCAGTGCGAAGAGCAGGGGGGACAGGGGACACCCCTGTCTCGTCCCTCGGTGCAACCGAAAGGACTCAGACCTCCTCCTATTTGTGGCCACACTCGCCATCGGGACCTCATACAACAGCCTAACCCACCTGACAAACCCCTCCCCAAACCCGAACCACTTCAGCACCTCCCACAGGTACCCCCACTCTACACTATCGAGGGCTTTCTCAGCGTCCAACACCTGTTGGGCCCGCTGTGGCGCTTGGAGGTGGGGCTGTTGGCAGACGAGGAGGTGAGCGAGCGGCTCCGAGGAAGTATAGAGAGGTACTTGGAGACCAACGACAACAGGGAGGTCCGAGTGGGGATGGTATGGGAGGCACTGAAGGCGGTGGTGAGTCTGGAGACGGCGTCCTGTGTGGGTACGAATCTGCGGGGCGCTGGCAACGGCGCCGCTGCTGCTCCCTCCAAGGAGGTATACCACGCGGGGGCAGTGGAGGCAGCATAGGGGGGAAGTTGGGGCCTCGGTGTGGACCCCATTACGGCGGAACCACCGGTTCGCCCCAGGAAGAACAGGTGGAGGGTTTTCGGGGTGGCACAGGGCAGGCATACGAAAGTTGGGGGACCTGTTTGTGGACGGGAAGTTCGCGAGCTTGGGTGAGCTGGAGAAGTACGGGCTCTCCCCCGGGGAACACCTTCAGGTACTTACAGGTAAGGGCATTTGCCAGACGGCAGGTGGTGGAATTCCCGCGGCTACTGCCACACACAGTACAGGACAGGGTGCTCTCGGGGGGGTGGGTGGGAGTGGGGAAGATCTCGGAAACTTACCTGGTGATGCAGGAGGAGGAGGAGGCCTCGGTGGTGGAGTTGAAAGGTAAGTGGGAGGAGGAGTTGGGAGAGGAGATTGAAGAGGGGACGTGGGCAGATGCCCTAGGGAGGGTGAACTCTTCCTCTTCATGCGCAAGGCTCAGCCTCATACAGTTTAAGGTGCTGCACAGGGCACACATGACCGGGACAAGGATGAGCCGGTTCTTTGGGGGTGAGGACAGGTGTGTTAGGTGCTCAGGGAGCCCAGCAAATCACACCCATATGTTCTGGGCATGCCCAGCGCTGGAGGAATTTTGGAAGGGCGTAGCGAGGACGGTGTCGAGGGTGGTAGGATCCAGGGTCAGACCGGGCTGGGGGTTCGCAATATTTGGGGTGGCAGAGGAGCCGTGAGTGCAGGAGGCGAAAGAGGCCGGTATTCTGGCCTTTGCGTCCCTGGTAGCCCGACAAAGGATTCTTCTTCAGTGGAAAGATGCGAGGCCCCCAAGCGTGGAATCCTGGATCCGCGATATGGCAGGGTTCATTAAATTGGAGAGGGTAAAATTCGCCTTGAGAGGGTCGGTACAAGGGTTCTTTAGGCGGTGGCAACCGTTCTTAGACTTTCTGGCAGAACGATAGACATTGGTCAATGGCAGCAGCAGCTCGGGGGGGTGTACTTTATTTTTGTTTATGTTATTTACACTGGAGGGTCTGAGAGGGTGTATACACCTGGGGAGGCATTCTCCGACCCCCCGCCGGGTCGGAGAATCGCCGGGGGCTGGCGTGAATCCCGCCCCCACTGGTTGCCGAATTCTCCGGCACCGGATATTCGGCGGGGGCGGGAATCGCGCCACGCCGGTTGGCGGGCCCCCCCCCGGCGATTCTCCAGCCTGGATGGGCCGAAGTCCCGCTGCTGGAATGCCTGTCCCGCCGGCGTGGATTAAACCACCTCTCTTACCGGCGGGACAAGGTGGCGCGGGCGGGCTCCGGGGTCCTGGGGGGGGCGGGGCGATCTGGCCCCGGGGGGTGCCCCCACGGTGGCCTGGCCCGCGATTGGGGCCCACCGATCCGCGGGAGGGCCTGTGCTGTGGGGGCACTCTTTTCCACCCATCTTTGCCACGGTCTCCACCATGGCAGAGGCGGAAGAGACCCCCTCCACTGCGCGTGCGCGGGGATGCCGTGAGCGGCCGCTGACGCTCCCGTGCATGCGCCGCCCGGCAGTCATTTCCGCGCCAGCTGGCGGGGCGGAAATCAGTCCAGCGCGGGCCTAGCCCCTCAAGGTTAGGGCTCGGCTGCTCAAGATGCGGAGGATTCTGCACCTTTGGGGCGGACATCGCGCCGATTGCGGAGAATTCTGCCCCTGTTGTGTTAAGTCGGGGTGTTAATGTTAATTTATTATTTATGTACGGGGGGGGGAGGGGTTTGGGAGGTTGCTTTTTTAGATCGTGTTTTGTACTTAACCCTGTTGGGATCTTTTTTCTTTCTCATTTTGTTATTGATATTTTATGAAAACCTTTAATAAAAATTATTTTAAAAATAAAATAAAGCGCCTCACCCTAGCCACCGCCATCGAAACCTGCGTCCTCCACGAAAACGCGACCAGCCGGTCCTCCCAATTCCAGGCGTCTGAATCGGCACGGCACGGGTCCTACGAGGCCGAGCGGGTCCAGTCGATCGAGTTCCTCCCGGCCCGCGGCCCGGACGAGGGCGGCCATTTCGTGCGCTTTCCGAGGCCTCTCGCGCTTGAACACGCCAAAAGAGGGGACATCGACGCAGAGGGACGTGATGCGCAGGCGCGCTCTATGCAGGACCGAACTGTGCATGCGTGGTGGCGCAACGAACGCCATGACGTCACAACGTGCGGCAGCTGTGGATCCGCACACTTAAAGCGGCAATGTCCAGCCAAAACTCGACAATGCCTCCGCTGTGGCAGGATGGGCCACTACGCTGCCTGCTGTCGAGCAGCTCAACCTGCCAACGCTCCCCAATTCCGCCAGCCTCGCAGGGGCGTGCGGGCCATTTAGCCTCCATACACCGAGTCATACCCTGACGATGTACAGACCGGTGATACCGACGACCGGGAACCCTTCCGCGTTGCGGTAATAGACAGAAATCGGATGTCCCCAAGTAGGACCCACCAGCCGATACCAGTGCACAGCGTTCATCCGGGCGATGAATGGTGTGCCAACCTAACAGTCAACCAATCACCAATCACATTTCGCTTAGACACTGGTGCCTCCGCCAATCTCATTGCATGGTCAGCCTTCCACACCTTGAAGGTCAAACCACCGATTCGGCCATCCCATTGTCAGTTGGTCGATTACAACGGTAATGTTATCCCGGCCATGGGGTCCTGCCAGCTCGAGGTTGCACACAATTCATACACAGCCACACTGTCTTTTGAGAGAGTTGGATCCTCGAAGGACTCTCTGCTAGGCGCACAGGCATGCAAGATCCTCCACCTCGTTCAGCGGGTACACACTCTGTCTCCAGAAGGCACGTCCGATTTCCCGGATGCAGACTTTAGGGCGCAGCTCCACTCGCTCCTCGCCCACAACCAGGAGGTTTTCAAGGGCATGGGCACACTGCCCTACACTTACAGAATACGGCTCAAACCGGACGCCACCCCGGTCATTCACACACCTCGTAGAGTCCCAGCACCACTCAAGGACTGCCTCAAGCAGCAGCTGCAGGATCTGCAGGACCAAGGAGTGCTTTCCCGGGTCACGGAGCCAACACCATGGGTCAGCTCCATGGTGTGCGTAAAAAAGCCCTCTGGCGAGCTCCGGATCTGCATCGACCCAAAAGACCTGAACAATAACATCATGAGGGAACACAACCCCATACCCAAACGGGAAAAAATCACGAGCGAAATGGCCCGTGCTAAAATTTTTACCAAGCTTGATGCCTCAAAGGGTTTTTGGCAGATTCAGCTGGATCAGTCCAGCAGGAAGCTGTGCACTTTCAACACTCCCTTTGGCAGATACTGCTACAATAGGATGCCGTTTGGCATCATCTCGGCATCCGAGGTGTTTCATCGAATCATGGAACAGATGATGGAGGGCATCGAAGGGGTGCGCGTCTATGTTGACGACTTCATCATCTGGTCCACCACACCACAGGAGCACATCAGTCGTCTCCAGCGTGTCTTTGCACGGATAACAGTTGTTATTGTACAGAATAATAAAACAGAGTTGTACCATCTACAACCGTCAGTCATTGAGGGCATTAGAAGCATTGGGGGCTAGAAGCACCACTAGAACTGGGAGGCGAATCAGCTCCATGCAGGCAGGGAAGGTGCCGGGACCGAATGGGTTCCTGGTGGGCTTGCACAAAATGTTTGCGATGGCACTGGCCCTGCGCTTGTGGAAGATGTTCGCAGACTCACTAGCGAGGGACATCCTACCTCAGGCATTGTCAAAGACGGGGGCGCGACCCACCTGCGGGTGTCGGGAGGGTCGTGGAGCCGTCCGTCGCGGCACTCCCGATTGCGCAAATCCGCGCGCAACAGCCGCAGCAACCGGCTTTTAACTATGCCGGCTGCAAGCGGCCTTCAAAATGGCCACAAACATATAAAAAAAAGGCGGTCGCACTGTACATGCATGTCCGCTCATCGGTGCACATGCGCAACGATGAGCGGGCACGCATGCGAAGTGCGGCCCCATTTTTAAAAATCTGGTCGCAGACTTTTTGAAGGGCGTTCGCAGCCGGCATTGTTAAAAGCCGGCTGCAAAAAGTTCAGGGAGAATGATGTGATTGGTTGCTTTCTGAACTTTGATGCTGATGAAGTGGAAGTCTCTTACTCCAAGAATGGTGAGTGATCCAACAATGGTTTCACAGCAGTTGTAACTTCAACCAAGAGATGTCAACTTTTTAAATCTTAATTTTTAAACATTCCAAAACAAAGTGCCTGCAGGTCGTATTTGGTAGCTTTATCAATTAATTGATTTTTAAGTGTCTTTTATTTTTTTACATTTTTAATTGCAATATTCAGGTGAAATGTGGTGAACCTCCAATTTCTAGAGGATGGAAACATTTTCAGTTTCTACATTTTTTTCCTATAAAATTTTGCGCAAATTCCCGGCTGCTGCGGCTGTTGCCCGGGAATTTGCGCAATCGGATACGCAGAAGATTTTTTTAAAAGTTCTATGTAATCTTCGTGCCTGAAGAGAGGCAGAGAGCAGGTCATGCTCCCCCTGAACATCGACATCACGGGCTTTGGGCGCGATTGAGATTCCTCCATTTTGTCAGCAGCAAACAAGGTAAGAGAAAATGGTGGGTCGCGAAGGTCAGCTGGCGTGGGTCGCGAAGGTCAGCTGGCGTGGGCCGCGAAGGTCAACCGGCATGGGCCGCGAAGGTCGGCCGGGTTGGGTCCCGTAGGTTGGCTGGTTGGTAAAAATGGGTCCCCGGAACAAAAGTTTGAAAAACACTGCCCTACCTCCAACGCTAACACAAGCCACTCTATCACTGATACCCAAGAAAGACAAAGAACATAGAACATTACAGCGCTGTACAGGCCCTTCGGCCCTCGATGTTGCGCTGACCTGTGAAACCACTCTAAAGCCCATCTACACTATTCCCTTATCATCCATATGTCTATCCAATGACCATTTGAATGCCCTTAGTGTTGGCGAGTCCACTACTGTTGCAGGCAGGGAATTCCACACCCTTACTACTCTCTGAGTAAAGAACCTACCTCTGACATCTGTCTTATATCTATCTCCCCTCAATTTAAAGCTATGTCCCCTCGTGCTAGACATCACCATCCGAGGAAAAAGGCTCCCACTGTCCACCCTATCCAATCCTCTGATCATCTTGTATGCCTCAATTAAGTCACCTCTTAACCTTCTTCTCTCTAATGAAAACAGCCTCAAGTCCCTCAGCCTTTCCTCATAAGATCTTCCCTCCATACCAGGCAACATTCTGGTAAATCTCCTCTGCACCCTTTCCAATGCTTCCACATCCTTCCTATAATGCGGCGACCAGAATTGCACGCAATACTCCAAATGCGGCCGCACCAGAGTTTTGTCCAGCTGCAACATGACCTCATGGCTCCGAAACTCAATCCCTCTGCCAATAAAAGCTAACACACCATACGCCTTCTTAACAACCCTCTCAACCTTTGTGGCAACTTTCAGGGATCTATGTACATGGACACCGAGATCTCTCTGCTCATCCACACTACCAAGAATCTTACCATTAGCCCAGTACTTTGTCTTCCTGTTATTCCTTCCAAAATGAATCACCTCACACTTTTCTGCATTAAACTCCATTTGCCACCTCTCAGCCCAGCGCTGCAGCTTATCTATGTCCCTCTGTAACTTGTAACATCCTTCCGCACTGTCCACAACTCCATCGACTTTAGTGTCATCTCCAAATTTACTCACCCATCCTTCTACGCCCTCCTCCAGGTCATTTATAAAAATGACAAACAGCAGTGGCCCCAAAACAGATCCTTGTGGTACACCACTAGTAACTGGACTCCAGTCTGAACATTTCCCATCAACCACCACCCTTTGTCTTCTTCCAGCTAGCAAATTTCTGATCCAACCTGCTAAATGACCCTGAATCCCATGCCTCCGTATTTTCTGCAGTAGCCTACCATGGGGAACCTTATCAAACGCTTAACTGAAATCCATATACACCACATCAACTGCTTTACCCTCATCCACCTGTTTGGTCACCTTCTCAAAGAACTCAATAAGGTTTGTGAGGCACGACCTACCCTTCACAAAGAGCGAACGGAATGCAGATCATACAAACCCATTTTGCTGCTCAATGTGGATGCAAAAACTCACAAAGATCCTGGCTAAGCGTCTGGAAAACTGCGTACCAGCAGAGGACCAGACAGACTTTGTTAAGGGTAGACAGCAAACAGCGGACATCAGGCGACTGCTACACATGATAATGACTCCATCCAGGGAGGGAACACCAGAGGATGATTGTTTCCCTGGATGCAGAGAAGGCCTTCGACAGAGTTGAGTGCAAATACCTCATTGATGTACTAGAACTGTTTTGGCTAGGGACAGGGTTCACCTCATGGGTGAAACTCCTGTACAACGCCCCTAAGGTGAGCGTACGGACCAGCAGCACCAGCTCTGAATACTTCCAGCTGCACAGAGGCACAAGGCAGGAATGCCCGCTGTCCCAGCACTTGTTCAGCCTGGCAATTGAGCTTCTGGCGATCACCCTCAGAGCGGTGAATGCCTGGAAGGGAATCCGAAGAGGAGACAGAGAGCACAGAGTCTCAATCTATGTGAATGACCTGCTCCTTTACATCTCGGACCTGCAAAGTGACATGGAAGGAATCATGAAGCTCCTTAGTGAGTTTGGAGTCTTCTTGGTACAAACTCAACCTGAGCAAGAGTGAAATCTTTCCTGTGAACCCACCAGGGGAAGGGGCAGAGCTGGGGGGTCTGCTATTCAAACTAGTCCAAAACAAGTTCCGCAACCTGGGGATCTAGATTGCCCATGACTGGACACGGAGCCACAAGTGGAAGCTGACCAGTCTGGCGGAGGAAGTACAAAACGGCCTACAGATATGGGACACACTCTCGCTTTCCCAGGTGGGGAGGGTGCAGATGATCAAGGCGAACGTGCTGCCCTGGTTCCTCTTCCTGCTCAGATCCATACCGAACTAAATTCCCAAGCCTTTCTTCAATGCGGTCAACAAACCGATTCTGTGTGTGTGTGGGGTGAACTGCGGGGACCTGTGCGGGCGACTATTAGAAAGGGCACGCTCCCCACTGGATGAAACACGGCAAAAATGGGAGGGTGAACTAGGGATGGAAATAGGGTGGGGACTCTGGAGCGAAGCACTGAGCAGGGCCAACTCCACCTCCTCCTGTGAAAGGCTAAGCTTTATGTAATTGAAAGTGGTGCACAGAGCGCACCTTACTTGAACCCGAATGAGCAGGTTCTTATCGGAGGTGGAGGGCAAGTGTGAACGGTGCCAGGGAAGCCTGATCAACCACGCCCACGTGTTTTGGGCCTGCCCCAGACTTGTCGGGTTCCGGACAGCCTTCTTCGAGGTGATGTCCAAGTTTACGGGGGTGAGGGTGGAGCCGTGTCTGCGAGTTACATTCTTCGGGGTATCGGACCAGCCAGAACTATTCATGGGGAAGGGGGCCGACACTCTTGCTTTTGCTTCCCTAATCACCCGCCGAAGAATCCTGTTCAGCTGGCGACTAGCAGCACCACCCAAAGCTGCAGACTGGCTGGCAGAACTGTCGGAATTTCTCTACCTGGAGAAGAGCAAGTACACCATCCGAGGGTCAGACGAGGGCTTCCACAAAATGTGGAGGCCATTCATCAACTTGTCCCAGGACTTGGGATGGCGGAGGGCACATGGGAGCCAACAAGACAGCAGGGAATAGACAGGGGGAGAGGAGGGGGAGGCTGGAGAACGGCCGGAACAGATAATAGGGGGCTCAGAGCAATATCACAAAAAACAGTACCCCCAAAGGAACACCAAAAGCAGGATGGCGGGGGGTCAATCGACAAAGGTTGGGGGAGGAAAAGGGGAAAGAACTGCATATATGTGAAGAGATGACAATCGCCATGTATGATATGTGACCTGAGAAAGTATTTCAAAGCACCAAAAAGGGGGCCGGAGGGGAGACCAATTGGGGGGGTATGGGCTGATACCAATGGATAAGTTGTTCTTGTAACCGACGCACACACCCTTGCTGATTGTACAGTGTATAAAATGAATAACTCAATAAAAACATTCCCAAAAAGGGGAAGGGGGTTGGGCTTTGGAGGTTATTTTTCAATGATTGGTCTTTGTAAATTGTGTTTGGTTTGTACAGATTTGTTTATTTTGTTGTGAAAAACTAATCAAACATTTTTTTAAAAGGTATGTATTTGTCGCAGTAATATCATTAAAGAACCTAGGTCAAGGTGCCCAGATTATGTTTGTGCTAAAATTGTAATTAAGAAGTGGGAAAGAAGTGTGATAATTATTGAGTTCAATCACTTGTTTGGTGACAAATAAAGGGCGAATAGAATTGTGTGGTTAACAGAATAGAGGGTGGTGGGAATGTGGAACTCACTGCCTGAAAGGGTGGTTGAGATAGGAATCCTTACAACATTTAAGAAGCATTTAGATGAACACTTAAAATGTCACAGCGTATAAGGTTACCGACCAAGTGCTGGAAAATGGGATTAGAATAGACAGGTGTTCCTGGTTGGCACAGACATGATGGGCCCTTTGCTGTGCTATAGGTGAGGCTTCTGAGTGAGCACTGTAAATGGTTGGCCAATTTCACTGAGGTGGAAATAGGTACAGCAATTGCATATAGAATCAAATTAAAAAATACTCAAATGAGCAACTCAAATACTCAGGTAAGCAAAATACTGCAGATGCTGGAATCTTAAATAAGGCATTTGGCACATTACAGCCCTCAGGACTCAAAATTGAGTTCAACAACTTTAAACAGTGATCTTTCTCCTCCATTTTAACCCCTTTTTTATATCCCATACATTTTTGTCTCAATGCAAGCCTCCCCCCCCCCCCCCCCACACACACACACACTCCTAGCTACAGTATAATATCCAACACATTTTCCCTTTTTTCAGTTCTGAAGAGGAGTCAAACGGACTCAAACGTTAACTCTGTACTCTCTCCCTACAGTGCTAGATCTGCTAGGTTTTTCCAGCATTCTCTGTTTTGTTTGTGAAAAATGCTCTCCTTGTTCTTTTGTTCGAGTATAAATGGCCTCTTACCCTCTGACTGAACCTGGGAGTTGTCCATTTCCATTTCTTCTGTTTGGGTACAAGGCTGGCTAAGCATTTCGCTTTCTTCAGGTTTATCTGGAAAGTAAATTCATGTTTTAAAACTTCAAAGAGAAACTTTTCTTTAAATAAGCAAAACCACGTCATGTCCTGTTAAATGGCAAAAAAAAATGATAGAGGTCACTGGTATTCCAATCAATGAGCCTTGATCAGGTGAATCACTTATTCCAAGAAAAGCTGAATACAGCTCAATTCGGAGTGATTCTCAGGTGAAAACTTCTTTCAAAGCTTGTGAAAGGAAAGTGATACTCCATTCAATGTTGAATTTCCTCATCTGACAATGAGGAGTCCATCAACTACATTGGGTACAGTAGAATGGTGGTTCTGTCACTGGATTAGTACTTCAGAGGCTTGTATTAATGATCCAGAGACATAAATGCAATCCCACCATGGCAGCTATGGAATTTAAATGCTGTGGATTAAATAACATCTGGAGCAAAAAGCTAATGTCATGGACACGAGGGGGGATTAATTTAAACAGCACCAATTGCTCCTCCCATCCACAAAAAGAAAGGTGTTTTGATTTGCTTCCCTCTTTACAAACGGTGGAGTATTTCACACCCCCTCAGTTTTGCTGTGATCCAATTTTCTATTAACAATCCTACAGCAAATTTGAGATAGGATGAGCTTAAATGGTTAGTTTATTTACACACAGAGAAATTGCAGGACGCCGCAGCCTTTCCCCCTTTGAATTCATAAAGTAAAAGAGGGATAGAGAAGGGAAAGGTTTAAAGTGCAGGCATCAAAAATAAATTAAATGTTGTTTCATGTGGGTCCAGAGTTCTGAACCAGAGTCCAAGGAGTTTTCCCTTCACCAAGGGATAACCAATGCTAGGCAATTCACTTTTTCATGGGGTTGACTTCACATGCTGAGACAGGCATGTAGGCGATGGTACAAAGGTCCCAGCTGAAGGAGTGTAGATGGGGCCAGGTATTCAATCAGGTCAGAACCCCTTTATTCTGAGGCTGTTTGTCAGATGGTAAACAGCACACATGCTTGAAGTTCCACAAAGCAATATTACTGGTTTCAAAAACTAGAGGTCCTGGCAACATGATTCTCACCTCTCCACATTGTCTTTGATAAGGAATGTGCATCCCTCATCTAGGATGGTTAAATGTCTCGACAATTAAGAATTGAATTGAAGGTTGTGGGGCCCTCTCTCCCGACAGATGAGTAGGCTCCGGTTGGCCAGCCTGGGTTATGAAATGCAGATGGCCTTTGTATAGTTCTCTGAATTTGGTCTCCGCAGACTACAGGGGGCTGTTAGTGTCTCTTCAAAGATGACGAGGTGTAAGTTCCTTTGATACTGCCAGGTAGCTCCTTTTGTTCAAGGGTCACAAACACACAGAGCTCAGCCATTTGAAAATATCTTTGTCCTTTTTTTTTAATTTTAGAAATAGCCAGGAGGATATCTATATATATTTCATTAAAAAATATACAAGGTGAGCTCTTAGTCCCCGCACACTAGTATCAATAAAAGTGACCATGAAGCTGTTGGATTGATTCTCTAATGTGCTGCAGGGAACAAAATCTGTTGTCCTTACCCGACCTGGCCTGAATTTGAATGCAGGCCCACGGCAATGAAAAGCCTAGAGGGCAACTCAGTTGTATTAAAGGAGGAGGCTTACTGCCACCATTTCAAGAGCAATTAGGGATGTGAAATACATGATAGCCTTATCAGTGATGCCCACCTCACAGAAATGAACAAGTCACAATGAGAACCAAACCACTAAAAAGGTATGAATTGATTTTTTAAAAATGTATTTGTTCATGGGATGTGGGTGTCGCTGGCAACGTTTGATGCCCATCCCTAATTGCTCTTAAACTGTTTTCCAGGGTATTTCAGAGTCAACCATAATGCTGGGAGTCGAAGACCGAGTAAGGACGATAGACTTCCTTCCCGAAGAGGATTAGTGAACCAGATGGGTTTTTATGACAATTGATGATGGTTTCATTGCCACAGCTACTGAGACGAGCTTTCAATTCCAGATTTTAAAAACATTTAATTTAATTCAAATTCTACCAGCTGCCGTGGTGCCATTTGAACCTGTGTCCCAGCGCATTAGCCTTGGCCTCTAAATTACTTGTCCGATAATATTACGCCACCACCATCTCTCCACAGTACATTGTGCATCCTGCACTGACTTGGTTGTGCGAAATAAGTGTAGTTCCTACCTTCAATCTGGCTCTCCATGTATACCTCACTTGGTTTAGAGTCAGCATCTTGATTCTCTAAAGGCACTGCCAAAACAAACAGAACACCAAAAAACAGTCAGATACAGAACACTGGCTTTGAATCTCTTCCTTGATATGGCTGAACATTTCCGAAGTGCAGTTTCTTAGAATCCATTGAGGCACAGTTGGAGCAAAATAAAAGCTGTTCCAAGTACAATAATAATAATAATATAATAATCGCTTATTGTCACAAGTAGGCGTCAATGAAGTTACTGTGAAAAGACCCTAGTCGCCACATTCCGGTGCCTGTTCAGGGAGGCTGGTACAGGAATTGAACCCGCGCTGCTGGTATTGTTCTGCATTACAAGCCAGCTGTTTAGCTTTGGGCGAGGGTCTGATGAAAGGTGGGGTAGTTTGTACCCACGATCAAAGGCTGCAAATTGTTACATAGCCTCAAGATTGTCAAATGTGCAAATGCCATTATTGCATTGTCCTGTCATAATTCGAAGCGTTTGTGAAGTTTGTAGTGCAGAATCTGAGGCTGGTGATCTCGCTCTGTGCATGTCAGAGATGTACACCGCCCTTTGCCCTGTTTTCATCGATGAGGCAGGCGCTCAATTCAACTTTGTTAATCACTGATACTGCCTTTGGGTACTCAACTCCGATCGAATCAAACCCAAATGAGTCTACCTTTTATATTTATCCGGGATAATACTCACTTCATCTTTTCTGAATAGGAATTGTAATTAATCAAGCATGAAACACGTAAAACAAAATACACTTAATAAAAGTAGCAATGCACAATGAGGTATTGTGTGCTGACAATGCAAGTAAACTCAGATATATTCAGGCGGACATATTTTTAAAAATAATAAGTGATTTGAAAGTCTTTTAATATAAATGAAGAAAGTCCATCCAATGCCTGCGGGTGGAAGTTTAATTTTGTTTTTGAAAACTGACTATAAGAGTAATGAGAGGTTTGCTGAAATTAACTGAAGTTTTGATTATTGGGGAATGGATTCTAATGTTGGATCTTTCCTAAACTCAACAACAATTTGCATTTGCATTGTGCCGTCAACATGGTAAAACATCTCATTGCGCTTCACAAAAGTAATTATCAAACAAATGTTGGCGTTAAGCCCCAATTGAAGATGTTAAAAAATCAAAACAGAAAATGCCAGACAGACTCAACAGCTGTGTCATAGAGCATAGATGTTTACAGCATGGAAACAGGCCCTTCGGCCCAGCTTGTCCATGCCACCCAGTTTCTATCACTAAGCTAGTCTCACTTGCCCGTATTTGGCCCATACCCCCCTATACCCACCCTGCCCATGTAATTGTCTAATTGCTTTTTAAAAGACAAAATCATACCCACCTCCACCACTGCCTCTGGCATCCCATTCCAGATGCTCACCACACTCTGTGTGAAGAAATGTCCCCTCTGGACTCTTTGCATCTCTCCCCTCTCACCTTAAACCTATGCCCTCTAGTTCTAGACTCCTCTACCTTTGGAAAAAGATGTTGACTATCTAGCTTATCTGTGCTCCTCATTATTTTATAAATAATAATCTTTATTGTCACAAGTAGGTTTACATTAACATTGCAATGGCGTTACTGTGAAAAGCCCATAGTCGCCTCATACCGGCATCTGTTCGGGTACACGGAGGGAGAATTCAGAATGTCCAAATTATCTAACATCACGTCTTTCAGGACTTGTGAGAGGAAACCGGAGCACCCGGAGGAAACCCACGGAGACACGGGGAGAAAGTGCAGACTCCGCACAAACAGTGACCCAATGGTGCTTTTTCAGAGGGTCGGTGCAGACTGAATAGGCCGAGCGCCCTCCTTCTGCACTGTAGGGATTCTACGATTGTTCTAAACACCATATTTAACTATGCTTCTCTAAGAATCATTACATCAACACAATATTTGAAAAGCTCTTACAAGGCGTATCAACACATTTTTCAACTTCTGTCTTTTTCAGTGAATCTTCTGCTTGACCATCAGGACTTTCTTCTGTTGAAACTGTAGAAATGGAAGAGAAAAACATATTTTCACGTTATAAGTTTGAACAATAATATTTATAATACAAATTGCATGGTGAAATTGATTCAGTTTAATTATTAAAACTGAACGGGCCATTTTTGTTAGAGAAACACATTTTTATTATTGAACATTTCTGGCACCATGTTCCTCGACATGTTAACAAAGCGATTTTGCCAAAGTTAATTGCTTGGAGATACAATAATCAGTAAGACTGTTAAAAATAGAAATTATCCATTCATTTGGTTTAACCATTCCAAGCACTCTGTGTTCGATAGTGCAGGTCAGCTCTCAGTGTGACAGAATGATTCGAATGTGGAATCCACTACCACAATAAGCAGTGGAAGGCAATTAGCATAGTTAAATAAATAGGAAGCTAGACAAACACATGAGGGAGAAATGAATAGAACGATATGTTGATAGAGTGAGATGAGGTTGGCAGGAAGAGCCAGGGTGTGGAGCATACACTCTAGTTGGGGCAAATGGCCTATTTCTGTTCTGTAGACTCAATCTGATTCTCTGTAGATCAGTGTTCTTCAAACTCGGGGGCGCAACCCGCGGGTGGGTCGCGGGCGGGTATCGGGAGGGTCGCGGAGCCGTCCTTCGCGGCGCTTCCGATCGCGCAAATCCCCGCGCAGCAGCAGGCTTTTAATAACGCCAGCTGCAAGCGGCCTTTAAAATGGCCGCGAACATGTAAAAAAAATTTGGCTGCATTGCGCATGCGCGCCGGTGATCGGGCATGCATGCGCAGTGCGGCCGCTATTTTTTTAAACGGTCGCAGCTTTTTGTTTTACAAGTTCGGGGGCGGTTTTATTCATTTAATATTTATTTTTTTCATTTATTTTATTCACTTTTTTTTACAAGTTCGGGGGGGGTTTTATTCATTTATTTTATTCACTTTTTTTTTACAAGTTCGGGGGGTTCATTTATTTTATTCATTTAATTTTTTTTCATTTATTTTATTCATTTTATTTTTTATTATTTTTTACAAGTTCGGGGGGGGGTTTTATTTAATAAAATTTTACGGGAAAAAATGCAGAACTTTGGACAGATGGAGACTCCATACTTTCCGACACCGGAAGGCTTCCCCTTCATCCAACAGGTTCCATTGGAGGAGCGTGTACGAGGGCCAAAGGGATCCAAAACCATTTCCTCCATTTTTATCAGCAGCAAACAAGGTAAGAGAAAATGGTGGGTCGCTCAGGTCGGCCGGCGTGGGTCGTGAAGGTCAGCCGGTGTGGGTCGCGAAGGTGGGGCGGGTTGGGTCCCGAAAGTCGGCCGGGTTGGGTCCCGAAGGTTGGCCGGTTGGTAAAAATGGGTCCCCAGAAAAAAAGTTTGAAGAACACTGCTGTAGATCACTGATGGTAATTGTGAGTTGATCTTTGTGGAGAAGCTTTTCAACATTTGGGAAGCACAAGTGGATAAAGATGACTTTGTTGTGACAAACATAAAAGGTGGATGGAATAAGAGGAAAGTTGTGTGGAGTACAAACTAGTAGAGGCTAGTTGGACAGAATGGTCTGTTTCTGTACTGTATTATTCTTTATTGGGATGTGGACGGACACTGGCAAGGTCAGCATTTGTTGCCCATTCTTAATTGCCCTTGAATGGAGTGGTTTGCTGAGTCATTTCAGAGGGCATTCAAGAGTCAACCATATTGCTGTGGGATCTGGAGTCACATGTAGGTTAGGCCAGGTAAGGATGTCAGGTTTCCTTCCCTAAAGGGAAAGCCAGATAGGTTTTAACAGCAATCGATGATAGTTTCATGGTGACTGAAGCTAGCTTTCAATCAATTCCACCTCCGGCCATGGGAATTTGAATCTGTGTCCCCAGGACATTAGCCTGGGCCTTGGAATTACTAACCTAATGACATTAACTCTACGGCACCATCTCTATGCTTTATGCAATTCCATATTACAAGATGGTGATAACTGTGGATTCATCTTTATGGTACTATCTGGATTTTTCTCTGCCGGTTATAGAACCTTCATCATCCAGGAAAGAATTTCACTCTAACCCAACTCTGTTGCAATTATAGTATAACTCACCAAACAGATTCCCCTTCACAAGGAGTCTGAACTTCACAGCTGTTCCCAGACTAATACTATAACGTGAAAATCATTTTCTTTTAAAACACTCCTTAAGGTTCCAAAAAATGAATTATGAGAAAACGGGTAGATTTTCTTTTCAAATGGGATGAAAATAAATCCATCCTTTAACTAGCAACATTTTGTCTCAATGAAGATGAATCCTGGTGAAACTTGGAAGCGCAAAAGGTAAAGCAAGACGGAACGTTCAGCGGTGAAGAGTGGTTTAAAACTACATGAACCATAAAAAGCAACAAGCAAGTATTGCTCACGTCCAAATATGGGCATGGAAGAGGTAGAGGAGATTGACTCTCGCCCAGTAAGGCACGACTGCTTGGATTAGTGAGGACTAACTGGGGTATTGCAGGAGGGAAACTGACATGAAATCCAATAAGAGAGCTGAAAGAAAAATAATCATCTTCGATGTGAGCTTTTTTAAATTAAATATATTTTATTCAAATTTTTTCGGCCAAACAAAACAGTACAAAATGTTTTCCCTTTTACAATAAAACAATATAAATAATAGTGACCGTTTTTAACAAATAAATAAATAATATATAAACTAAATGGCAACTGCCATAACAAAATATTAACTCTCCCAAATAATAAAGTTAAACAAGCCAATATGCATATCCAAGTAAAAATATCCATACAAAAACTTCCCTGAGGACCCACCCGAGCCCCCCCCCCCCCCCCGGGTTGCTGCTGCTACTTTCCCAGTTCCTTTATCGTTCTGCGAGATAGTCAATGAATGGTTGCCACCGCCTGGTGAACCCTTGAGCCGAACCTCTTAGTGCGAACTTTATCCGTTCCAGTTTTATAAACCCTGCCATGTCGTTTATCCAGGCCTCCACGCCCGGGGGTTTAGCTTCCTTCCACATTAACAATATCCTTCGCCGGGCTACTAGGGACGCAAAGGCCAAAACATCAGCCTCTCTCGCCTCCTGCACTCCCGGCTCTTCTGCAACCCCGAATATAGCCAACCCCCAGCTTGGCTCGACCCGGACCCCCACCACCTTCGAAAGCACATTTGCCACCCCCACCCAGAACCCATGCAGTGCCGAGCATGACCAAAACATGTGGGTGTGGTTCGCTGGGCTTCTCGCGCATCTCCCGCACCTATCCTCTACCCCGAAAAATTTACTGAGCCTTGCTCCGGTCATGTGCGCCCTGTGCAAGACCTTGAATTGTATCAGGCTAAGCCTGGCACACGAGGATGAAGAGTTTACCCTGCGTAGGGCATCTGCCCACAGCCCCTCTTCGATCTCTTCCCCCAGCTCTTCTTCCCATTTTCCCTTCAGCTCATCCACCATGATCTCCCCCTCGTCTCTCATTTCCCTGTATATATCTGACACCCTACCATCCCCCACCCATGTCCCTGAAATCACTCGATCCTGAATCTCCTGCGTCGGGAGCTGCAGAAATTCCCTCACCTGTTGCCTCACAAAAGCCCTCAATTGCATTTACCGAAATGCATTCCCCTGGGGCAACCCGTATTTTTCCGTCAGCGCTCCCAGACTCGCAAACATCCCGTCTAGGAACAGATCCCTCAGTTGCACAATCCCTGCTCTCTGCCATGTTCTAAATCCCCCATCTATTCTCCCCGGGACAAACCTATGATTATTCCTTATCGGGGACCGCACCGAGGCACCCGTCATTCCCTTATGCCGTCTCCACTGCCCCCAAATTTTCAGCGTTGCCACCACCACTGGACTTGTGGTGTATTTCTTCGGGGAGAACGGCAACGGCGCCGTCGCCAATGCTTGTAGGCTGGTTCCTTTACAGGACGCCATTTCCAGTCTCTTCCACGCCGCTCCCTCCCCTTCTCCCATCCACTTACACACCATTGAGATATTGGCGGCCCAATAATAATCACTTAAGCTCGGCAGTGCCAGTCCCCCCCTATCCCTGCTACGCTGCAAAAAACCCCTCCTCACTTTCGGGGTCTTCCCAGCCCACACAAAGCTCATAACACTCTACTCAATTTTTTGAAAAAAGCCCTCGTAACCATCACCGGGAGGCACTGGAACACAAAAAGAAATCTCAGGAGGACTACCATTTTGACCGCCTGCACCCTGCCCACCAGTGACAGGGACACCATGTCCCATCTCTTAAAATCCTTCTCCATCTGTTCCACCAATCGTGTTAAATTAAGCCGATGTAGGGTTCCCCAGTTCCTGGCTATCTGGATTCCTAAGTACCGGAAATCTGTTGTTACCCTCCTCAGCGGTAAATCATCTATTCCCCTGCTCTGCTCCCCCGGATGCACCACAAACAACTCACTTCCCCATATTCAATTTGTATCCCGAAAATTCCCCAAACTCCCTGAGTGTCCACATTATCTCAGGCATCCCCTCCACTGGGTCCGCAACATACAGCAATAGATCATCTGCATACAATGATACCCGGTGTTCTTCTCCTCCCCTGAGTACTCCCCTCCACTTCCTAGAGCCCCTCAGTGCTATGGCCAGCGGCTCAATTGCCAATGCAAACAGTAACGGAGACAGGGGACACCCCTGTCTTGTCCCTCTATAAAGACGGAAGTAGTCGGACCTCTGCCTGTTCGTGATCACACTTGCCACCGGGGCCCTATATAGCAGCTGTACCCATCCAATAAACCCCTCTCCAAAACCAAATCTCTTCAACACTTCCCATAGGTAGTCCCACTCCACTCTGTCAAATGCTTTCTCAGCGTCCATCGTCACCACTATCTCCACCTCCCCCTCCGGCGGGGGCATCATCATCACCCCTAGAAGCCTCCGTATATTCGTGTTCAGCTGTCTCCCCTTAACGAACCCAGTTTGATCCTCGTGGACCACCCCCGGGACACAATCCTCTATCCTTGTCGCCATCACCTTGGCCAGGAGCTTAGCATCCACGTTCAGGAGGGAAATAGGCCTGTAAGACCCGCACTGCAGCGGGTCTTTTTCCTTCTTTAAGAGTAACGATATCGTCGCCTCCGACATAGTCGGGGGCAACTTCCCCCTTTCCCTGGCCTCATTAAAGGTTCTCGTCAAAAGCGGGGCCAGTAGGTCCATGTATTTCCTATAAAATTCCACCGGGAACCCATCCGGTCCCGGGGCCTTCCCTGCCTGCATGCTCCCAATCCCCTTTACCACCTCCTCCACCTCAATCCGTGCTCCCAGTCCCGCCCTCTCCTGCTCCTCCACCTTCGGGAATTCCAGCCGATGTAGGAAATGCATCATTCCCTCCTTCCCTTCCGGGGGCTGAGCCTTATACAGCCACTCGTAGAATGCCTTAAACACCCCGTTCACCCTCTCCGCTCCCCGTTCCATCTCACCTTCCTCATCCCTCACCCCACCTACCTCCCTCGCCGCTCCCCTCTTCCTCAGTTGTTGGGCCAGTAACCGGCTCGCCTTCTCTCCATACTCATACTGTACTCCCTGTGCCCTCCTCCACTGTACTTCTGCCTTGCCCGTGGTCAGCAGGTCAAATTCCATAGGTAGCCTTTGTCTTTCCCTGTACAGTCCCTCATCCGGAGCCTCTGCATATTGCCTGTTTACCCTCAGAAGTTCTCTCAACAGTCGCTCCCTTTCTTTACTCTCTTGCTTCCCTTTATGGGCCCTTATGGATATCAGTTCCCCTCTGACTACTGCCTTCAGCGCCTCCCAGACCACTGCCACCTGGACCTCTCCGTTATCATTAAGCTCCAGGTACCTTTTGATACACCCCCTCACCCTTAGACATACCCCCTCATCCGCCAACAACCCCATATCCAATCTCCAGAGTGCGTGCTGCTCCTTTTCCTCTCCTACCTCCAGATCTACCCAATGTGGAGCGTGGTCCGAAATGGCTATGGCCATGTATCCGTCCCTGTCACCTTCGGAATCAGTGCCCTTCCCAGGACAAAAAAGTCTATCCGTGAATACACCTTGTGAACATGGGAGAAAAATGAAAACTCCTTACTCCTAGGCCTTATAAATCTCCAGGGGTCTACTCCTCCCATCTGCTCCATGAAGTCCTTAAGCACCTTGGCCGCTGCCAGCCTCTTCCCGGTCTTAGACCTAGACCGGTCCAGCCCTGGATCAAGCACCGTATTGAAGTCTCCCCCAATTACCAGCTTTCCCGCCTCCAGGTCCGGGATACGCCCCAGCATACGCTTCATGAAGTTTACATCATCCCAGTTCGGGGCGTATACGTTCACCAGAACCACCGCCTCCCCTTGCAATCTGCCACTCACCATCACGTATCTACCCCCACTGTCCGCCACTATGGTCTTTGCCTCAAACAGTACCCGTTTCCCCACTAAAATAGCCACCCCTATTCTTCGCATCTATGCCCGAATGGAACACCTGCCCCACCCATCCTTTACGTAGTCTGACCTGATCTGCCAGTTTCAGGTGCGTCTCCTGCAACATGACCACATCTGCCTTTAGGTTCTTTAGGTGTGCGAGCACCCGTGCCCTTTTAATCTGCCCATTCAGCCCTCTCACGTTCCACGTGATCAACCGGGTTGGGGGGCTCTTTACCCGCCCCCCCCCCATGTCGACTAGCCATCCCCTTTTCTAACCCAGCTCCTCACCCGGTTCCCACGTACCCGTATATCCCACCGACGGTGCTCACCCGTCCCCACCACCCCGCCCCATAACAGCTCCCCCTTCCCCTTAGCAGCAGCAACCCAGTTAACTCCCCCCCCCCCCCCCCCGCTAGATCTCTTTCTAGCGTAGTTGCACCCCCCATGTTGCTCCCAGAAGTCAGCAAACTCTGGCTGAACTCAGCTTCCCCCGTTTGTCCTCGGCCCCTCATTGTGCGAGGCCCCCTCCTTCCTGCGTCCCCGATCCCGCCACAATTACCATAGCGCGGGAGCAAAGCCCGCATTTCCCACTCGGCCCCACCCCTGATGGCGCAGTTCCCTTCTCCTTCCCCTTTCCTTCCCACCGGCGCCCACAGTTCCCCATACTCCCCCCCCCCCCCCCCCCCCCCCCCCACGAGGGGAAAGGATAAAAGTTACAAAAATATATATATATATTCCCTCCCCCTTCCCCTTCCTCATCCCACATAATCACTCCACCACTTTATCTCTCTCGCCAGACTATTCCAGCTTCTCGTCCACAATGAATGTCCATGCCTCTTCTGCCGTCTCAAAGTAGTGGTGCTTCCCTTGGTGTGTGACCCACAGTCTCGCCGGCTGCAACATTCCAAATTTAACCTTCTTTTTGTGGAGCACCGCCTTGGCCCGGTTGAAACTTGCCCTCCTTCTCGCCACCTCCGCACTCCAATCCTGGTACACGCGGATCACCACGTTCTCCCACCTGCTGCTCCGAGTTTTCTTCGCCCATCTTAGAACCATCTCTCTGTCATTGTAGCGGTGAAACCTCACCACTATGGCTCGAGGTATTTCTCCTGCCTTTGGTCTTCGCTCCAGAACTCGATAAGCTCCCTCCACCTCCAAAGGGCCCGTCGGGGCCTCCGATCCCATTAGCGAGTGAAGCATCGTGCTCACATATGCCCCGACGTCCGCCTCCTCTGTGCCTTCGGGAAGACCCAAGACTCTTAAATTCTTCCTCCTCTAGTTATTCTCCAGGGTTTCCAACCTCTCCACACACCTTTTGTGTTGTGCCTCGTGCGTCTCTGTCCTTACCACCAGGCCCTGTATTTCATCCTCATTCTCCGCAGCCTTTGCCTTCACGACCCGAAGCTCCAACTCCTGGGTCCTCTGCGCCTCCTTTAGCCCTTCAATCGCCTGTAGCATTGGGGCCAACACCTCCTTCTTCAGCTCTTCCACACAGCGCCACAGGAACTCTTGTTGCTCCGGGCCCCATACCAAACAGCCACTTTCCAACGCCATCTTGCTTCGAGCTTCCCTTCCTTGCCGCTGCTCCAGTGGATCCACTGCAATCCGGCCGCTATCTTCTCCTTTATCCATATTTATCCGGGGGGATTCCCTCCTATTTCACCGCACAATGATTTTGGCCGTTAAAAATTGCCGTTGGGGCTCCTAATAAGTGCCCAAAAGTCCGTTTCAACGGGAGGTGCCGAAACGTGCGACTTAGCTGGTCATCGCCGCACCCGGAAGTTCGATGTGAGCTTTTAATAGAACTTTTAATAAATGCTGAGGGTTGGAAGACAGCAGAACCCGAGGCCACAAATATAAGATAGTCAACTAATAAATCCAATCGGGGATTCAGGAGAAAGTTCTTTACCCAGAGAGTGGGTCTCATGGCCACAGCAAGTAGTTCAGGGTGGTTACATAGTTGCACATAAGGATGATCTAGATAAAGACATCGGGGACAATTTAATCGAAGGATATGCTGATGGGTGAAAAAGGAGTAGATGCTCACGTTGAGCATAGACACCAGTATGGACCAGTTTGGCTATATGGCCTGTTTCTGTGCAGTAGACTTGATGTAATTCTATGTGACCGCTTTCAACAATTAATTATGAAAGGTTAGTAAAATGACGAATACATTTGGAAAAGAAGGCAAAAAATAAAAAATGATTACTTTTTCAATTATCGTGACAGGACTGTTAAGCACAATACATTAATGTGGCTATATTTCTAGATGTATACCCTAAAAAATAATGACAAAATCCTGATAAAAATTAAGCACTTGAACATAGCTTGTTAATTTTCAGCGTTTTGATCTGATTACATTTTACAACCCCAATTTTATTCAGGCCAGGAATGGCACTTTGTCTTATTGGTTAAGTGAATCAGTAGAAAATTAAATTTAACAGCAACAAAAATACCCTTTGACTCATAACCCAGTGAGAAATAGAGAGAGGGAAAGGGGGGTAGATTTGATCAAGGTCTCCAAAATCATGAGGGGGCAGGACAGAGAAGGTAGGGAAAAACTGTTCCCATTGTGGAAGGATCGAGATTTAGGATAATTGTCAAATGAAGCAATGGTGACACAAGGAAAATCTTTTTCACACAGCAGGGGTATTCATAGAACATACAGTGCAGAAGGAGGCCATTCGGCCCATCGAGTCTCCACCGACCCACTTAAGCCCTCACTTCCACCCTATCCCAGTAACCCAATAACCCCTCCTAACCTTTTTTGGTCACTAAGGGCAATTTATCATGGCCAATCCACCTAACCTGCACATCTTTGGACTATGGGAGGAAACCGGAGCACCCGGAGGAAACCCACACAGACACGAGGAGAACATGCAGACTCCGCACAGACAGTGACCCAGCGGGGAATCGAACCAGGGACCCTGGCGCTGTGAAGCCACAGTGCTATCCACTTGCGCTGCCGTGCTGCCCCATCAAGCATACTTGGAGATATTTGTATGAAAGCAGCAGAAAGGACCAATTTTTGGTAGCCAAAGGTAGATAAAGTTTTTGAAACGTTAGTGAAAAGTTAAGAAGTATATCTCAGAATGAGAAATGACCAAACCAAGGTTCCTTTCATTCCATGCTCAAAGACAAGGAAGTAAAGTTGCCATAGTCAAAGGTGACCATAAGCTGATTTCCCCTTTCAGGGGGAGAGCTGACTGGTGGTGATTCTGGGATGCACTGCCTGAGAATGCAGTGGATGAAGGTTCAATCGAGGCATTCCTGAGGTTATGTTTGGTCATCTGATCAGGAAGAATGTGCAGGTCTACGGGAAGAAGGCTGTGGAATGGCACTAGGTAATTTGCCCCTTTGGAGGGCCAACGCCGACAAAATGGGCTGAATGGCCTCCTGTGGTGCTGTAACATTTGTGTCATACTGAGAGAGAGGGGGGTGGGGAGAGAAAGAGGGGGCGAGAGAGAAAGGGGGAGAGAAAGAGAGGGGGGGAGAGAGAGAGAGAGAATGAACGGAACTAGTGCTATTGCACTGGTTAAAAAGTCAAGCAAGAAAATTAAGAGAGGAGCTGTATTTACTAATGTTGGGGGTTTGCCTCAGGGAGTCTGCGTAGTCAGGCTGTCCGTGACCAATATTTATTCATAAAACCATAAGACTTTAAGATCTAGGAGCAGAGTTGGCCATTTGGCCCATCGAGTATCTCTGCCATTCGATCACGGCTGATATGCTCCTCATCCCCATTCTCCTGCCTTCACCCCATAACCCCTGATCCCCTTATTAATCAAGAATACCAGATTTGTGCTTGAGGTGCTGTTATTGACAGGGCTACAGACCAAGAGCTGGAAGGTGGAATTAGACAGTATAGTTCTTTCTTAGAACATAAGAACTAGGAGCAGAAGTGGCAATTTAGCCTTTCGAACCTGCTCCACCGTTCAATACAATCATAGCTGATCTCATCATGGCCTCAACTCCACTGTCCTGCCCATTCTCCGTTACCCTTCAACCCATTACTAATTCAAAATCTGTCTAACTTTGCCTTAAATTTACTCACTATCCCACCATCCACCGCACTCTGGTGTAGCGAATTCAACAAATTCACGACCCTTTGGGAGAAGTAGTTTCTCCTCATCACTGTTTTAAATTTGCTACCCCTTCTCCTGAGACTATGACCTCTCATTCCAGAATTCTCCACAAGAGGAAGCATCCACTCCATGTCGATTTTATCCATACCTTTTACCATCTTACAAACCTCAATTTGACCTCCCCTCATTCTTCTAAAATCTACAGAATATAGTCCTAAACTGCTCAATCTCTAATCTTTGGAATCAATCTCGTGAACTTCCTCTGAACTGCTCCAATGCCACTATATCTTTCCTCAAATAAGCGGATCAAAGTAGTGCACAATACTCCAGGTGTGGGTCTCACCAATGCAGTGTACAGTTGCAACAACACTTCCTTACTGTTATACTCTCTTCCTTTCACTATAAATGGTAACATTCCATTTGCTTTCTTTATTATCTGCTGTACCTGCATATTATTTTTCAGCAACTCATGCACAAGGACACCCAGATCCCTCTGCACCCCGAAGTCTCTCCCCATTTAGGTGATAAGTTGCCTTTCCATTTTTCTGACCAAAATAGATTACCTCACACTTAATCACATTAAACTCCATCTGCCACGTTTTGGCCCACACTCCTAACCTATCTATATCTATTTGTAAGGTTCTTATTTCCTCATTGCAACTTACTGTTCCACCTATTTTAGTGTCGTCTGCAAATTTGGCTATAGAGCCGGCGATCCCTGTATCCCAGTTGTTAGTACAAAAAGCTGGGGTCCAAGGACTAAACCAGGTGGCACCCCACTAGTTACATGTTGCCATCCAGAAAAATACCCATTAACCCCGACTCTCTGTCTTTTGTCCGTCAGCCAGTCTTCTATCCAAGCTAATAAATTACCTCTAGCCTCATGTGATCGAACATTCTGTGCGGCACCTTAGCAAACACTAAGTCCAGATGTACAACATCTACAGGATCCCCATTATCACCTTGGCTTGTTACATCTTCGAATAACTCTAGCAAATTAGTCAAACACGATTTACCCTTCATAAAACTGTGTTGACTCTGATGGATTGTGTTTTGACTTCCTTAATAATGGATTCTAAATTCTAACAATGTCCCAACACTAGATGTTAAATTAACTGGTCTATAATGTCCTCCATTCTGCCTCCCTCCCTTTTTGAATAAGGGCGTTACATTAGCATTTTTCCAATCCACTGGACCCTTTCCCGTGTCCAGGGAATTTTGGAATATTATAACCAATAGATCCATTATTTTTGCTGCCACTTCCTTTAACCAACATCAACCAACACAACCAACATAGATTGGCCCGGACTTCCCAAAAGGTGGCAATCATTGGCGGATTGCTGCTCCACTCGAGCACTCATGTGGTAAATTTAAACATCCAGTCATTTGAGTGTTTGTGAATGGATGGTTGAGTGGATCAATTAATGCATAGGTATGTTATTAGGATGGGTGGGTGGGTGAGGTTGGTAAGTGAGTAGAGTTAGGCATATGGGTAAGCTGGTGAGTAGGGTGACTAGGTAGGTGGTAAGAGTGAGTAAATGGGTGGTGGGATAAGTGGTTAGAATGGGTAGGTGGGTAAGGGGGAAAGCTGGGTGAGTGGGTTTGGTAGGTCGTCAGGTCTGGAGGGGTAATTGGGTGGCGGGGGCTCGTCGGGTCTGGTTGAGGGATGCTAGTTGTATGGTCGGGGGGTATCGACAGGTCAGGTTGGGAGGTGGAAGGGGTGGTTGGGTCAGCAGGTAGTCAGGTAGTGGGGGTGGAGTTTAGGGGTTAGTGTGAGTGATTGGTGGGGGGGTGGGGGGGGGGAGAGAGTCAGTTCTGGATTTACCCAGGAGTCAGATTAGATTTTATTCTCTCTGACATTTCCTGGGTAATCATCAGGTGAGTACCACAGAACTTCCCAGAGTCTCTGACTCAGCGCTGAACACATTCACGGATGGTCCCGGGAGCAGGGGAATTGCCTATCGGACGTTCAAACGTCCTAGGAAATTCCCAAATAGGTCAGCATGTCAGACGACTTCCACAAGGTCTGAACCTACACATTTGGTCGTAAGTCCAGTCTCCAGAAGATGTGGGTCCATTACCGGATCATTTCCATCTGTGGGAGCTTGCTGTGCTCCAAGTTGGCAGCTGAGTTTGCCTACATTACCACAGTAATTACATTTCAAAACGACTCTCTTGACCATGAGGCAACATCTGACCACATTTTTGCCGAGTGACACCTCTATGAAGAACTGTGGATCTTAAAAAATGGACATCAATGGAAAGACCAGCATTTACCGTCTACTCCTAAACTGAGTGGCTCGTTAGGTCATTTCAAAGGGAGGTTAAAAGTTAACCACATTGCTGTGGATCTCGAGTCACATGTAGGCCAGACCAGGAAAGGACAGCAGATTTCCTTCCCTAAAGGACATTAGTGAACCAGATGGGTTTTTACAACAATCCAGTAATTACACGGCCACCATTGCTGATACTGTATTTTTAATCCTAGATTTATTTAATTAACAAAACAGAAATTCTCCAGCTGTCAACCTGGGATTTGAACTCATGCTCAGTAACATAACACGATACTACCTTAGGTATGGTTCAACTTTAGCGGCATACTATAAACATATATTGTTGTTTCAAATAGTACAGTTGAAATACTCCTATGCAATGCTAGAATAAAACTAATGTTGACCTAGTTCCTAACTAGCATACACTATGACGAATAATACGTCCATAAACCACATGCATACCATGATCAAAGATATTAAAGTTTGGGGATGGAGAGGGAGATTGAGGTTATCCTATTATAACTTTGCCCCTGAGGTTAATTGTAATATATAGAGGAATTCCTAGCCACTATGGTCCTGATAAACATTATTGAATGAACATGTAGGAACACTTTTTCTTGATGGAACTCTTGTGGGATTTTTGAAAAAAACTTTCTCGAATTGGAAAATATAAAATGAGTCTAGCGCTAGCCTTTGCCCTGCACAGTTTCAAGGATCAGTCACTACTTAGGCAACCTAAATATAACATTGAAGTTATTCTAACCAGTCTTTACAACATAAGCTGGTGAATTCAAGCTGTGTGCTAAGTACAAGATTGGATCAAGGGCATTGTCAACTCAATTATACAGTGACAGCAGTTCCTCAGGTTAAACTCTTCTCAGTGCAATCTGGTACCATTCTATCAAGGCACAAAGTTCCTCCTGAGATCTCACAGTTCAGGAGCCACCAAGAGGGATTAATGTCTCAGAACTCACCTTGAGCCAGAATATTAATATAGCATGGAAGTTATATATTTAGATTCTAGGTGCGTTTGTTATCTCAAGATAACTGAATGTAGGCAAGGCAACAGCACCAGGAAAAATTTATGCCTGTGTACAATTTGGGGCTCTTAATGTGATATTGAATTTAAATTTTTTGTGAGTGAACAATGAAAATGTAACACTTATGATGATTTCTTGACGCAGTGGAAACTAAGGGAAGATTTAATGCAATATGGTGCTGGTGAAAGCTCACTCAATAATAGACCCCCCTCACCCCTCGGAAAGAGTGTTGGCTTGGAGGTGGCATGCTCTACATCAACCCGCCATGCCGTGCCCCACAGCCATAGAGCACTGCGGGACAGACTAACGAGGGAACAATGGTACATCCACCCCTGGAACTTCCCCCCAATGGGGTTGGCCAGCAGATCCATAAGGCCCACCAGCGCCATGGAAGTATCCGTGGCCACCACTAGACCTGCAGAAGATGACCAAGGCCATGGATCCCGGAGCAGGTAAGTCCGGGATCTTAGGCCAAAAGAGTCTGAGGAGGTTCGGGAGAGGGATGGGAGTGGGGGCGGGGCATGGTTTAAGGGAGGGAGTGGGTAAGAAGGAAATGGGGCTTCGATCTGAAGGAGGCCTCCCCGTGATCGACAAAGACCAGCCCCCGAAAACTGACCCAGCTTTCCTTTCCAACCATTAAACAGGTCTACCGCTCTGGCTCAACTGCCAAACGTTTTATATATGATGTGGGCAGCATATTACCAGGGTCAGTTGGCTTGATAACTGGTCTAATTAACCCTTGATCATTCATTTAAAATTGGTGGGAAGGCTGCCGATTTTGACGGTTCGAGCATGCAGACTTCTAATCCTATGCATCTCCCCATTCAGAAAATTCTTAAATATAAATATAAATTTGAGCTATGTGTAATTTAAAAACCAAAAATTCTCATTCATGTTCTGAAATCCCTCCGTGGCCTTGCCACTCCCTTTCCCTGTAACCTAGTCCAGCCTCACAATGCTCTGGGGTCTCTCCATTCCTCTTACCTCAGCCTCCTGCACAACCTTGATTTTAACCGTCACCATTGGTGGCCAGCTGTCTGGGTCCTAAACCCCAGAACCCTCTGATTAAACCTCACCGTCTATTTCTACCTTTCGCTCCTCCTTTAAGGGGCTCTAGAAATCTGCCTCCTTGACCATGTTTTTGGTAATCTGCCCGAATATCTCCTTACATGACTTGTCAAATTCTGGTCAATTGTGCTGCTGTGAAGCACCTTGGGACATTTTAGTCTGTTGTAAAGATGGTGTTGAATTAGTTGCCAATGCCAATTCTGAACCTTTACTGACCATTCCACAAATAAGCATCATGAAACAGTGAGTGGAATGTTTTCCATGATTGTCTGTTACATTTTATTAAGAACACATATGTCAGGAGCAGGAGGAAGCCAATTAGCCCCTCAAGCCAGTATGACACTTGATGAGAACATGATTGATCTGGTTGTGGTCTCAACTCCACTTTCCTGTCTACCCTCCATAACCTATGGTTCCCTTGTCAATCAAAAATCTATCTAACTCAGCCTTGAATATATTCAATGACCCTGCCCCCACTGCTCTCCAAGGAAGAGAATTCTGATATGTTCGTGTACTATGATAATGACAGAAAATCTAGTTCAAGACTACTTATTTAATGTTGACTAAACTGTGGGTAGACTAAACTATTGCTAACCAAACTATGGAGCTTCTAACCATGTTACTAACAGCTCCTGTAACTCTGACCAAGAGTGGTTTTGTCCGGTTCCAGTGTCATGTTCCTCTTGTATGACACCTAGTGGTCGGAGGTTATATACACTGTTATGTACACTGTTACTGCATATCATTACAAATTCCACAGACTAATAACCCACTAAGAGAAAAATATCCTCTTCACTTCTGTCTTAAATTGGAGATCCTGTTTTTTTAAACTGTGTCCCCTAGTTCTAGGTTCTCCGCACGAGGAAACATCCTCTCGACATCCACCCAGACAACCCCCTCAGGATATGCCCAACCTGCTCAACCTTTCCTAATAAGATAACCCCTTTATCCCAGGAATCAGTCGAATACGTTAATATTAAGCCACACAACCTGAGACAAGGAAACTGCGACTTAAAATGGATCTTCTATATATTTAATCTTAAAGACGGCTAATAATAAGCAGCACAAAGACTGAAGTTTCAGTTACATTTTGAGGCTGATACATTCAAAAACAATTTCAATTTGCCTCACCTTGATGATTTGGTGGGTTATCGTTCACTGCACACACGTACTGCTCAAGAGGTAGCTTAGTTGTCAGCTATGGTTAAGTGGGGAGAGCTCTCACCTCGGAGTCAGATGGTTGTGGATTCAAGTCCCACTCTCGGACTTGAACTTGCTGTGTGCGCAAATAAGCTGCTGCATTTCCTACGGCAGTGGCTATGCTCAAAAAGGACTTCTGGAGGTGTCCTATGGTCATGAATGTCCAAAGATGTTCAGGTTCGTTGGATTGGCCATGCTAAATTGCCCTTAGTGTCCAAAAGGTTTGGTGGGGTTACTGGGTTACGGGAATAGGGTGGAGGTGTGGACTTGGGTAGGGTGCACTTTCCAAAAGCCGGTACTGACTCAATAGGCCGAATGGCCTCCTTCTGCACTGTAAATTCTCTGATTCTATGAAAGACGCTATATAAATCTAATCCGTTCTTCTTTACAAGGCTATTCTTCAAGTGTAAGCCTGGACAGTAAGTCTCGGCAGGTTATTTAACCCCAGGGACCATCACAAGCATGGTGCCAAAGACCCTGATCTTCAGCCAATATCCATACTTGCAAACATTCCAGGAACGATAAGTTGGTACTTGGATCATTTTTGTTGTTGCTCAATACTTGTTCAAACAGAAGAGCTTCACACTGGAAATTAGGGCAAATTCATGCAGAACACACACCACAAAGCCAGCAAAAATAAAAACGCAGGTTAAAGGAGAGTGAGGATTTGGACTTTAGATTGTGGCTTAACACTGTAGGCATCATCATCATGAGGAGCAGAAAGTGGGACCACTTAAATAGCATAGGATAGTATTCCGCTGGCTGACAAGGAAGAAAATCATCTTCACTGGCATGTCTAAGGAAAAGTCTGCACTTATACTGGTGGATACAATTTATGCTGAATAAGTAGAGCATAATAATAATCGTGGATATCATCATCAGTCAATGCCTGATTTTTTCCTTTTTCTGCATGACCTGGGAGGTTAATGATTCTTGTGTAATCCATACCAGAATTGTTTGGGACTGCAAAATGAGCATGGTTAATGTTGATACTAATCCAGTAGGTGGCACTTGTGTATTGATGGTGCTGCTTAGCTGTGCAATCTTGTCTAATAATTCATATTTCTTGACCATTTGGCTTCGAACAACTGACCACAGTATGGCAGGAAGTCCAATGTCCCTCTACCATTTCCAACACTCCCAACGGCTAGCTGCAAATACCACTGGATGTTCAATGCGGGTGTGGCTTCCATGTTTAGTTTTCACACCTGAACTGCATAGTATGCGAGTCATGGCTCAGAGGGTAGCACTCACGCCTCTGAGTCAGAAGGTTGTGGATTCAAGCCCCACTCCAGAGAATTGGGTAGCAAATTCGAGGCCGAGTCCCCAGTGCAGTACTGAGGGAATGCTGCATTGTCGGATGTGGCATCTTTTTGATGAGACATTAAACTGAGGCCCCATCTGCTTTCTCGGGTGAACAAAAAACATCGCAGCCATTGCTGAAACACAATGGGCGCGATCTACTAGTCATATGGTGCACTGCGGCACAACGTGGCCGATAAATGATGGGAAACCCCGCTCCCAGGATCTACCCAGCTCGCTATGCCTCGCGAGATCTAACGCGATCTCATGAGATGTGGCAACGTGAGGCCCACCCAATATAGCCAGACAGATAGTCTCACTCTAATATGCAGTTTCCTGAGGTAAGCAAGGTATTGGGATCTATCCCCTTCGCCTGGGAAGCCGCAGGAGAGCGGCATTTAGTGCTGGTCTCCACAAATGTGGAACATACGAAACGGCACTCGTGGAGCTCTCCCAGGGGATTGGAGGCCCCCAGATGCTTGCCCCTGTGTAGGGTGGCACCCTAACACTGCTGGTGCCACACAGCACCTGGCACTGCCAGTCTGGCACCCTGGCAATGCCACCGGAATGGAGGGGTTCATTGCACAGGTGTGAAGGAGGGGTGCTAGGGAGCCCAGGGAACTCCTTGCAGTGCGTTGAGATTTGAGGAGGCTTCGGAAGTCGCGTCGGGAGCTCAAGAGATCGGGACGCCGAGCTCCTCAGTGCAGAAAATTGGGCTGAATGCAGCCTCAGGTGCACATTCACCACTGAGGCCCCATATCTAACCGCATGGGAGTTATAAAGCGGGGTGTTTCTCGGTGCTGCAAGCACCAGGAAGCACGCAGCTAAACGCGCTCGCTATGGGACTCTGTTCCTTTTTGGTTAGATTAGGCCCAATATACTGTTAATAATCAAAATATACAGTATGAACAATTAAGAAACACGACAGTCAATAAGTTAGACGTTTTGGAGAACGTCAATTTCTGTACGGTTGTCAGCGAACCTCAGGCGTTTGCGTTATCTTATTGACTGTACCCTGTGGTGATTTGGGTTTTGTTTGGACAACATCCGTAGTTGTCTCTATCAGACAGAAAGAGCATCCCTAGTTAAGCCCACACCTCCACCCCTATCCCTGTAACCCCACCTAACCTTTGGACATTAAGGGAGGGGCAATTTAGCATAGCCAATTCACCTAACCTGCACATCTTTGGACTGTGGGAGGAAACCGGAGCACCCGGAGGAAACCCACGCAGAAACAGAAAGAAGTGCAAACTCCACACAGACTGTCGCCCGAGGCCAAAATTGAACCCAGGTCCCTGGAGCTATGAGGCAGCGGAGCTATGAGGCAGCAGTGCTAATCACTGTGCCACCATGCCACCCTTTCTGAAAAACACGGCATTTAGCCCTGTTCTCACGTCGCAAATCTGACTTAGCTGTTTCCTCTCAACAATCACTGTTGTCTTGGTCGGCTTCAGCAGATCAAATGCTGTGCGTGACTGATGTTTTATCATGAGTAATGCCGGAGAACTTTGGCTTGTTGAATGTGCTGTATTCCTATATGTCATCAGGAATTGGCTTCGCTGTTTTAACAATGATCCTTGCTCAAGAGTTACCTTCAATGAATGCTTTATGTCTGAACAAACCTTTTAGCCTATCCATTTGTGGCAGGACAATAAGAAGCAGATTGGATGTGTTGGACGCCATTCTCACTGAACTATCGAAGATTCATAGAATATCTACAGTGCAGAAGGAGGCCATTCGGCCCAGTAAATCTGCACCACCCAACTCCCCCACCCGATCACCGTAACCCCACCTAACCTGCACATCACTGGACACTTTAAAAAAATAAATTTAGAGTACCCAATTATTTAACAATTAAGGGGCAATTTAGCAATCCACCTACCCTGCACATCTTTGGGTTGTAGAGGTGAGACCTATGCAGACACGGGAAATTCCACACGGACAGTGACCCGGGGCCGGGATTGAACCCAGGTCGACAGCATCGTGAGGCAGCAGTGCTAACCACTGCGCCACCATGCCGCCCTTCATCCCTAGACATTAAGGGGCAATTTAGCATGGCCAATCCACCTAACCTGCATATATTTGGACTGTGCGAGGAAACCAGATTACCTGGAGGGAACCTAGGCAGACACAGGAAGAAGGTGCAAACTCCATACAGCCAGTCACCCAAGGCCAGAATGGAACCTAGGTCCCTGGCGCTGTGAGGCAGCAGTGTTAACCACTGTACCATGCTTTGGATAATTTGTGAATTCAAGTGAAATGAACAGAGCCCATTATCGCAAACAAGTTGTTCAAGGCAACCGAATCTTGCAAAAATCTCACCCAGTCTTTCTATTGTTCTCAAAGTCTTCATCATGGTGATCTCAGGTCATTTCGAGTGCACATCTAGCATAATGAAAAACATTTGTCCTTCGAATGGTCCCGCAGAATCTATATGAACTCTTCGCCATGGCTCTTCTGGCCATTCCCATGGATGTATCATAGAATCATAGAATTTACAGTGCAGAAGAAAGCCATTCGGCCCATCAAGTCTGCACCGGCCTATGAAAAGAGCACCCTACCCAAGCACCCTATCTCCGTAACCCAGTAACCCCACCCAACCTTTTTGGATACTGAGGGCAATTTAGCATGGCCAATCCACTTAATCTGCATGTCTTTGGACTGTGGGAGGAAACCGGAGCACCCGGAGGAAACCCACGCAGGCACGGGGAGAACGTGCAGACTCCGCACAGACCGTGACCCAAGCTGGGAATCGAACCTGGGACCCTGAAGCTGTGAAGCAATTGTGCTAACCACTGTGCTACCATGCTGCCCTGTAACAGGACTAGTGGCGGCAGGATTTGAACCTTTGCAGTTCATTTCATTTCAAACTTTCATTCACACTGCTGAGCATGGTACACCCAGGATAGATCTTAACTGGAGTAAGGTATACTTGATGTTCTGTGCTGTTGGATTTCTCTGACTTTGCTTAAGCTCGGTTTACTGCCTCTTTAGTACTTGCCACAAGCTGTATATCTGTTTTGTTTTGTTGCCAACCACTGCCTTTCCAGGCTGCATACCAGGGCCTCCTTTACTCAAATCTCCTGACACAGCCTCTACAGTGCCTCCAGATTGTGGTGTGCCTCTGCCAGACCCGACGCGTCTCTCCCCTTGAGATTTCATTCTCGCTGCTGTTTTTAGGTCGGAATTTACAAAGGGAGGACATAAATGCATTCCGGACATCCTCACAGAATTTTTCAGCATACTTTTGACCTTCGTTTTTGTCAAAGTATTCGTATACATCTTCCATAAGCTCTTCATCTTCTATTTCTTGATCCTGAACAACCAAAAGCTGAGCCTTTGTCATCCAGCACTGCTAGTGTGAGCCTTGGCCACAGCGGCTTTTAGAGCTGTTTCAGCAGCTGCTGCTTTCTGTTTCTTTAGGCTTTTGGCTGAATCTGTTTCAGATTCCGACATGAGATTCACCTCGGCCCAGTTTAGCTTGATTCTCCCCAGCCAAGTTCTCCCTATTAGGGCTGGATAGTTACCTTTAACAACGTGCAGGGACAAGTTTGCAGTCTGTCCGTTTAGCTGTACATTTACATCAATACGGCCCCTCAACCTGCACTACTTCCCTGGTATATGTTTTAAGTGTTGCCTTTGAGCGTTTTAAGGTGATATGTTGTAGTTTCTCTTGGTAAACAGTTTATGGTACCAATGAAACAGCTGCTCCGGTATCCACTTCCATTTTCAGCGGTTGTCCATCTAGTAAAGAAATGACCCAGCAACGATTGGTTGCACCAGTGAAGGTGTAGCCATGTAAAATGGCTAACTCCCGATTAGAATGGCCAAACCCCGATTTAAAATGGCGAATGGAAGAGGCTGCTGGGAAAATCAGCGAACAGGACTCAAACAGACAGCTGCAGGTAAAACAGTGTATTTGCCTCTGGAGAAGCCAGACCAAACCGATACCTGCAGCCATCAACATAACAACACCCCAGCCATCTGCATATTAATCAGCAATCCCCGGGAACAATTGATCCAAAATAGACACACAAAGCCAACCCAGACCTTTCGGCGCCAGCAGGAGCTGACACAAAGAGAGGTAAACGACCACCCCTCGATCAAGGAATCGCTCCAGCATTGGAGAATATCGAACCAAGTGATTGGGACCAAGTCCAATCACTTGGAACCAGGTACAAGGTCCGCCCCGAGAGGCGGGAAGCCCCTGGAGACTATAAGAATAGGGGCCAAGTTCAAATCGACCCCTTCTTCCCCCGGCTTCACCCTTCGAGACCCTCTACAACAGCCGCAAGAGAACGTAAATCTTACTCCAACGCTCGCTACAAGATAGACACTCCTGACTATCGACCTGTACCAGCCTTTGAATCCCGCAGGCTCAGAACCCATTCGAAAGGCCATTCGTTTCCCTGACCTGGTGGGCCATTTCCAAAGTTAAGTATTGGCCTGTTAGTTGTAGGAAGTAGCTTAGAAGTAGAATTAATGTATAAGTATTAATTGCTGTATATAATAAATGAGCATTGATTTAACTCTTACTAAGCGGTGTGTTGGATTACTAATCATTACTCGGACTTGAACCACGTGGCGGCATCAGAAAGATACCTGGCGACTCAAGAGCAAAGGTGACAGAATTAGAGCAATTAAACTCAGGATAAAACGAGCAACAAAGGCCAGTACGTTCAACAACAGTTCATCATCTACATAAGAACATAAGAACTAGGAGCAGGAGTAGGCCATCTGGCCCTTTGAGCCTGCTCCGCCATTCAATGAGATCATGGCTGATCTTTTGTGGACTCAGCTCCACTTTCCCTCCCAGTGACTCTGGTCCTTTTTCACGTCTTTTTTGCATCATGTGGGTACTTTTCCCTCTTTTAAATTTTCCATTTGATACACTTGGTCCTTGCTTTTTATAGTTCTTATTTAGAACTTGTTTCTTTCACCAACACAAACACACATGTTTGAAGTGCCCCTTTTTACCACAATTCCTGAATTTTGCACCTTTTCACCAGCAGACTGCTGCTGCATGACCAATTTTCGCACATCGGTGGTAATCGCAAACCTGTGTCTGTGTTCGGGTCTCAGCCAACATTTTATGGATTTTGGAGCTCAAGTTCAATTGTTGCCCTTCCTTAGCTGGTAGACTTCGAAAGCTTCCTCTAGGTCTAATTTGCTTTCTGTTAACAGTCTTTTCTGGATAGCTTCGCTTCTTAGCCACGCACTCGTCTATCTCTCATGGTGTCGTTCAAGACATCTCGAAATTCACAGAAATTAGCTAATTTCTTTAAAGTAGTTACGAATTGTGTAATTGATTTACTTTCCTTTCGGTTACGTTTGTGAGATCTGAACCTCTTGGTGATGACCAAACATTTAGGTGAGATTGGCCCTTCAGAATGTCCAAATCCCATCATAGGTTTTCAAGCTTGTTTTTTCTGGTTGCACCTGACTTCGCAGGAGGTTGAAAGTGTCCCCCCTATCGTATTCAGGAAGGTCGGAATTACTATGTCCACCACAATTTTGTTCACCTGATCAAAGTATTTGAATCTTTCAGTGTATGAGCTTCAGCGCTCGGTGCTTTCATTATATAGTCCCATGATGCCAAAGACTCAAGTGTTCCACAAAGTTGTTAGCCCTATCTTGCTTCTATTTTCCTTTCATAAAAAGTAACCCTGATCTCAGGCTGTTTCTATCCAGGTTTTGCAAGGACTGTTGCAAAACTCCCCTAGCTCTCAATTAATTGTTGCAGGGTATTTGTTACTTCACTTGCTACTCACAATAGAGGAGTACTGTTCCAGAATTTTCCAGGCAGAACAGGTGGCAAGCTTTTTTTCAATGTAGTTTTCTCCAAAATCTGTGTTTAAATTTCAGTTCCTTCGATGACTGCTCCTCTCCCAATATTTGGCACCTCTTCTTAAAGAATCAGCTTTGATTCTTTAACTGGCTGCAAAGCCAATTCCTGATCATTCAATCTAATTCTTTACCATTTGAAGGTCAGTGGTTCAACCTTATTTTTCAATGAACATGCCTTTTCACAGTATCTTGTAAATACAGTTGTTTTTCTGGTATACCATCAGAAAGATGTAGAATGTGCATTATTTTCCACTTGCTAACAAATTGCTCTGATATGCTTTGAATGGCCAACAAGATTTACATGAATCCAGAACTACAGATTTTACTCTCAGGTACTTTCACGTACTGGATTCCCTGGAGGCCTTGTCATGCAGTGGCTGGTGACCCTCCCTCTGAGCCAGAAGGTCTGGGCTCACGTCCCACTGCAGGATTTGATGGCTAGGGCAAGTGGGTGATTATCAACCTGTAAATCCTTCCAATACAGATGGTAAGAGTCTCCTGGTCAGCCATGCTTGATGTGATGGCAGACCCTCAAGCAATAGCCTCTGGTGAGAGGCTAGCTATAGAAGCAGACAAAAGCACATGATTTGACAGCCTCATCTGCTAAAAGGCATGGGGAAAAGACAACTGAGCATCTCCCGGTTCTGGTCACTGAAGTTCATGTATTATAAATATATCACAACAGTTTGGGCAGCACGGTAGCATAGTGGTTAGCACAGTTGTTTCACAGCTTCAGGGTCCCAGGTTCGATGACCCAGCCGGGAACTGGGTCTGTGCGGAGTCTGCACGTTCTCCCCATGTCTGCGTGGGTTTCCTCCGGATGCTCCAGTTTCCTCCCACAGTCCAAAGATGCGCAGGTTAGGTGAATTGGCCATGCTAAATTGTCCTTAGTGTCCAAAAAGGTTAAGTGGGGGTTACGGGGATCGGGTAGATATGTGGGGTTGAGTAGGGTGTGCTTTGTAAGGGCCGGTGCAGACTCGATGGGCCCAATGGCCTCCTTCTGCAGTGTAAATTCTATGATTTATGAGTTGCACTGAAGGCCAAATGACTTAACCCTGTTCCTGTTTCTTACATTTTTAAATGTGCTGTTTTCATATAAAGTGAATCGAAATGAAAATAGCAACTATGCACAACTGTAGCGCTGGCAGATAACATGAGACAATCGGATCGATACAGCAATCATGGCGCAAGTACCCACCGAGACCTGCACATAAACAGCGGTGCTCACTTTGTTACAGAAGAATGAATGTTGGTGAATTCAGCAAGGTCAGCTCATTAATATACTTAGCATAAGCTTCCTGAGCATTTTGCCTGAGCCGAGGATGCTAAATAATTGGTTGTGGAGCTGCTGCCTTGAGTTACAAGCAGCTGACTTTTATTTTGCAGAAGTTATCAAGCCTTGCTTGCAGAGAATATTCTGTCGGGAATTGTAGGGAGAACTCCGCAGGCTTCCTGGCTGCACTGATAATCCAGAGAACGTGAGTTCAATTCCTATCATCGCAGCTTGAGAATTGAAGTTCAATTTTTTCAGTTGCAGTTCAGCTTTGATCTTACTGAATGGCGGAGCTGGCTCGAGGGGCCGAATGGCCTACTCCTGCTCCTATTTCATATGCTTCTATTAGATTTTAAAGGAAAAGGCAACAGAACAATAAACTGCTTGTATCAGTGGAACTGGATTGTTGTATATTGGACAGGATGTAGGATTGTGGTCAATTTATTTTTCCCCACATTCTTACAGCAAATTTTCAGCTACGATTGAGTTTGTAGCACTCTCATCTCACATTCAGAAGATTCCAGGTTTGAATTCCACCCCAGGGCTTTGGCACAAAATCAAGGCTGATACTTCAGTGCAATATAGAGGGAGTGCTGCATTGTCAAAGGTTCCGTATTCAGGTGAGAAGATAAACCTAGGCTCCATCGACCCCCACTTAATAGACCTGCAAAGTTATTGAGTTGCAGAACAAAGTAATAGTTCTCTTCTTTTAAACTAGTAGGTTTGCCTTCTGCTTGGCATAGGCCAGGGCAAGCAGTCTGAGGGAGATTAAATCTAAGAACCAATGGGGTAGAGATTGGGCTGTGGAAGCAGTGCGCATGGCTGCAAACCAAGAAGCCGACAGATTGCCAAGAAATTGGATCTTGGGCCGCAGCTGAATTATTGGCACCGGCTCCATCACCAGAGGCAGTTCATCCATTCAGGAAAATTGTCTCGCTGGCCCTCGGATTGGGGTGAGATTGGAGTGGGTGAAGGCTGTGAAGGGGGGAGATTGTGACGGTACTGAGAGGAGCCCTACTGCCCGTCCTGAACCCCACAGGAGGATTTTATAAAATGCTCAAGTGTGCCCATTTATAATGTCTGATGAGACCTCGGGGCTCATCAGATTGTTGTTTTTTTTAAAATAGATTTTATTCAAGTTTTTTGAACAAAATTTTACATAACCAATAACAAAAAGGAGAAAACTTAACAAACAGGTGGTTGTAGTCCATTTGCAAAAGAAGAGTATACATTCCATACACAGTTCCCCACCTATCCCCACAGCCCCCCCCCCCCCCCCCCCCCCCCCACCCCCCCCGGATTGCTGCTGCTGCTGATTTTCAACGTTCTGCCAGAAAGTCAAGGAACGGCTGCCACCGCCTGGAGAACCCCAGCAAGGACCCTCTCAAGGCAAACTTTATCCTCTCAAGACTGGGAAACCCAGCCATGTCACTAACCCAGGTTTCTACACTCGGGGGCTTCGAGTCCCTCCACATTAATAAGATCCGTCTCCGGGCTACCAGGGAGGCAAAGGCCAGGCGTCGGCCTCCTTCGCTTCCTGCACTCCCAGAGCTTCCGCCACCCCAAATATCGCTATATCCGGACTCGGCTTTACCCGAGCGTCCAAGACCTTGGACATAGCCTTTGCAAAGCCCTGCCAGAATTCTTTAAGCGCCGGGCATGCCCAGAACATGGTTTGCTGGGCTCCCTGAACATCTCGCACACCTGTCCTCCACCCCAAAGAACTTGCTCATTCTCGCTGTCGTCATGTGTGCCAGGTGGACCACCTTAAACTGAATTAGGCTAAACCTGGCACAAGATGAGGAGGAATTAACCCTGCCTAGGGCATCAGCCCACAGGCCCTCATCCAGCTCCTCGCCCAGCTCTTCCTCCCACTTGCCCTTCAGCTCCTCCGCCGAGACTTCCTCTGCCTCCTGCAAGGGGGGGGGGTAGTAGTGGGAATGCCACCACCTGTTTCTTCAGAAAAGCGCGGACTTGGAGGTATCTAAAGGCATTCCCTGGGGGCAGACTAAATTTCTCCTCTAGCGCCTTCAGGCTAGGAAAAGTCCCATCTATAAACAGGTCCCCCATCCTTTTGATACCGTCTATCTTGCCCGGAATAAATCTATGATTATGCCGTATCGGGGTCCAGACTGAGGCCCCTTCCTCCCTCCTGTGCCTTCTGCACTGACCCCAGATCCTCAGTACCGCCGTCACCACCGGGCTTGCGGTGTACCATGCTGGCGAGAACAGCAGCGGTGCCGTTATCAGTGCCCCTAAGCTGGTGTCCTCGCATGACGCCGCCTCTAGCCGCTTCCATGCCGCCCCCTCGGGCTCATCAGATTGTTGTGGTTAGTTATCCAAAATTAATTATGAAAAGGCCTCGGCTCTTCATTAACATATTCAAACTGCCTGATGCCAACTTTACATCCGATAAAGATGCAACGGGAATCTCTGTCCCGCCAGCCCCGTTTTCCGGTGCAGCCCGCCTCCGCCAGGAGCAGGATTCTCCAATCCCGCAGCCGGCCAATGGGGTTTACCATTGTGGCCACCTCACGCTGTCGGGAAACCCACGGGGGTGGGGGCACTGCCGGCAAAGCGGAGGATCCCGCTGGCACAGAATCCCGCAGAGGATTCCACAAATGTAGTGAGGGATGATGCGTTGGGTGCTCTGGATCCGTGGAACACATACAGGCCGCCAACACTTAAAATAGTACAACACTATTTTATTAAGTTAGAAACTGTTGAACATACTTTCACTATGGGTTAACACGATGTTAGATTAAACTAAAGACCTATGCCTGTCCTAACCAGTCTATGCACTCAGCACAAGGTGAAGTTCTGTAAGCTCTGTCCTTCTGAGGAGCTGCATCCCGACTGAGCGGGAACTCTGATGCCCTCTGTCTTTATAGTGAGTGTGCTCTAACTGGTGATTGGCTGCGGTGTTGTGTGTGTTGATTGGTCCCGCTGTGTGTCCATCAGTGTGTGTGTATCTGCACCATGATATACTGGTGTATATTATGACATCCCCCCTTTTATAAAGAAATGTATGTGTGTGGCAATAAATAATGTGTGGTGAGAATGTTCCTAACTACGTGTGGGGTGCGAAGACATATTTACAGGACTACGTACATGAGAACTAAGCTATTTACATGGGAAGGTGCCTGGTGCAGAGAAGCAGTATGCAACAAGAATAACGAGATCAACACTATATACAAACCAGGGAAACGATCAAACAAAGCAACAAAACAATTCAGAGAGTCCATAAGTTCGAAAAGTTCATAAATTTAATCTCTGAGGTGGCCGACGAATTCTGGTTGACCGCCTCAAGGGTGGGTCGAGAGCCGCCGGTTCAGGAGCGGGCTGGACTGCGTCAAAGTCAAGGGGAGGCAGAGTGACAGGGAGCTCTGCATAGTCCATGGCAGGGTCAGCAGGAGGGCGAGGCGACACTGGAGGATCACGTGGCGAGCGTGGAACGAGACGAAGGGCGCGTCGATTGCGGCGCAGAATAGAGCCATCTGGTAGACGAACCAGGAACGAGCGGGGGGCCACCTGCCAAAGGACAACAGCGGTTGCAGACCAGCCACCATCCGGAAGTTGGACGCGGACGTTGTCATCTGGAGCCAGAGCAGAGAGATCAGCTGCATGGGAATCATGAGTCGTCTTGTGCTGTGCACGAGACAGCTGCATCCGGCGAAGGACCGGAACGTGGTCGAGGTCTGGGACATGGATGGACGGCACCGTCGTCCTCAGGGTGCGACTCATGAGTAACTGGGCTGGTGACAGGCCAGTGGACAGTGGGGCGGAGCGATAGGCCAGCAAGGCAAGGTAGAAATAAGACCCAGCATCGGCAGCCTTGCAGAGGAGCCGTTTGACCATATGTACTCCCTTCTCTGCTTTGCTGTTGGATTGGGGGTACAGGGGCTGGACGTCACATGGGCAAAATTGTACCGCCTGGCAAAGTTGGACCATTCTTAGCTGGCGAAGCAGGGGCCATTGTCCGACATAACCATGAATGGGATGCCGTGTCGAGCAAAGGATTCTTTACATGCACGAATGACTGCAGACGAGGTGAGGTCGTGCAACCATATCACCTCCGGGTAATTCGAAAAGTAGTCCACGATCAGGACATAGTCTCTACCCAGCGCGTGGAACAGGTCGATGCCCACCTTGGTCCATGGTGACGTGACCAACTCATGGGGCTGCAGGATCTCACGTGGTTGGGCCGGCTGAAAGCGCTGACAAGTGGGGCAGTTGAGCACTGTGTTGGCTATGTCCTCATTAATGCCGGGCCAGTACACTGCCTCTCGGGCCCGTCGGCGGCACTTTTCCACGCCAAGGTGGCCCTTGTGTAGTTGTTCCAGGACAAGTTGGCGCATGCTATGCGGGATTACAATGCGGTCCAGTTTTAGAAGAACCCCATCTACTACCGCCAGATCATCTGTGACATTATAGAATTGAGGGCATTGGCCCTTGAGCCACCCGTCCGTTAGGTGACGCATGACACGCTGTAGCAAGGGGTCAGCCGCCGTCTCGCGGCGAATTTGGACAAGGCGTTCATCCCAGGCAGGTAGATTGCAGGCCGCGAATGCCACATGGGCGTCAACCTGGCAGACAAATCCCGCTGGGTCACATGGAGTGTTGACTGCCCTGGAGAGAGCAATGATGAGGTCTTTGCCTGGGGTGTATACCAGCTGGAAGTCGTATCGCCTGAGCTTGAGAAGAATATGCTGGAGGCGAGGCGCCATGTCGTTCAAGTCTTTCTGTATTATATTGACCAGCGGGCGATGGTCGGTCTCGACGGTGAATTGAGGAAGTCCGTAGACATAATCGTGAAACTTAACAACACCGGTCAGAAAGCCCAGGCACTCTTTTACTATCTGCGCGTAGCGCTGCTCCGTGGGGGTCATCACACGTGACGCATATGCAACGGGGGCCCATGATGAGGCCTCATCACGTTGAAGGAGCACTGCCCCAATGCCGGATTGACTGGCATCGGTCGAAATTTTGGTCTCCTTTGCTGGATCAAAGAAAGCTAAGACCGGGGCTGTGGTCAGTTTTGCCTTGAGTTCTCTCCATTCGCGCTCATGGGCAGGGAGCCATTGGAAGGCTGTCGTCTTCCTGACCAGGGTCCTGAGAGCCGTGGTATGAGAGGCGAGGTTAGGGAAGAATTTCCCTAATAAATTGACCATGCCCAGAAATCGGAGGACCGCCTTCTTGTCCTCTGGTGTTTTCATAGCTGTGATGGCAGCTACCTTGTCCGCATCCGGCTGCACACCCAATTGGGAGATGTGGTCCCCGAGGAACTTGAGTTCTGTCTGACCAAAAGAGCATTTGGTCCTGTTGAGGCGGAGGCCATGCTCATGTATAAGTCTGAATACGCGCTGGAGGCGACTAACATGCTCCTGCGGGGTGGTGGACCAAATGATTATGTCATCGACATCGACGCGAACACCTTCAATGCCTTCCATCATTTGTTTCATAATGCTATGGAACATTTCTGATGCAGAGATGATCCCAAACGGCATCCTGTTGTAACAATATCTTCCAAAGGGAGGTGTTAAATGTGCAGAGTTTCCTGCTGGATTTATCGAGCTGGATTTGCCAGAATCCTTTTAGGCATCGAGTTTGGTGAAGAGCTTGGCGCGAGCCATCTCACATGTGAGCTCTTCGCGGTTGAGAATTGGATAGTGCTCTCTCATAATATTGCGATTTAGATCCTTGATTTCAATGCAAATTCTCAATTCGCCGGAAGGCTTTTTTACACATACCATGGAACTGACCCAGTCGGTCGGTTCCGTGACTTTGGAAATAACTCCTTGGTTCTGGAGGTCCTGCAGCTGCTGCTTGAGGCGGTCCTTAAGGGGTGCTGGGACCCTGCGAGGTGCATCACCACAGGCGTGGCATTCGGTTTTAATAAAATCTTGTAGGTGTACGGGAGTGTGCCCATGCCCTCAAAGATGTCGTTGTGCTGGTTGATAATGGCGTCGAGCTGCGCCCTTAAGTCAATGTCCTGAAAGGCAGACGTGTCAGCAGGAGAGAGAGAGAGTGACCTCTCTGAACTAGGTTCAACAGCTTGCATGCCTGCACGCCAAGCAGGGAGGCTTTCGAGGAGCCCACGATTTCAAAGGGAACCTTGTGTGACCTGTGTGTCACTTCAAGCTGGCATGAGCCACTGGCAGCAATGGCATTGCCATTATAATCTAATAGCTGGCAGGCTAATGGCAGGATGGCTGGTTTGACACGAAGGCGGAGGCACCAGTGTCCAGGCGGAATCGTATTTGGGACCGGTTGACCGTAAGGGTGGCACACCACTCATCGTCCGGATCGATGCGGTATACCGATAGAGGCTGGGTTCTTTGCTTCGGGGACACCCTGTTTTTTGTAATGATACCGACTCGAAAAGGCGCCTTCGGGTCCTCGGTGTCAATATCGGGTAGCAGGTCCGAATCGAGTTCGGTGACCGTGGGTTGAATGGCCCGGACATTCCTGCGAGGCTGGCTGGAACGATGAGAGTTGGTAGACGGAGCTGATCTGCATAAAGCAGCATAGTGGCCAAGTTTGCCACATCTCAGGCATCGTCGGGATTTGGCAGGACATTGCCGCTTTAAGTGGGCGGGGCCACAGTTGCCGCACATTGTAGCGTCAGTACGTTCGCTGCACCACCGCGCATGCGCGGTGCGGTCGTACGTGGTGCGCGCCTGCGCAGTACGTTCGGCGACGTCACCGTCCCCTCATTCGGTGCGCACAAGCGCGGGAGTCCGCGAAAAGCGCGCAAAATGGCCGCCCTCATCCAGGCTGAGGCCCTGGAGTTGTTCGATTGCTTGGACCCGTTCTGTCTTGTGGGGACCTTGCCGCGCCGTTTCAGCCACTTGGATGTGGGAATACCGACTAGTGGCGTGTTCATGTAGCACGCAGGTCTCGATGGCAATCGCTAGGGTGAGCTGCTTTACCTTGAGGAGCTGCTGGCGTAGGGGGTCCGGCTGAACACCAAAACGATCTGGTCGCGTATCATAGAGTTGGAGTTGGCCCGTAATTACAGGACTGCGCAAGGATGCGGAGGTGGGTGAGAAAGGACTGGAAAGGTTCATCCTTACTCTGCAAACGCTGTTGGAATACATAGCGCTCGAAACTTTCATTCACCTCGATGTTGCAGTGACTGTCAAACTTGAGGAGGACCGTCTTGAATTTTGATTTATCTTCACCATCAGCAAAGGTGAGAGAATTGAAAATGTGGATGGCATGTTCCCCGGCCGTGGATAGGAAGAGAGCGATCTTCCTGGTGTCTGAGGCAGCTTCCCGGTCTGTGGCTTCAAGGTAGAGCTGGAAGCGTTGTTTGAATATCTTCCAGTTGGCGCCCAGGTTACCGGTGATGCGGAGCGGCGGCGGCGGGCGGACGCTGTCCATTTTTCAGGATGGCTGTATGCTGGTGGAAGGCAGATCACTTGCAGGTAGGTCTAAGAAGTTCTAACATCCCTCAACTACTGGTATCATGATGTGTTGGGTGCTCTGGATCCGTGGAACACATACAGGCCGCCAACACTTAAAATAGTACAACACTATTTTATTAAGTTAGAAACTGTTGACCATACTTTCACTGTGGGTTAACACGATGTTAGATTAAACTAAAGACCTATGCCTGTCCTAATCAGTCTATGCACTCAGCACATGGTGAAGATCTGTGCTGTAAGCTGTAAGCTCTGTCCTTCTGAGAGGCTGCATCCCGAATGAGTGGGAAAACTGATGCCCTCTGTCTACATAGTGAATGTGCTCTAACTGGTGATTGGCTGCGGTATTGTGTGTGTTGATTGATCTTCCTGTGTGTCCATCAGTGTGTGTGTCTGCACCATGTTATACTGGTGTATATTATGACAAGGGACAATTGGGGAAATGGGGCAGAACACATATAGATTTCTACCACAATGCTTCTGCGGCCAGAATGAAGCAATTAAAAAACAATCTGCTTCTTGGTTCAGACATGTACTGGTTTCAAGCTCAGGCTAAATTCCATCCCATCGCTTCTCAGATCTGCCTTTGAAAACCTATGCTGGCCTCTGAGAAACAGGACGAGTACCTGGTGGATTAAATTGATACTGAGCAGAAATCTGTAAATCATTTTACTTTGTGGGATAAAGCATATCGAAACATCCACAGCCTTTGGGAGCATACCTCTCTGATCTCGTCTTCAGAAACAGCGGGTTCTACACTCTCCGTTTTCATGACTAAAGTACCTGTTTCAGTTATATCACTGCTGTAGGGCTCATGTGTATGAGGAGCAGGGTGGAGGATATTGCAATCAATAGGTATTGAAGCAATACTTTAACACAGTACAACAGACAATAAGAGATTGTACCTCAGCCATAAACATAAGCGACAGCAAATGACAAAGTATACACTGATGCAGCGACTACAAGACTTACACAAAAACTTAACTGATCCAATCAATTGCTCAATATCCTCCTGCTTTAAATCATCTTGTGACATAATGGATCATGTATAAAAAAAGTGCCATAAAATAAAAATTGAATCCACACAGCAACTAGATAGATTTTAAAGCTTATTAACACCCACCCAACAAAATAAGTTGTACATAGTGGTACCACTATTCCCAGACAGAATGGAGACTGTGCTGGTGTAAGTGAGCAGGATTGGTGTCACACACATGGGGCTAAATTCTCCGTAATCGGCGCGATGTCCGCCGACCGGTGCCAAAAACGGCGCAAATCTGTCCGCATCTTGACCGGCCGAGCCCTAACCTTGAGGGGCTAGGCCCACACCGGACTGATTTTCGCCCCGCCAGCTGGCGGGAAAGGCCTTTGGTGCCCCGCCAGCTGGCGTGGAAATGACATTGCCGGGCGGCGCATGCGCGGGAGCGTCAGCGGCCGCTCACGGCATCCCTGCGCATGCGCAGTGGAGGGAGTCACTACCACCTCCGCCATGGTGGAGACCGTGGCGAAGGCGGAAGGAAAAGAGTGCCCCCACGGCACAGGCCCGCCCGTGGATCGGTGGGCCCCAATCGTGGGTCAGGCCACCGTGGGGGCACCCCCCGAGGCCAGATCGCCCCGCGCCCCCCCCAGGACACCGGAGCCCGCCCACGCCGCCTTGTCCCGCCGGTAAGAGAGGTGGTTTAATCCACGCCGGCGGGACAGGCATTCTATCAGCGGGACTTCGGCCCATCCGGGCCGGAGAATCGCCGGGGGGGGCCCCCGCCGAATATCCGGTGGTGGAGAATTCGGCAACCGGCAGGGGCGGGATTCACGCCAGCCCCCGGCGATTCTCCGACCCGGTCACCTCCAACTGCCCCTTTGTGTCCAAAAAGGATAGGTGGGGTTACGGGCATAGGGTGGAGGTGTGGGCATAAGTTGGGAGTTCTTTCCAAGGGCCGGTGCAGACTCGATGAGCTGAATGGCCTCCTTTTGCACTGTACATTCTATGATTCTAATTACAATTGTCTCCGAAAGGATGCACCTTGAGAGTAGGCTTCCCAGGGAGGCTCAGGTGAATGCAGCGCTTAGGGCAGAGAGGGTCATGTCCGGGCACCCCCCATGACATTGCCCAGGTACCTCCTGGCATTGCTCAAGCCAGGGTAGTACCCAGGAAGCATCAGTGGGAAGTGCCTGGGTTGTGCCTGGGGAAGTGCTGGGGAGGTGAACGGACGTTCCAGGGTGAACTGATTTGCTCGCTCTGTGCTGTGGCAGCCTTGAGAAATGTGCCCCGATACTCAGCTGTCTATGTTGATGGAAGGGCGGCAAATCAGAGGCTCCCATGCCAGTGATACATCGGGGAACCTGTGACTTCAAGTGCCATCATTGCCATTGCCACCCGACATCGGCCTTTGTCGATATCGAGGAAAATCCCAGCCTGCGTCTCTGTGGTGGTGACCATAACCTATTATTGATTGTTTTTTCAATCATTTATCATTATTTGATTGATCTGGTTCACTAACGTCCCCTTTAAGGAAGGAAATCTGCTGTCCTTACCTGGTGTGGCCTACATGTGACTCCAGACCCACAGCAATGTGGTTGACACTTAACTGATCTGGGTGAGAGCAATTTCCCACTCAACTAACACACTTGCTTGATCATGGATACACTCTAGCTTCACGACAGCAAGGGTTGGCAAACTGAGCCTATTCCACCTAACAGGATAGAATTAGCCCTATTCTCTTTTTTAAAAAAAATATATTTTATTCAAAATTTTTGGCCAACCATAACAGTACATTGTGTATCTTTTACACAGTAATATAACAATATAAATAACAATGGCCAGTTTTTAAACAAGAAATAAATAATATATAAACAACATCAAAATTAAAAAACAAAACTAAATGGCAACTGCCTTGTCCCAAATAAATACTCTCCAAAAATACAATTCAGCAGTCCAGTATACAATTACCTATAACAACAACCAATACATATTATACTTATACACTAACATCCCTGAGAGTCCTTCTGGTTCCCCCCCCCCCCCCCCGCCCCCCGGGTTGCTGCTGCTGTCTTCTTCTTTTCCATTCCCTCTATCTTTCTGTGAGGTATTCGACGAACGGTTGCCACCGCCTGGTGAACCCTTGAGCCGATCCCCTTAGGACGAACTTAATCCGTTCCAGCTTTATAAACCCTGCCATGTCATTTATCCAGGTCTCCACACCCGGGGGCTTGGCTTCCTTCCACATCAACAGTATCCTGCGCCGGGCTACTAGGGACGCAAAGGCCAAAACATCAGCCTCTTTCGCCTCCTGCACTCCCGGCTCTTCTGCAACCCCAAATATAGCCAACCCCCAGCTTGGTTCGACCTGGACCCCCACCACCTTCGAAAGCACCTTTGTCACCCCCACCCAAAACCCCTGTAGTGCCGGACATGACCAGAACATGTGGGTGTGATTCGCTGGGCTTCTCGAGCATCTCGCACACCTATCCTCTACTCCAAAAAATTTACTGAGCCGTGCTCCAGTCATATGCGCCCTGTGTAACACCTTAAATTGTATCAGGCTTAGCCTGGCACACGAGGACGATGAGTTTACCCTACTTAGGGCATCAGCCCACAGCCCCTCCTCAATCTCCTCCCCCAGCTCTTCTTCCCATTTCCCTTTCAGCTCATCTACCATAATCTCCCCCTCGTCCCTCATTTCCCTATATATGTCTGATACCTTACCGTCCCCCACCCATGTCTTTGAGATCACTCTGTCCTGCACCTCCTGCGTCGGGAGCTGCGGGAATTCCTTCACCTGTTGCCTCGCAAAAGCCCTCAGTTGCATATACCGGAACGCATTCCCTTGGGGCAACCCATATTTTTCGGTCAGCGCTCCCAGACTTGCAAACGTCCCATCTACAAACAGATCTCTCAATTGTGTTACTCCTGCTCTTTGCCATGTTCCAAATCCCCCATCCATTCTCCCCGGAGCAAACCTATGGTTATTTCTTATCGGGGACCACACCGAGGCTCCCGTCTTTCCCCTATGCCGTATCCACTGCCCCCAAATTTTCAGAGTAGCCACCACCACCGGGCTTGTGGTGTATTTCTTCGGTGAGAACGGCAACGGCGCCGTCACCATAGCTTGTAGGCTAGTCCCCCTGCAGGACGCCCTCTCCAATCTCTTCCACGCCGCTCCCTCCTCTTCTCCAATCCACTTACATACCATTGAGATATTGGCGGCCCAGTAGTACTCACTTAGGCTCGGTAGTGCCAGCCCCCCCCCTATCCCTACTACGCTGCAAAAATCCCTTCCTCACTCTCGGGGTCTTCCCGGCCCACACAAAACTCATGATACTCTTCTCAATCCTTTTGAAAAAAGCCTTCGTGATCACCACCGGGAGGCACTGAAACACAAAGAGGAATCTCGGGAGGACCGCCTGCACCCTCCCTGCCAATGACAGTGATACCATGTCCCATCTCTTGAAGTCCTCCTCCATCTGTTCCACCAACCGCGTTAAATTTAACCTATGCAATGTACCCCAATTCTTGGCTATCTGGATCCCCAAGTAGCAAAAGTCCCTTGTTACCTTCCTCAGCGGTAAGTCCTCTATTTCTCTGCTCTGCTCCCCTGGATGCACCACAAACAACTCACTTTTCCCCATGTTCAGTTTATATCCTGAAAATTCTCCAAACTCCCCAAGTATCCGCATTATCTCTGGCATCCCCTCCGCCGGGTCCGCCACATACAACAACAAATCGTCCGCATACAGAGATACCCGGTGTTCTTCTCCTCCCCTGAGTACTCCCCTCCACTTCCTGGAACCCCTCAATGCTATTGCCAGGGGCTCAATCGCCAGTGCAAACAATAATGGGGACAGAGGACATCCCTGCCTCGTCCCTCTATGGAGCCGAAAATACGCAGACCCCCGTCCATTCGTGACCACGCTCGCCATCGGGGCCCTATACAGCAGCTGTACCCATCTAATATACTCATCTCCAAAGCCAAATCTCCTCAACACCTCCCACAAATAATCCCACTCCACTCTATCAAATGCTTTCTCGGCATCCATCGCCACCACTATCTCCGCTTCCCCCTCTGGTGGGGGCATCATCATTACCCCTAGCAGCCTCCGTATATTCGTATTCAGCTGTCTCCCCTTCACAAACCCAGTTTGGTCCTCATGGACCGCCCCCGGGACACAATCCTCTATCCTCATTGCCATTACCTTGGCCAGAATCTTAGCGTCTACGTTCAGGAGGGAAATAGGCCTATAGGACCCGCATTGCAGTGGGTCTTTTTCCTTCTTTAGGAGAAGCGATATCGTTGCCTCTGACATAGTCGGGGGCAGCTGTCCCCATCCCTCGCCTCATTAAAGGTTCTCATCAGTAGCGGGGCGAGCAAGTCCACATATTTCCTGTAAAATTCAACTTGGAATCCATCCGGTCCTGGGGCCTTCCCCGCCTGCATGCTCCTAATTCCTTTCACTACTTCCTCCATTTCGATCTGTGCTCCCAGTCCCACCCTCTCCTGCTCCTCCACCTTAGGAAATTCCAGCTGGTCCAGAAAACACATCATTCTCTCATTCCTATCCGGGGGCTGAGCTTCATATAATCTTTCATAGAATGCCTTGAACACTCCATTCACTCTCTCCGCTCCCCGCTCCATCTCTCCCTCCTCATCCCTCACTCCCCTTATTTCCCTCGCTGCTCCCCTTTTCCTCAATTGGTGGGCCAGCAACCTGCTCGCCTTCTCCCCATATTCGTACTGTACACCCTGTGCCTTCCTCCACTGTGCCTCTGCAGTACCCGTTGTCAGCAAATCAAATTCTACGTGTAGCCTTTGCCTTTCCCTGTACAGTCCCTCCTCCGGTGCCTCCGCATATTGCCTGTCCACCCTCAGAAGTTCTTGCAGCAACCGCTCCCGTTCCCTACTCTCCTGCTTTCCTTTATGTGCCCTGATTGATATCAGCTCCCCTCTAACCACTGCCTTCAGCGCCTCCCAGACCACTCCCACCTGGACCTCCCCATTATCATTGAGTTCCAAGTACTTTTCAATACACCCCCTCACCCTTAGACATACACCCTCATCCGCCATTAGTCCCATGTCCATTCTCCAGGGTGGACGCCGTTCTTTTTCCTCCCCTATCTCCAAGTCCACCCAGTGTGGAGCGTGATCCGAAATAGCTATAGCCGTATACTCCGTCCCCCTCACCTTCGGGATCAACGCCCTTCCCAAAACAAAAAAGTCTATTCGCGAATAAACTTTGTGGACATAGGAGAAAAACGAAAACTCCTTACTCCTAGGTCTGCTAAATCTCCATGGGTCTACTCTTCCCATCTGCTCCATAAAGTCTTTAAGCACCTTGGCTGCTGCCGGCCTCCTTCCAGTCCTGGACCTCGATCTGTCCAGCCCTGGTTCCAGCACCGTGTTAAAATCTCCACCCATTACCAACTTCCCCACCTCTAGGTCCGGGATATGTCCTAACATGCGCCTCATAAAGTTGGCATCATCCCAGTTCGGGGCATATACGTTCACTAAGACCACCGCCTCCCCCTGTAATTTGCCACTCACCATCACGTATCTGCCCCCACTATCCGCCACTATGGTCTTTGCCTCAAACATTACCCGCTTCCCCACTAGTATAGCCACCCCCCTGTTTTTCGCATCTAGCCCCGAATGAAACACCTGCCCCACCCATCCTGTGCGTAGTCTGACCTGGTCTATCAGTTTCAAATGCGTCTCCTGTAACATAACTACATCTGCCTTAAGTTTCTTAAGGTGTGCGAGTACCGTGCCCTCTTTATCGGCCCGTTCAGCCATCTCACATTCCACGTGATCAGCCGGGTTGGGGGCTCTTTACCCCCCCCTTGTCGATTAGCCATCCCCTTTTATCCAGCTCCTCACCCGGTTCCCACGCAGCTGTGTCCCCCCCAGGCGGTGCCCTCCCGCCCCGCCCACCCCACCCCATACCAGCTCCCCCTTCTCCCCAGCAGCAGCAACCCAGTAAATCCCCCTCCCACCCCCCCCCCCGCTAGATCCCCCACTAGCGTAGTTACACCCCCCATGTTGCTCCCAGAAGTCAGCAAACTCTGGCCGACCTCGGCTTCCCCCCGTGACCTCGGCTCGCACCGTGCGACGCCACCTCCTTCCTGCTTCCCTATTCCCGCCATAATTATCATAGCGTGGGAACAAAGCCCGCACTTCCCTTTTGGCCCCGCCCCCAATGGCCAACGCCCCCAGCTCCTCCACCTCCCTTCCTCCCTCCCCCACAACCTGTGGAAGAGAGAAGAGTTACCGGGTCGCAGGATTAACAACATAAAAATCATCTCTCCCCCCTTTTTCCCCCCTCTTCGCCCCCCATATTCGCCCCACCACTTTGTCTCAAACGTTCTTTTTTATTAACCTGCTTATTCCAATTTCTCTTCAACAATAAATGTCCACGCCTCATCCGCCGTTTCAAAGTAGTGGTGCTTCCCTTGATATGTGACCCACAGTCTTGCCAGCTGCAGCATTCCAAATTTAATCTTCTTTTTATGAAGCACCGCCTTGGCCCGATTAAAGCTCGCCCTCCTTCTCGCCACCTCCGCACTCCAGTCTTGATATACGCGGATCACCGCGTTCTCCCACCTACTGCTCTGAGTTTTCTTTGCCCATCTGAGGACCATCTCTCTGTCCTTAAAATGGAGGAATCTCACCACTATGGCTCTGGGAATTTCCCCTGCTATCGGTCCTCGCGCCATCACTCGGTATGCTCCCTCCACCTCCAACGGACCCGTCGGGGCCTCCGCTCCCATTAACGAGTGCAGCATCGTGCTCACATATGCCCCGACGTCCGCCCCTTCTGCACCTTCAGGAAGACCAAGAATCCTTAAATTCTTCCTCCTCGCATTATTCTCCAGCACCTCCAACCTTTCCACACATCGTTTATGGAGTGCCTCGTGCATCTCCGTCTTCACCACCAGGCCCCGTATATCGTCCTCGTTCTCGGCAGCCTTTGCCTTCACGATCCGAAGCTCCCGCTCCTGGGTCTTTTGCTCATCTTTTAGCCCTTCGATCGCCTGTAATATCGGGGCCAACAGCTCCTTCTTCATCTCCTTTTTAAGCTCTTCCACGCAGCGTTTCAAAAACTCGTGTTGTTCAGGGCCCCATATTAAACTGCCACCTTCCGACGCCATCTTGGTTTTTGCTTGCCTTCCTTGCCGCTGCTCTAAAGGATCCACCGCAATCCGGCCACTTTCCTCTCCTTTCTCCATCCGTATCCAGGGGGGATTCCCTTCTGCTCTACCGCACAGTGCTTTTAGCCGTTAAAATTGCCGTTGGGGCTCTTATTAAGAGCCCAAAAGTCCGTTCCACCGGGAGCTGCCGAAACGTGCGACTTAGCTGGTCATCGCCGCACCCGGAAACAGCCCTATTCTCTTTGAACATGAGGTAAATGTTTTTGAATTTTTTCATGGGAAGCCAAGAAGATAGGTGTTGAGGGTGGGTGGATAGTGATCCCCGTGGTGCGAAGTGACAGTGGACAAGCCAGCACCTATTTCTCCTGGATCTGCCAATCCAAAATTCAAACATTTCCAGAGGATTTTTGTTTGATGGATTCCTCAAAGGCCGATTGGTTAGGTCGCTCACTGCCTGGAACTATTAGGCGTGGTGTACTCAAAACATTCAAAACAGTTTCTAGGTACATCAGAGACCCTGATTCAACTACTTGGGCAGCCCAGCTCAGGACCCCACTACCCAAGATGGCAGAGTACAAAGTCTTACAACCAGGACAGTTGGTAGGATTTTGCAGGCCAGATGGCGGGGGATGAATGTAATGCGACATGAATCCCAGGTCCCGTTTGAGGCCGCACTCATGTGTGCGGAACTTGGCTATCAGCTTCTGCTCGGCGATTCTGCGTTGTCGCGCGTCCTGAAGGCCGCCTTGGAGAACGCTTACCCGGAGATCAGAGGCTGAATGCCCTTGACTGCTGAAGTGTTCCCCGACTGGAAGGGAACATTCCTGCCTGGTGATTGTTGCGCGATGTCCGTTCATTCATCGCAGGTCGTCGCAGGTTGGAAAACGCCAAATGGAGCAGTTGATGGCATTTATTAAAGAGGAGTTTTTGCCAACAAAGAAAGGAAATGCAGGAAGACTGGTTAAAGGCCATTGAAGGAGCGGTAGCGCCCTTGAAAAGCTCAATGGAGAGGGTCGAGGAGTGCTTGGAGATACAGGGGTCATAGATCCGGGAGATGGAGAAGGTGATGTCAGACCACAGTGATCGGATGGTGGCATTGGAGGCGGAGGTGGGGCTCCTGGGGTCCTTTGCAAGTCATTAAGAGCAAAGGTAGAAGGGCAGGAGAACAGGTCTAGAAGGCAGTACCTGCGTATCATTGTCTTGCCTGACGTTGTGGAAGGCACGAGTGCCACATGATACGTCTCGAGGATGCTGGTGGGGCTGGTGGCGGAGGGGGGCTGTACCAGAGGTGGACAGAGCGCACTGGTCTGTAAGGCAGAAACCAAGAGCGGGGGAGCCGGCGCAGGCAGTGATTGTGAGACTCCATACATTTGTGGAGAATGAAAAGATCCTGCGGTGGGCCAGGGGGAAACGGAACTGTGAATGGGAGGGGAACAAGGTCCAAATGTACCGGGACATTGGAGCGGAGCTGGAAAAAAAGCTCGCTGGGTTCAACAGAGCAAAGGTGGCTCTCTATCGACGGCAGATCAGGCTCGGGGTGCTGCACCCGGTGAAACTATGGGTGACGTTCAAAGGCTTGGAGTACTATTTTAAACCCCAGAAGAGGCCAATCACTTTATTAAAGAGCATAAGCTGGGGGGAGAACTGAACTTTGATGGGAGACGGAGGAGTTGGCACAGCGGAGTTTGAGGGTACTGTGAGGGTTGAAGGGTGGGGGGGCTTTTCTTTCTTCTTGGGTGGGGGGGATTTTATTGGGATGACTATTTGTTAAGGGATAATATGTTAGTAAGGTGGCAACTGCATCTCCCCCCACAACCTCCTGCCGCCTGTGGTGGTGTTTATTTTTTGGAGGTGACCTGTTTTGGATATGTTTTTGTTCGGGTGGGGGGGAGGAGGAGGTCCACAGATGGCCATTCGCACAGATCAAGGAGGTAGGGGTGGGGGAAGGGGTGGAGGGGTAGATAGGCAGAGCCTTCTGGCAGGAGCTGCCACGCTAGCAGATAATGCTGGTGAACGGGAATGAGGTGGGGGACATGGCCGTGAAGGATGGTCGTGGGGAATGGGAGGGGGAGAGGGGGGTGGTGGGGAAACGCGATGTGACAGTGTTGGAGAAGAAGTGTGGTCATGGGCGGAGAAGGGGCCATCTTGGATGGGCCCGGTTCAGGGTGGAATTAAAGGGGACAGAATCGGTAAGGGAGGATGGCGGACAGTAGAGGGGAGTGCCTCCGGTAAGGCTCATAACCTGGAACGTGCAGGGGCCGAACATGCCAGTGAAGAAATCTCGGGTCTTTGTGCACCTAAGGAGTTTGAACGCGGGTGTGGTCTTTCTATAGGAGATGCACCTCTGGGTGAGGGATCAGGTTAAGCTGAGAAACCTATGGGTGGGTCAGGTATTTTACTTGGGGTTTGACTTGAAGTCCTGCAGGGGGGGGCCATTTTGCTGAATAAAAAGACAGGGGTGTGAATGTATACGCACCAAATTGGGATGATGTGGGGTTCGTGAGGGGGCTGCTGGGAGCGATTCCAGAATTGGCCACACATCAGTTCATTATGGGAGGGAACTTTAATTGTGTGCTGGGGCAGAGGGTGGACAGGTCAAGCCGCAGGTCAGTGGGCAAGCTGCAGATGGCGAAGGAACTGGGAGGGCTTATGGAAAGGATGGGTATGGTGGATCCATGGAGATGTAAGAACCCGGGAGGAGGGAGCACTTCTTCTCGTACGTGTACAAAGTATACTTCACAATTGATTTTTTTTGTAATGAGCCATTAGGGGGCAGTGAGGGCAGAGTATGCGGGGATTGTAATCAAGGACCACGTGTTGCACTGGCTGGAGGTTCGACTTAGTTCGGTACGGGAGCAGAGGCCGGGATGGAGGTTAGAATCGGGGCTGTTAGTGGGCAGGAGGTTTTGCAATAAGGTGCAGTCGGTGATTAAGGACTGCGTGGAGTTGAACCAAAATGGGGAGTTGTCGGCAGCCACATTCTGGAAGACATTGAAGGCGGTAATTCGGGGGAGGTTATCTCATGCAAGGAGATAGGAAAAGGAGTGAAGAGTATGAATGATTATTGGACGAGATAGTCAAGGTGTTCAGGGAGTATTTGAGGGCTCGCACCGTGGAGGGATTGGCAAAGAGAATGAGGTTACGGGGGCAGTTCGACAGGTTGACGAAGGAAAGGGCGGTTGGGCAGCTACGGAGGGCGAGGGGGGTGCAGTATGAATATGGGGAGAAGGCGAGCCACATGCTAGCCCATCAGCTACGGAAGCAGTCCACGTCTAGGGAAATATTGAGGGTACATACAGGGAAGGGAGAGGTGGTGTCGGAGCCGGGAAGATAATTGAGGCGTTTAAGGAATATTATGAGGAATTGTACAGGGCAGATCCGGGGGGGTGAGGATGGGAATATGGGGCGGTTCTTGGATGCGTTGGAATTTCCACAGTTGGATGAGGCAGGCAGGCGCTAGTGGAGCCTCTATTGCTAAGGGAGGTAATGGAAAGCATAAGAGGGATGAAGTTGGGGAAGGCCCCGCGGCCGGATGGTTACCCGGTGGACTTTTATGAGGAGTTTGTGGTGGAACTGGCACCACATCTACTGGGGCATTTTGTGAGACGCTGGAGAAGGAGGAGCTGCTGGAGACAATGAAACAGGCGACGATTACACTAATACCAAAGAAAAGGAAGGACCCGATAGAATGTGGGTCATACAGGCCATATCATTATTGAAAGTGCTGGCTAAGTTAGTGGCGGGGAGGATGGAAGGATGCGTTCCGGGGTGGTTGCAGAGGATCAAACGGGCTTCGTGAAGGGCAGGCAACTCTCGGGTAATGTAAGGCAACTATTGAATGTGATCATGACCCCGTCAAGAGGGCGGGAACCGGAGGTAGTGGTGTCTATGGACGCGGAGAAGGCATTTGATCAGGTGGAGTGACGGTACCTGTCGAGGTCCTGGGAAGGTTTGGGTTTGGGCCAAAGTTTGTGGCACGGGAGCGTCTGCTATATGTGGCTCCGGTGTTGAGTGTACGGACCAATGAGATGAGCTCACAGAGTTTCGTGGAACGAGGCAGAGGTGTCAGCTGTCGCCACTGCTGTTTGCACTAGCAATAAAGCCCTTGGCGATGGTCCTTAGGGGGTCAGCAGAGTGACAGGAGATTAGGAGGGCGAATAAGAGCGCGAACTGTACGCGGATAACCTGCTATTTATTATATGTGTCAGACCAGCTGGAGGGTATGGGAAGGATTATGAGTCTACGAGAGAGATTTGGGGCTTTCTCGGGTAATAAGTTGAACGTGGGGAAAAATTAGATGTTCCTTGTGAATGAGTTGGCTCAGGGAGCTAATTTAGGGGGGATTTGTCATTTAGGGTAGCCAGGGATAGGATTAGATGTATGGGGATCCAGGTGACGGGGGAGTGGGCGGCATTAAATAAGTGGAACTTACCAAAGCTGGTGGAAGAGATAAAGGAAGACTTTGGGAGGTTTCAGGTGGTGAAAATCAATGTCCTGCCAAGGTTCCTATTTAATAATAATATTATAATAATAATCTTTAGGGCAGCACGATGGCGCAGTGGTTAGCTCTGCAGTCTCACGGCGCCGAGGTCCCAGGTTCGATCCCGGCTCTGGGTCACTGTCCGTGTGGAGTTTGTACATTCTCCCCATGTTTGCGTGGTTTTGTGTCACAACCCAAAGATGTGCAGGCTAGGTGGATTGGCCACGCTAAATTGCCCCTTAATTCGAAGAAATGAATTGGGTACTCTAAATGTACTAAAAAAAAATTATAATCTTTATTAGTGTCACAAGTAGGCTTACATTAACACTGCACTGAAGTTACTGTGAAAAGCCACTAGTCTCCATACTATGGCACCTGTTCGGATACACAGAGGGAGAATTCAGAATGTCCACTTCACCTAACAAGCACGTCTTTCGGGAATTGTGGGGGGAAACAGACGCACCCGGAGGAAACCCACGTATTTATATTCCAGACGTTTACGATTTTTATTCCAAAGGCCTTTTTCCGGAAGTTGGACACAGTCATTTCAGAGCTTGTATGGGCGGGGAAAATGCCAAGCATGAAGAGGGCCCTGTTGCAGAGGCAGAGGCAGAAAGAGGAGTTGGGGTCACCGAACCTGCTGCACTACTATTGGATGGCGAATGTGGAGAAAGTGAGGCGGTGGTGGAAAGGAGAGGGCTTAGACTGGGTTAGGGTGGAGGAGTCCTGTAGGAGATTCAGCCAGAGGGCCATGGTGACGGCGGCGCTGCCGCTGGTATACTAAGAGGTATACGAAGAGCTTGGTTACGATTTAGGATGTGGAACCAGCTGAGGAGACACTTTAGGATGGAGGGGATGTCGGTGTTAACACCATTGAGAGAGAATCAGAGGTTCAAGTCGGGGTGGACGGATGGTATGTACAGGAGGTGGAGAGAGGTGGGGCTGATGAGGGATTTGTATCTGGAAGAGAGCTTTGCAAGCCTAGAGGAGCTGTGGGAGAGGGTAGAGCTCCCAAAGGAAAGTGAATTTAAGTATTTACAAGTGAGGGACTTTGCATGGAAGGTGCGGAAAAGGATTCTCAGGCTGCCGGAGTATGCCCTTTTGGAACGGTTGCTGCTTCCAGACATGGAAGGGGAGGATTTGGAACCTATATGGGTGACTGGGAGAGCAGGGGTACACACGTAGTGAGGAACAAGTCAAATGAGAGGAGGAGTTGGGGGGGGAGGGAGAGATAGGTTGGGGAATGTGGAGTGAGGTGATGTGAATTCGACCTCCTCTCAGAGGGGAGGATGAGCTTTATACAGTTTAAGGTGGTACGCGGGGTGCACATGACTCGGGCGACGATGAGTGAGTTCGTCCAGGGAATGGCAGACGAGTGTGAGAAGTGTGGGCCAGGACCAGCGAACCACGTACATATGTTCTGGGGTTGTGAGAAGTTAGAGAGATACTGGGCGTGAGTGTTCAGGACACTAGCAAAGATTGTGGGAGTGGAGGTCGGGCTGGGCCTGCTGGTGGCGATGTTTGGGACATCGGAAATGCCGGATCTGAAGGAGGGAAGAAAGGCCGATGCTGTGGACTTTGCCTCTCTGGTTGCCTGGCGCAGAATTTTGCCTGGCGGTCGACTATGCCGCTGGGGTGGCGGCCTGGCTAAGGATCTATACGACTTCCTCCGGTTGGAGAAAATTAAGTTTGAATTGAGGGGTTCACCGGAAGGCTTTGAGACATGGTGGGGATTGTTCGTGGCCACATTCGAGGAGTTGTTCGTCGCGAAGTGGGGTGAAAAAGGGGGAAAACTTGTACAGACTGCAAAACTGTGAGTTGGGGAGAGTGTTCCCCTAATTCTTTATGTTTTTGTATTTTTTGGAGAAGTTTGGAATAAAATACATTTTAAAAAATAGCAATGTTTAATATCGGCAAGCCTTATAATTTCCGCTCAATCGCCCACTTTCCTCTGCATGATGGTGTCATGGTTCCATGGTTCCAGCTACCACAGGAACCACCATGCCACACAGAATCATTGCTATTTCTATCTGCCCTCATTAGAATTAATCAGGAACAGAAGTTAATGCTATAAATAACATTCAATACCACTCACAATCAGACAATTATTCCAAACAAGAACACAGGACACTGGAAAAACTCAGCAGGGCTGGCAGCATCTATTAGTAGCGAAACGGAGTTGACGTTTCGAGTCCTTTGAATCTTTGTCAGAACCGAAGGGAGGGAGAATGTGTTAGAGCTGTAGAAGCTGCAACAAAAAGTAGCAACTTTAAGAATAAAAGACAGATGTCCTGGTGTGGGAGGGGGACGGACGGGGTGTTGCACTGAGGCAATACATTATTTTTCAAAATGGGGATGAAGGTGAAAGGTCACAGTCTAAAACTGCCGGATGACTGCAATATGCCCAATTGGAAGATGAGATGCTGCTTCTCCAACTTGCACTGGGTTTCAATGGAACATTGCAGCAGGCCAAGGACTGACATGTGGGCATGGGAGCAAGATGCTGAGTTACAAATATTTATTCCATAGTTTAAATAACTTAACCAACAACGCAGACAAGTTCCACCTTTTCAGAAATCTGTAGAATTATTACTTCTCATTTCATTTCATGTTCAAGGCTTAGAGTCATAGACATCTGCAGAACAGAAAAGTCCCTTTGGCCCATTGCTTCTGTGCTTGTTAACACATTCATTACCGGATAATAATATTGTTTGTGCTAGAGGTTTGATTTCCTTTTCCAGAAATTTGCTTCATGATTTATCTAAATCTTCGCCCCAATGGAAAATGCTGAGTGTTGCGAGCTCCTCTTCATATTTGGAGGACCCTTTTCAATCATCAATGACCAATGAGGCAGTTCGTCAAGGCTTTTTCAACAGGACCTTCCAATCCCGCCACCTCTACCACCTAGAAGGGAAAGGGTAGCAGATGCATGGGAACACCACCACCCATAGGATCTCCTCTGAGTCGCTCAGCACCCTGACCTTGAATTATATTTACACTCCTTCACTGTTGCTGGGTCAAAGTCCTGGAACTCCTCCCCTAACAGCACTGTGGGTATACCTACACCACATGGACTGCAGTGGTTCAAGAGAGCGGCTCACCACCACCTTCCCAAGGACAATTAGGGATGTGGAACAAATGCTGGTCGAGCCAGCGATGCGCCACATCTCACAAATTAATTTGTGAGAGCTGTATGACATGGAATTAAGCATAATATGTTTCATGAACAACTGACAATCAGTTCCAAATACTTCCCCGCCTTTTATAATGACAGTTCTGCATTGCAGTTCTCCGTTCCAATAAGCATTACATTTCACTTCCATTTGTAGGATATGAATCCATATATAATGTTATTGGGATATTGCTTAAGGTTGTATATTGCAGATTAAATTCTCCTACCTTCAATCTTATCATCGCTTTTCTGTGATGATTCTTTATTTCTATACTTCTTTGTAGATGGTGAGTTTTCATGCAGATCTTCTTCATCTGGATAGCAAAAAGAAATCATGCGATAACTAGACCCGTGACAAGCTTATCTTTATATTCCCCTGTCATGAACATGAGTTTAGTTGAATCAAGTCTGTTGCTTGTCTACTGTCTGAATGATACAAATCCATGTTATTTTCTAAGTGCCCATGAAGGACACTTCAGCTGATTACTGCTGCAAGAAGTATCTCTTGTAGGCTACTCTGTCAGTCACACTCCCAGAATATAACAACACAGCATTAAAACTCTGCATGGAAGCTCTTTTAACATGAAATAAAATGAAATGAAAATCGCTTATTGTCACAAGTAGGCTTCAAATGAAGTTACTGTGAAAAGCCCCTAGTCGCCACATTCCGGCGCCTGTTCGGGGAGGCTGTTACGGGAATCGAACCGTGCGGCTGGCCTGCCTTGGTCTGCTTTCAAAGCCAGCGATTTAGCCCTGTGCTAAACAGCCCCAGCATGAAAAACTATAATGCTTCGTCCAGAGAAACAAGTGACTTAAATGTCCTGGCACATAGGCAACATATCATTAGAGGCATGAATTAATTATATTATATGTTTTCTGAAGCAAATCCCAAAGCATAGTCTGTTACTTCATAGTAACAAAATTCCTGAATAAATGCTTTATTCCACTTCGACTTTCGAAAGCTGGATGAAGATAAACAGATTAATTAAATCTATATCCGGCAAGTTACCAATATGAAGAAAACTGGAAGCAAATGTGCCACTAGATGGCTTTTTGGTGGTATTTTAAAATATTCCTACAGTGTATCAATAATTATATTATCCAATCTAACGATTGGCGCAAGTTAGGGTATGGGTATCACGGTTTCTGATGATCCCAAAATCATTTTTTTCAGAAGAGTGAAAAAGTGTTGATAGTGAAGACGTGAGGATTGTTATATTCTAGAAAGCCTGTCGGTGAAGGATAGAACTGGAGCCAATCTTCACACACTTTTATAAGCATTTATTTAGTGTTAGACATTACACGCATACACTTCCGAATGCAACAACAGTTGTGTCTATTAATAGGGGAACAAGTGAATCCCAAGTTAATGCTCACATCCTTTCTGGAATACGCATTCTAATGCTTGCTGTTCTGACAGTTAATAAGAAAAAGATCCTGTAGATTATCATAAAATGCACTGCTGGATGACTGGGTTTTCTGAAGATTTATCCCAGGTGAAATGACCATCTATAAATATGCAATGGGTATGACATGTCACTTAAACAATGGTAGGGATTTATTATGGAAACCTGAAGCTCAATATTTTACTCCAGGCCACATATTTAAAGGCATAATTTGCCTGTCCGCATGAGCAAGCGGTCATACGTTTATGAGAGTGAAGATATGATGAACTTATTATGAGATGAGGGGCTAATTATATGAAGAAAGGTTGAAGAATTTGGGCCTATACCTATTGGAATTTAGAAGAACGAGAGAGGTAATCTTATTTGAAACATGTAAGATCCTGAGAGAACTTGATAGGATGGATAGAGGGAAGTTGGTTCCACTTGTGTAGGAGACTAGAACTCGGGGACATCGTTTAAGATGGAGATGAGGAGAATTTTTCTCTCTCAAAGGATCATTAGTCTGTGGAATTATTTTCCCAGATAAGAGTAGAGGCTGGGTCATTGTATTTATTCAAGGCAGAGTGCTTTCATGCTTTCATAGGAAAGCATCCTATCTGGCTGCACCATAGCCTGGTATGGCAACTGCTCGGCCCGAGACCGCAAGAAACTTCAGAGAGTCGTAAACACAGCCCAGTCCATCACACAAACCTATCTCCCATCCATTGACTCCATCTATACCTCCCGCTGCCTGGGGAAAGTGGGCGGCATAATCAAAGACCCCTCCCACCCGGCTTACTCACTCTTCCAACTTCTTACACTGGGCAGGAGATACAAAAGTCTGAGAACACGCACAGATTCCAAAACAGCTTCTTCCCTGCTGTTACCAGTCTCCTAAATGACCCTCTTATGGACTGACCTGATTAATACTACATTCCTGTATGCTTCACCCGATGCCGGTGTCTATGTATTCACATTGTGTACCTTGTGTTGCCCTATTATGCATTTTCTTTATCTTTTCTTTTTATGTACTAAATGATCTGTTTGAGCTGCTCGCAGAAAAATACTTTTCATTGTACCTCGGTACACGTGACAATAAACAAATCCAAATCCAGTTAGATTTTTGATCGGTAAGAGAGTCAAGGGTTATGGGAGGCAGATGGCAAAGTGAAGCTGAGACCACAACTACATTAGCCGTGATCTTATTGAATGGTGGAGCAGGCTCGCATAGCTGAGTGGCGTACTCCTGCTCCTTAATCCTATGTTCCTTTGATCCTATCCCACCATTGGTCCTGGGACTTAACAAAAAGTGGACAGATTTCCCGAGCCCCTCCTTTAGAAACCTGGATATCAGAGGTGGTTCTTGGATGAATTTTTATTCTCAAGGGAATGGAAAGCTAGAACACTTCCGAGATAAACTCTAATGTGGCTAAGTTTGGGGCTGTGCTTAAACAGGTGTTACAGATATACCAGGATTGTTACAATGTCAGAGTTTATAGCTGCACAGTCAATCCTCCTGCATAAAATAAATCTCTTCTGCTTGACATTATATGCCTTCCGAATAGCAGTGAAGATGGTCACTTGACAATTGCTTCTGATAAGAGTAGAAGCACGTTTACAATGTCTTACGCATAAATGGACTTGATTTCACCATCATGCCACAACAGTGGATTTGACATCTGGGGGCACTTAAACATATTGGAAAATCTCGATGAGTGCAGTCGTTGGCAGGATTTTGTGGCCCCACTGCTCCTGCCTGAAGTCAACGGACTTTTCACTGCTCTCTGAATTTTCCAGTCTCGCCCATGACAATTCTCACCATGTGTGGGACCAGAAAAAATCCCAGCCAGTGTATGTTCAGGGATTTTAAAGAATCTCTGTATTTGAGGCAATGATCTTTATAGGATTGTTTATTCCTGAGAAACAAGCGGTTAAACATTAAACAGTGAGCTTGCAATCTACAATATTCATGAGGGGGAATTGGATCTCCCTGCCACAGGGACAGGGTCAGTCACAGGACAGGTGTGTTCTGTTGATGTCTGGTTCTAAAAGCATTCCATTTGTCGACCCTGGAGTTAAATGGCCATTTCTAAGAGGGCGGTGTTTGTCATCAGGGTGAGGGATAGTACAGTAAACAGCAACTATTTATAACTTATCCCCTTTGTGATCAAGTCACAGCTTATGCTGACTCTTTAGTGACCTCCATCCATCCATACACTAATATCGGGTGTAGTGGCTGGGCTGAAAAGCTGAGTCTCCAAGAAAATTGATGATGACAGTCTCTGAAATGGAAGTCTGGTATTATTAGGCAACATAAATAACACTGTTCCCCAGAGGAAAATTTTATATGTAGCCGATTCCCTGCACATTGTCCTCAAATACAGTTGGGTGTGTAGATAATTGGTCATTTTTTATTTCACTTTGGCACAGAGGCTGTGGGACCAGAAAATCTATCCCATGATATAAGATAGTTCTTAGCTTGTGCATATTTATCTCAGAGGGAGGGTGGAAGCAGCAGCCATTAAGGGCCATAGTATACAATGAAAGGGATCCAGCCACTTTTTAAAAAATCACTGACAGGATGGGGGCATTACCAACCCCTGATTGCCCTTGCGCAGGTGGTGGTGAGCTGCCTTCTTGAATACCACTGAGTGGTTTGATGGGCCATTTCAGTGGGCAGTTAAGAGTCAGCCACATTTCTGTGGATCCAGAGTCACTCATATTGACCAGACCAGGTAAGGAAGACATATTTCTTTCTTGAAAATACAGGAGCGAACCAGATGGGTTTTTCCGACAATCCAGTGGTTTCATGGTCATCGTCCCTGACACAAACCTTTCATTCCAGATTTAGTTAATTAAATTAATTAAAATTCCCCAAGCTGCTGTGGCTGAGATTTGAACTCATGTCTCTGAATCAATAGTACAAGCCTCTGCATTACTAGTCTAGTGACGTAACCACTGTGCCATTATGCACCTGAAAGTGCCTGCTGATAGAAACCAAAAAGGCAAAGCAAGTGTGGAGACCAGGAAATGGAACTGGTGGAGCAACAGTGAGGCAGCTTGTGAATTGGGGGTGCTATTGCAGAAAGTCAGTGTTAAGTGGTCCATCCGATTTGAGGTCACGCACGTGAGAAGAAGTGTCAGCTGGGGCTCTATTGGCAGCCCCATGGCCTCTCAATCACAAGGTTCTGGGTTAAAGACCCACTCCAGAACTCGAGCACTAAAAAGCCCGAGGCAGAAACACTAGTGCAGTACCAAACGTGTCCTGCCCTGTCAGAGGTGCTAACTTTTGGGTGAGCCATTAAACCAGAGTCCAACCCAATGGCATTATTCTGAAAAGGAGCGGGGGGTGTTTCTTCTTCCTGACGTCTTGGCCAATATTCATCCCTCAAACAACAGTGCAAAAACAGATTATGTGGTCATTATCACATTGCTGTTTGGGGGAGTTGGCTGTGCGAAATTGGCTGCCATGGTTCCTACATTGCAACAGTGGTTACATTTCAAAAAAGTACTTCATTGGCTGTAAAGCACTTTGAAATGTTTGGCGGCCATGAAAAGGGCTGAATAAATCTTTCCTACTTTTAGAAAAACACCAAATCTGGCAGGAAGTTCAGCCCTACGGCCCACAGAGAGTTGTAATCAAAGCAATATGGTTAATTCTGGTATTTGTTGTTCAAATGTTCAGACAAATGAGGTTTCCTACATCTAGCAGCAGATGGCATTAGACAGACAAAAGAATTTTCTGCAGGTCAAACGGCCTCGGGCATTGCTTCGGAACTAAAAGCACAGTCTGATGACTGAAAGCTTGCTGTAATAAATCTTCTGGTTACGTGTTTTCGTGCACAACTTTCCAAGCAGACAGTGACGGCTTCGCTAAAACCAATCTGTGTACCTGAGTGACATCTTTAAGAGGGGGTCTAAGTGAGCAAATTGGTCTTTTGATTAGTTAAGACACTTGAAGTGGGGGGTTTCTTTACGGCAATCTAAGGTATTTAGCATCCGATTCTGTTCGCATACTGGGAGGGTTTCTGAAATGTGTACAGAGCAAATGTTAGAAGATTCAAGGGGGCTTTTAGGTGAGTATTTCACAATGTGAAACACCAACAACATGAACTGCCAAGCAGTTTAGAAAAACAATGTGGTGAAACAGCTGAAGGAGAAAATGATAGTACATCACGTGATACCCAGACATCTTTCTGAAGTCAGTATAGCGTTGTCCAATGTCACAGCCAGCAGCTACAGAACGAGAGATCGGATTTTTGTGCTTTTATCACCAAAGGGACAAAATTGGTCCTCAATGGTAATGCAAAACAGTCAGCTGGTTTTCCCAACTTTCTTTTCCATGAACCCCAACATTTTGGAAACTTGTCATCTGTGTGGTGTTGGGTTCTCTGGTGCACAGATGAGCCAACACAGTTGTATGTGGTACAACTCTATTTTATTTTAACTCTTATTTACAGTTCGTTCTGGATACTCTGCACGTGCTGTCTCCCTGAGTGTGTCGTGTAGCAGGTCTGTCCTGGTCCTTGTCTCCAGCTAATACTGACCACCAGGTGTCGTGTTTGTGCTTTTATATCTTTCTGTGATTGGTTGTGGTGTTGTGTGTTCTGATTTGTCTGTTGGTGTGTCTATCATGGTGTGTGTGTTTGAATGTCATGACATCCCCTCTTTTTACAAAGATATGTGCCTACGTGGTGAAAAATATAATCGTGTCGTGAGTGCATCTAAGAGTGTGTGCGTGTGTTGTGTACAGCGTGTGTATATGACGTAACTATTTACATGGGGCGATGTCGGGTGCGTCACACTAACAAGGTTGTACCATAACAAAACATGAATGCGAGAAAAAAAACAACTTGAACAGTGGTCCGGTCAGACGATATCTGGAACGATAAACAACAACAAGTTATAATACAGAAGTGTTTGACTTTTTGAACGTATGAACAGCGTTATAAGTCCAGTCTAATGGGTGACCACCTCAAGAATAGGCTGGTCCTCAAGCCGGTTCAGCTGTGGAGATTGGGTTCACACTGGTTCACCTTGGACTGTTGGAGGTGATGCTGTTGCCGAAGTCTCTACTTTACCATTTGTTGTACTTCGTGCAGTGCTTGGTTTTTCATTCGTGCAAATATAACATTCAACATCTTTGTTAGTGTTGCCTTGGCTGTGGTTTGGTTCTGGTGGCGATGGAAGGGGCATGATCCGTGGCATCTCCACGAAGTCATCCTTGGGAACCAGTGGAGGATCCGGCATGTGCGTACGGTTCAGTTGCGAGCGTGGAAGGCGGCGCAAAGCTCGCTGATTGCGCCTACGCACCAATCCATCCGCCCTGCATGCCAGGAACAAGGTGGAGTCTTTTTTCTTTTTATGTTTGTGGTGGACGGCATCTTGTAGCCGATGGGTCGTTGCCATCGAAGTAGCACTATCACTAATATCATGCAAGGCGATGACTGTGCCAGGTGTGGAAGTTGGCCGAGACCGTGCACGCTGGTTCCGGCCACCTGCTGTGCCGGAAGGGCGACTCCGCAGAGAAACGTCGAAGCATGTCGCCTTGGAGAGAGAATTGTTGCTCGCATCAACGTCTGGCAATGGCGTGAATTGGTGTGTCCGTCTTGGACCGCCGGTGCTGGTCGCCACTGCCGACCCAGTGGGACTGCCACGCGATCCATTCCCTGTCGCCGTGGCATCCGCCGTCACCCTGAGCGTGCCATCACCGAGGCCGCGACACCGCCCGTCCGGAGCAAGGTCTGGCGTGCGCGAATCAGAGTCGGCGCTTGGCTGCTCCCCATCTGGAGTCCGGTCTGCCTTCCGTCGATGCTCCCCGTCCGGAGTCCCAACAGGTTCACTGGAGGCAGCCGAGATTCCCTGAAGCTGCACTTCTGGAGTCGGAACATGCAGGAATGCACCAACCAGTGGAGAGGCTCGAGCCATCGAGGGTGGAAGCGGTGCGCCGCCACCGCAGTCGTCAGTGGTCCCACCGTGATCGTCGAGTGCCTCGGTACGCACTAGGCGCGGTCTGTCACCTTGCACCTTTTGCATGGGAAGTGGGATGCTGTCGTCACTCGTCTCACATCCCGTGGATAGATCCTCATTAGCAGCTTGCTGTTCACTAGGGTTGGGTAAATTGTCAGAGTTTTCATCTGGTGGTGCACACCATGTCGGTGGACTGTCATTGTCTTGCCGTTGTCCTTCATTTGGGCTTTTCTTCTTTGGAATTTTAAATCTTCCCCCAGACATTGCAGAACCTTGTTTATTACCCCCAAATTCTCCCATATGTATGGTCTCGAATATAGGATCCAATGTTTCTATCGACATTGTACTATTTTCCAAAGAACATTCCGTTTCACTTTTCTTCTCAGGTACCTCATATGTATCTTTGTCTAATGTACATGCCTTCATGGTCTCTGGGTCTGATTTTGCTGGGACTGGCATGGTCACAGTCTCTCTTTTACTGTTCTCAATTGCCCACATTATACTCCCCATACATAACTGCTTAATCACTGGGGTTAGTGTGGTACAATGGATAATCGGGTCGACCTTATCTGCATCTTCACCATTAGTGAAAAGCACACTTGGTTCACTTGAAACTGCTGCGGGTTTTAAATTTGTTATCTGGCTACTCGATGTCGGTGTCCTCAGGATTCTTGCTCCAATGTTCTGCTCATTTATCAGTGGAGTGTGTATAGGTTCAATGCAATTAATGTTCCCCTCAAGGTTTGAAGAGTCATTACTGACTAACTGCTGGTCTCCGAAGTTGGGACTTTGCGGCATTGTGTTGAAGGGAGACATTTGTCCCTGCTGTAGATATGATTCAGGTTGTGTTATTTCCATTACCTGAGGATCAATGTCTTGTCCATTTTTTCGATCCATACTAAAACACTGGCAATTCTCAGTCTGCTCCTTGCAAGTTAAACATTCAATTAATTTCTTTAGCAAATCCTCAGCATCCTTCTGTGGCCGTGCAGCATTATTAATCTCTGTTCGGCTATAATGATCCTGAAGGTCAGCGCATAAACCTTTTTTCTTCGGGCTTGGAAGAGGTGATTCCTTTGGCTTGTCTTCAGTTGGGCTTGAACAGTCTTCAGCGCTGTGCCCTTCATTGTAGCATGAGAGACCGTCATGGTCATGCTGCTGTGTAGTGGAGCATGGTAGGCTGTTATAGCCTTCTTGCTGTTCACGTGAGCATGGCAGACTTGCATCGTCTGCCGCTGGTTGGTCAGGAGAGGTTGCTAGACCCTCATGGTCTTGTTCCTGCAAGGACCGCACATTGGAGTCTTGCGTTGCTTCTATCGTGGAGGCTGTCCACGAGCTCTCTGTGGAGGCTTGTGACACTGGAGTCACTTCTTGTTCGTGCAAGGACTGCGCTCTGGAGTCTTGCGTTGCTTCTATCGTGGAGGCTGTCCACGAGCTCTCTGTGGAGGCTTGTGACTCTGGAGTCACTTCTTGTTCATGCAAGGACTGCGCTCTGGAGTCTTGCGTTTCTGCAATTGTGGAGTCTGTCCACGAGCTTGCTGTGGAGGCTTGTGACTCTGGAGTCACTTCTGGTTCATGCGAGGACTGCGCTCTGGAGTCTTGCATGTCTTCTTTCATAGAGTCGGGAACGTTGAGCGGGACGTGGACCACGCTCTGTGTGGCAGCAGGGCGCTCTCCGTGTGCTTGCACCGCTCCCTGTCTGTTAATGTCAGGCTGCAGCATCATCCGGTACTGATAAGTTGGGACGTCATATCTGCTGGATTGAGAAATCCGAGAAATGAATCCGCATCTGCGTCGGATTCAGTGTGGGGGCCGCCAATGTGCAACACGAAAGGTTCGTCCGAGTCATAGTCGTATAGGACCACGGAGCTATCATTGGGCTCGCGAGGTCCGGAAACACTGTAAAGATCGTCATCGAAGTATTCGAGGTCGGAATCATCGGCTTGTGCGTAGGTAACTGCTTGTCGGAGGGTTCTTCGGAGGTCAAATTCATCTCCTGGGTCAATTTGCGGCAATGTGCTGTCATTCCAGGTGAGGGAAGGTTGTTTTACAGCTTTAACAGATTTTTGTTTTTTTGATTTGGGACGTTTCCCTTTTAAATTGGATTTGGGACGTTTCCCCTTTAAATTGGTGCAGTCTGGGGCCTCTGACATCCTGACGCTCGGTATGTAGCATGTAGGAAGCGACTGCGCATGCTCAGATCGCTGTTCCTTTACCGATGGCCGTTTTCTTGACTGCGCATGCGCAGCATCTCGCGCATGCGCAAACGAAACTTCCGGTTCTGCGCACTGCTCGCGCAACTGTGCTAGCGTGATACCTTTAGCAAGATGGTCGCCGACCTCGACCCAGCCCTCTCTCAGGCCCGGGATTTCGGCCTCTGGGAATTCGGGCTCCGGGATCCCGGCCACGAGGTGAGTACTGCCGCTTTTCTTACCTTTACTTGCCGATTGGATTGCGTTTTCTTCACAGTACTTGGAGAATCTGTCCAGGACTGCCTGGTAATCGTACCTTTGCTGCCTCCTGAAGAACCTGAACCGTGTGAATATTTCTCTTGCCCTTGCACCGGCGATGGTGAGGAGAAATTCAATTTTTTCGCTATCATCCAGGTCTTGGAGTTCAGCTGCCATGGGCGGAGCCCGTACATGCTGCAACATCCTCCAACATCTCCCCCTGTGGGTGAAGCCATACAATGGCCCACAAATAAAACCCACAGGGTTAATAACATAGAACATAACTGGTGAATTAACTGTATTTACAAACATAGAACATAACTGGTGAATTAGCTGTATTCACATTCACCACATTAACCCCCTGTAAAAAAATAAAGTCCTGCGGGGGTGATGGGTCACAAGCTCAGCCGGTCCGGCGCCCGGATCGTACGCTGCGACCGCCGAAGAACTGATGTTGCAGCCGCTTCAGGTGGCTGGGTCCGGTGCAGCCCCAGGGGTGGACTCATGTAACGGCTCTTCCTGAGCTTCATTCCAGCGGACTGGTGTGCCGGTTGGAAGGGAGTGCGGGAGCCAAATGGGCGCGGGGGCGCTGGGCATGGGAGAAAGAGCAGGGTGCAGCACGGGGGGGGTACTGTGGACGTAGTGGTGGTGGACCCTGCGGGCGCAAGGTCTCGGAGGGAGACGGTATCCTGTTGACCATCGGGGTGCTCAAAATATGTATACTGCGGGTTTGAGTGCAGGAGCTGGACCCTCTCTACCAGGGGATCGATCTCATGGGTCCGAACGTGTTTCTGGAGGAGAACCGGACCCGGTGTCATCAGCCAGGGTAGGAGCGAGGCCCCTGAGGTAGTCCCCCTAGGGAAAATAAACAAGCGGTCATGAGGAGTCTGGTTTGTGGCCATGCAAAGGAGGGACCTAATAGCATGCAGCGCATCGGGGAGGACTTCCTGCCAGTGGGAAACCGGGAGATTCCTGGACCGTAGGGTCAGTAGGACGGTCTTCCAGACCATCGCGTTCTCCCTCTCCACCTGTCCGTTTCCCCTGGGGTTATAACTGGTAGTCCTGCTCGAGGCGATGCCTTTATTGAGCAGGTACTGACGCAGTTCGTCGCTCATGATCGACGAGCCCCTGTCGCTGTGGACGTAGTTGGGGAAACCAAACAGGGTGAAGACATTGTGCAGGGCTCTGATAACAGTGGGGGTGGTCATATTGGGGCACAGGATGGCAAACGGGAGAACTCATCAATAATATTGAGAAAGTAGGTATTGCGATTATTCGATGGGAGGGGCCCTTTGAAATCGATACTGAGACGTTCAAAGGGCCGGGACGCCTTTACCAGGTGGGCCTTATTTGGTCGATAGAAGTGCGGTTTACACTCTGCACAGATTTGGCATTCCCTGGTTACAGCTTTGACCTCCTCGGTGGAGTAGGGCAGGTTGCGGGCCTTGATATAATGGGCGAGCCGGGTGACCCCCGGGTGGCAGAGGTCATCGTGGATAGCCCGTAGTCGGTCCTCTTGTGCACTGGCGCATGTGCTGCGGGACAGGGCATCTGGGGGCTCGTTGAGCTTCCCAGGACAATATACTATATTGTAATTGTAGGTGGAGAGTTCGATTCTCCACCTCAAGATCTTATCGTTCTTGATTTTGCCCCGCTGCGTATTGTCGAACATGAAGGCTGCCGATCGTTGGTCGGTGACGAGGGTAAACCTCCTACCAGCGAGGTAGTGCCTCCAGTGCCGCACGGCTTCCACGATGGCTTGAGTCTCTTTTTCGACTGAGGAGTGTCGAAGTTCAGAGGCGGTGAGGGTGCGGGAAAAAAACGCAACCGGCCTGCCTGCTTGATTGAGAGTGGCGGCGAGAGCGACCTCTGATGCATCGCTCTCCACCTGAAAGGGGATGGACTCATCCACCCCGCGCACCGCGGCTTTGGCGATGTCTGCCTTGATGCAATTGAAGGCCTGGCGGGCCTCGGCTGCCAGAGGGAAAAGGGTGGCCTTAAATAGTGGGCGGGCTTTGTCTGCATACTGGGGAACCACTGGGCGTAGTAGGGAAAAAATCCAAGGCACCACTTGAGAGCCTTGGGACAGTGAGGGAGAGAGAGTTGCAGGAGAGGGCGCAGACGGCCAGGGTTGGGCCCTAGGACTCCGTTTTCCACGACGTAGCCGAGGATGGTTAGCCTGGTGGTGCGGAAAACACATTTCTCCTTATTATAGGTGAGATTAAGTTTTTGGACGGTTTGGAGAAATCGGTGGAGGTTGGCGTCGTGGTCCTGCTGATCATGGCAGCAGATGGTGACATTGTCCAAGTACGGAAACGTGGCCCGCAGCCCGTACTGGTCCACCATTCGGTCCATTGCTCGTTGGAACACCAAAACCCCGTTCGTGACACCAAAAGGGACCCGGAGGAAATGAAAAAGGGGGCCGTCTGCCTCAAACGCCGTGTAGTGGCAATCCTCCGGATGGATTGGGAGCTGGTGGTATGCAGACTTCAGATCCACCATGGAGGACACACGGTAGTGAGCAATCTGATTGACCATGTCTGCAATCCGGGGAAGGGGGTACGCATCAAGTTGCGTAAACCTGTTAATGGTCTGGCTGTAATCAACCCCCATCCGGAGCTTCTCCCCGGTCTTGACGACCACCACCTGAGCTCTCCAGGGGCTATTGCTGGCCTCTATGACTCCCTCCCGCAAGAGAAGCAGGACCTCAGACCTAATAAATATTCTGTCCTGCATGCTATATCGCCTGCTGCGATTGGTTACTGGCTTGCAATCGGCAGTGAGATTAGCGAAGAGGGAAGGAGGGTCGACTTTCAGAGTGGCTAGGTTGCACACAGTGAGTGGGGGCAGGGGTCCGCCAAAGCTAAGCGTCAGGCTCTTGAGATTACATTGAAAATCGAGCCCTAAAAGGAGGGGGGTGCAGAGGGCTGGGAGCACATACAGCTGGAAATTAGTGTACTCAACGCCCTGTACCGCTAAGGTTACCGTAGTGCATCCTCGGATTTGTACCGAGTCCGACCCGGAGGCGAGGGAAATTGTTTGTTGCGCCAGGAATATCGGGAGCGAACAGCGGCTTACCAGATCCGGGTGGATGAAACTCTCGGTGCTCCCGGAGTCTAACAGGCAAGGTGTCTCGTACCCGTTCACCCGGACGGCCATCATTGAGCTCTTGAGGTGCTTGGGTCGCGACTGGTTCAAGGTGATTGCGCTGAGTTGAGGGGAACCGGAGGCGTGGTCGGCTGTGCTGGGGCGGCCCCCCGGTGACTGGCCGCGCAGGTCGTACGCGTCGAGCGGCGTAGCAGATGGCGTCCAAGATGGCGGCCCCCGTTGATCAAGCGTGGCAGGCGTCGAGGAAGATGGCGTCCAAGATGGCGGTCCCCATGGATCGCACGTGGCCGGCCACGTGGGGGAGGATGGCCAAAATGGCGGCCTCCGTGAGTCGCACGTGCTGTGCGGAGTCGGAGTCAGCAGGCACACTGCCACCTTGCGAGGTCTGCGGGCCTGAGAGTTGGTAGTCCGGGACTGAGAGTTCGCGTGCTTAGGCTTGGCGAGGCAGACCTTGGCGAAGTGCCCTTTTCGGCTGCAACTGTTGCAGTGCGCGTTGCGGGCCGGGCAGTACTGTCGAGGGTGTTGAGGCTGGCCGCAAAGATAACAAGGCAACCCCCCATGATGAGCGGGTGGGCTGCAGCACAGGCCTGGGGTAGTCTCTGGTCGGGAGCCCACGAGGGGGTCGAGTGTTCGGCCAGAAATGCAGTGAGGCTCTGGAAAGCGACCTCCAGTGAAGTCGCCAGTTTCACCGTCTCGTCCAGGTCCTGGGCCCCTTTCTCGAGCAGTCGCTGCTGCACGTAATTTGATCTGACCCCAGCAACGTAGACGTCTCGGACGGTGAGCTCCATGTGCTGAGTGGCCGTAACGGCCTGATAGTTGCAGTTACACGCGAGGGCTTTGAGGTCGCGCAGATAGTCGTCGAGTGACTTCCCGGGGCGCTGGCGTCGATTAGTGAGAATATGTCGCGCATAGACCTCGTTCACAGGCCGCACGTAGATGCACTTGAGGATTGCGAGAGGGGCGGTATATGAGGTGGCCTTTTCGAGTTGCACAGAAATGCGGTGACTCACCCGTGCGTGGAGGAGACTCAATTTTTGTTCGTCCGTGATGGATGGCGTTGACGACGCGGCAAAGTAGGCCTTGAAACACCGCAGCCAGTGTGAAAAAATTTCCCGACTGTGGATCGAGCTGCAGTCTGTCAGGTTTGAGGGCTGACTCCATAATCGTTTTTGTTCAGATAGTTAGTTAAATTGATGCGACCATCAATTCACTCAAGGACTCGTGTCGGAGTAAAACAGTGGTTTTAATTAACTATCAACTTTGCCTGCCTGTGACCGGTACATACTGAGGACAGTCCCACAGGCCAGCTACTCTTATACTCCTTCAAAGGGGCGGAGCCATGGGCGGAGCCCGTACATGCCCCAACATCTCCCCCTGTGGGCGAAGCCATACCATGGCCCACAGATAAAACCCACAGGGTTAATAACATAGAACATCGCTGGTGAATTAACTGCATTTACAAACATAGAACAGAACTGGCGAATTAACTGTATTTACATTCACCACACATGGTGAGTCGCTTAATGAATCTATTAGATGGCATGCACTGCTGCCTCTGTGTGCTCGTCGCAGAGGGAGTGAATGTTTATGATAATGGATGGGGAACAGATTAAATCGGCAGCTTTGTCCTGGATGATGTCAAACTTCTTGAGTGTTGTTGGAGCCGCAATCATCCAGGCAAATGGAGAGTATTCCATTACACAGGGGAGACAACATTTGGAGTACTACATACAGTTTTGGTCTCCTTATTTAAGAAATGATAAATGTGTTAGAAACAGTTCAGAGAAGATTAATTTGACTGATACCTGGGCTTGGTGAGTTATCTTCTGAGGAGAAGTTGGATAGGCTGGACCAGTATCCATTAGAGTTTTGAAGAAATAGAAATGATCTTATTGAAACATACAAGATCTTGAGGGCAATAGGCAGGGTGGATGCTGAAAGGATGTTTCCCCTCGTGGGGGAGTCTGGAGCTAGGGATACAGTTTAGAAATAAGGGGTCTTCCGTTTAAGAGGGAGATGGGGAGACATTTTTTCTCTCAGAGGGTCATGAGTCTTTGGAACTCTCTTCCCCAGAGAGCGGTACAAGCAGGGTCAATGAATGTTTTTACACAGAGGTAGATTAGAACATAGAACATAGAACATAGAACAATACAGCGCAGTACAGGCCCTTCGGCCCACGATGTTGCACCGAAACAAAAGCCATCTAACCTACACTATGCCATTATCATCCATATGTTTATCCAATAAACTTTTAAATGCCCTCAATGTTGGCGAGTTCACTACTGTAGCAGGTAGGGCATTCCACGGCCTCACTACTCTTTGCGTAAAGAACCTACCTCTGACCTCTGTCCTATATCTATTACCCCTCAGTTTAAAGTTATGTCCCCTCGTGCCAGCCATATCCATCCGCGGGAGAAGGCTCTCACTGTCCACCCTATCCAACCCCCTGATCATTTTGTATGCCTCTATTAAGTCTCCTCTTAACCTTCTTCTCTCCAACGAAAACAACCTCAAGTCCGTCAGCCTTTCCTCATAAGATTTTCCCTCCATACCAGGCAACATCCTGGTAAATCTCCTCTGCACCCGCTCCAAAGCCTCCACGCCCTTCCTATAATGCGGTGACCAGAACTGTACGCAATACTCCAAATGCGGCCGTACCAGAGTTCTGTACAGCTGCAACATGACCTCCCGACTCCGGAATTCAATCCCTCTACCAATAAAGGCCAACACTCCATAGGCCTTCTTCACAACCCTATCAACCTGGGTGGCAACTTTCAGGGATCTATGTACATGGACACCTAGATCCCTCTGCTCATCCACACTTTCAAGAACTTTACCATTAGCCAAATATTCCGCATTCCTGTTATTCCTTCCAAAGTGAATCACCTCACACTTCTCTACATTAAACTCCATTCTTGACGAAGAAGTCAGATTACTACCTGAACAGTTGTAAATTGGGAGAGGGGAGTGTGCAGCGGCACCAGTTGTTGAAGGTAAGCATGCAGGTACAGCAGGCAGTAAAGAAGGCTAAGAGTATGTTGGCCTTCATTGCGAGAGGTTTCGATTACAGGAGCAGGGATGTGTCGTTGCAATTATACAGGGCCTTGGTGAGGCCACAGCTAGAATATTGTGTGCAGTTTTGGTCTCCATTTCGGAGGAAGGATGTTCTTGCTCTCGAGGGAGTGCAGCAAAGGTTTACCAGACTGATTCCAATGATGAAGGGACTGTCATATGAGGAGAGATTGACTAGGTTAGGATTGTTCTCGCTGGAGTTCAGAAGAATAAGGGGGGATCTCATAGAGACTTATAAAATTCTAACAGGACTAGACAGGGCAGGTGCAGGGAAGATGTGCCCGACGGTGGGTGGGTTCAGAACCAGGGGTCACAGTCTGAGGATTCAGGGTAAACCATTTCGGACAGAGATGAGGAGACATTTCTTCACCCAAGGAGTGGTGTGCCTGTGAAATTCATTACCACAGGAAGTATTTGATGCTAAAACATTGAATATATTCAAGAGGCAGCTAGATATAGCACTTGGGGCAAATGGGATCAAAGGTTATGGGGAGAAAGCAGGATTAGGCTATTGAGTTGGATGATCAGCCATGATTGTGTTAAATGGCGGAGCAAGCTCGAAGAGCCAAAAAGATCCTCCTGCTCCTATCTTCTATGTATCTATATTATCGAGTGGGACTTTGGAGTCAGGGCCACGATCAAATCAACCAAATATTATTGAACGGCAGAGCAGACTTGATGAACCGAATGGCCTACTTCTGCTCCTATGTCTTTTGGTCTGATTGAACGGTGAAACAGGGTCAAGGGGCCAAACGACCAACTACTGCTCCTAATTCACATGTTCGTATGTTACTGCTGCAGGATTCCCCACTCTGACCTGCTCTTGTAGCCACAGTGCTTATATGGCTTACTAACCAATCACCTGCGTACTTCTAGAAGTGTGAAAAGCTGTAATCACAGGAGTATACTATGGGCAGAGGTATCAGTAATGGGCAAGTGCTTATTGCTCAGGGGTAACATTATTATTTTAAGCAAAGTGAGAAAATTCCTAACATATTGGGAGTGCAATTAGTACGGTATAGCAGTAAATAAATCATTAACTTATGAACCACTTTAATTTCCTCCTTTTTGTAACACTTTTGCACAATATGTACATTTAAACAGATTTTCTTGGTTACTGTAGGCTGACCCTCGAAATAGTTGTTTTTGAAAGGTAATTTATTTGCTGCAGACAAGAATGTAATTCATTTACTCACCCTGGAGGGCTGGGGAAAAATGAATTTTCACTGAAGTCATCAATTCTGCTGTGCCAAGCAAACCGGTATTTAGTGGACAGGCTACAAATAGAATCTCAGAATGATACAGCACAGAGGAAGGCCAATCGATCTGTCATGCCCGTACTACCTCTCTGAAACGACGTCCAATGTAATCTCGCACCTCAGCTTTCTCCCCATAACCCTGTAATTCAGCCTTCTTCGAGTGACTAGTTACCTTTTAAAAAGTCCAATGGACCCTCTTGATTCTCCAACCCTATCAGGTTGTGTGTTGTGTCCCAGATCCTGATGCTGTGTGTGAAGGAATTTCTCCCCTTTCTGCACCTTGTTCTTTTGCTAAGTATTTTAAATCTATCACCTTGTGGCTGGATTGAAATCCTGGGACTCGCTCCCAAACAGCACAGTGGGTGTACCTACAGCACACAGACAGCAGTGGTTCAAGAAGGCGACTCATCACTGCCTTTTCAAGCAAAATTAGGGATAGGCATTAAATCCCAGTGTCACTGACATTCCTCAAATGAATAAGAAAAAGGAACATTTTTCATGAAATGGACGAATAGTGGGGCTGTGAGGCAACGGTTGTGATGTTAATTCCCGTCTGCCAAGTGGAAAGTGGGCAAAAAAGGGCATTAAAATCTGAGTGGCACTTATGTTGTGCCTTCATTTACCCCACTGTTTTTTTCAGAAAGTGAGGTACCCGTCCAATGTCTTGTGACTAAATGTAAATGTAAACAAGGAAAGTTTGGGCCTATACCGACTGGAGTTTAGAAAAATTAAGGGGTTTGATAAGGTGGATGCTGTAAGGATGTTTCCCCTCATTAGGTGACTAGAACTAGGGACATGGTTTAAAAATAAGGGGTCTTTATTTAATATGGAGCCAAGGAGGAATTTCTTCTCTCTGAGGGACATTAGTTTTTATTGAAGTTTTACATTTTATACACTGTACATTCAACTAGGGTATGTGCATCGGGTACAATATATAAGACATTCCCCTTGGTGTCAATCCACCGTACCCCGCCGCCCTCCTTGCTCCCCCACCTCAGCACCCTGCTCTCTCATTGGTCCTCCATGCCCTCCTTTTGTTGTTTTAAGACCCTTTCTCAGGTCACTTATTATACCGTGGGCAGTTATCTAGTTACATATATGCAGTCTGCCCCTCTTCCCCTCCCTTTGTATTTGGCCCCACCCCCTTCTCTCCCCCCATGATAAATTGCCCTTAGTGTCCAAAAAAGGTAAGGAGGGGTTATTGGGTTACAGGGATAGGGTAGAAGTGAGGGCTTAAGTGGGTCGGTGCAAACCCGATGGGCCGAATGGCCTCCTTCTGCACTGTATGTTCTATGTTCCCCCTCCTGCACCCCCCTCCCCCAAATAATTTTGCACGAGTGAGCCCTCGTTAAGCTAGCATCCCCACCACCCCATGGTGGCCTCTGGGCTGCCCAACCTCAGCAGGCCTGTGAACGGCCCGCGAGACACTTGTTTCAGGAAGAGAGCTGGATGGCAAAATTCAGATGAAGCCAGGCTGCCCAACTCATATAATCATAGAACCACTACAGTGCAGAAAAGGGCATTCAGCCCATCAAATCTGCACCGACCCTCTGAAAGAGCACCCCATCAAGGCCCACACCCCCACCCTATCCCCATAACCCCACCTAACCTTTTTGGACACGAAGGGGTAATTTAGAATGGCCAGTCCACCTAGCCTGCACATCTTTGGACCGTGGGAGGAAACCGGGGCACCGGGAGGAAACCCATGCAGACGCGGGGAGAAAGTGCAAATTCCACACAGACTGTCATCCAAGGTCGGAATCGAACCCAGGTCCCTTGCGCTGTGAGGCAGCAATGGTGACCGGTCTGTGCCACCGTGCCACTGGACCGGGCTTTCTCATTGGAGCACACCCCTCTTATGACCAGGCGGCTTTGGCTAAAAAAGATTCAGTGGAATAAAGATACACTTGTTTAGAATGATCTTTTTTACAATAAAAAACTTTTGTTAATTAGAGCAACACATTCATAATCCTTTGCTTTCTGTGGAATTTGCAAGGCTACAAGCCCAGAGGGTCAGGAATGTGTGGATTAATTCCTAATGCACTCGATGAAATTAAACTCTCCACTTCCTGATTCAGCAGTTGGTTTGCCAATTGGGTTTGGACATATTTCCGGAGATGTCATCACGTGGTTCCTGCTGCTAACTGACCCACTCCCACACTTGCATCATTGGTCCATCCTTGTGATGCCCACCTGTCCACTGCCAATCATAGAGCCAAATTTTACCCAATTTATTACCTGACTGGAATATGCTTGACCGCCAGTGAAACAGCCTCTTTTCTGCATCTCCGATATTTTCTACAGCCAGCAGACTAAATTGATTAATGAAAATACAATTTTTAAAATTCCTTGCTGATTTTTTTTTCCTGGAGTTCTGTCTCTAATTCTTGGAGACTCCAGGGCAATCCCGGAGGATCGGTAATCCTACTCTGCAGTCTTGCTAAATATGCCAAATAGGAGCTCTCTGTGAAGTTGAAGCCTTTCAATCACTGATCCAAGCAGTCAGCGTTTTGCCAACACTACTTAGGGGCCTGAAGCACTGCATATAAAAGGCAGGGAGGGATTTGACACCAGATTGCAATTTCTGAGGCTCATTTCTGAGCAAACCTTACCGTGCTGTAGTACAGCGCTGATGTTGCATACAAGTTAGGGGATGTGATTTTACTGGGCATGGCCAATGGGTTAGTACATAACCCTTTCCAAGAGCCAGTGCAGACTCGATGGGCCGAATGGCCTCCTTTTGCACTGTAAATTCTATGATAAGGGAAAGGTCGGGACTGAGTTTTGCCTCTTGTCCCAATGTACAGTTTGTTGTACAAAACAGTGTGGCTCAGGTCTGCTTGCACACTGGGAGGGTTGGCGACCCTCCAGGATTGGCCTCCAGTCTCCAGAAATTGAAGATCAATCTCCAGGAATTGCTGTGTGCAACCCGAGGAGAAAAAGCATTGGGGCATTAAAAAAGATGGTTTTGTTTTCATTTTCTTCAAACATTTCCCTTTGTCAGATATAAAGATATTGAAAATGTTGGGGGGGAAAGGCTGTCCGACTGACAGTCAAGCATCATTCAATTGGGACGCGAGTCTTTTTGCTTTCCGATTGGCAGAGGAAGGCCGTACGTCACAAGGATGGATGAGTTGGCCGACTAATGGCTGGAGTGTGAGGGGGTGAGTCATGTGATGAAACCTCCTGGAATATATTGAACCACAGTTGACAATCCCGACACTGATCTAAAACTCTGCATAGCAACTATAGGTAAAACAATAAAGGACAACATCAGAAAGTCAGGCAGTGGAGATTTATAGTCTTGCAAAAGGAAAAGCACTTTGATTATGCTGTGCAATTTGAGGAAGAATGCATTTCTTGATGAAAAGTCCAATAATTAACTCATTTAAAGTGATACCGTTGTTCAATCACTATGCTCGATGAAAAACACAACATTTTTAAAAGAAAAATCTCAACTACTGCTGGAGGAACGATGACAAATATTCTTTCTTGGTTCAATAGATCGTCATCTCTTCAATCTTTCCACAGATTCCAAATGTTTTGTTTCTTTCTAATTTATTAGCAGTGAGCATGATTACCAGTTTTGTGCAGATGTTGCAGATTGCACTGTGTGTCCACAGCCATTTTCAAATGCCATTCTTTGGAATAAATTGCTTTGGTGTATAGCACAAGCTCTACTTCCTGACAATATTAGCATTTTGTGCAAAAGCAAATGCTTAGGTTTATTATTTTCCAGGGAATACTCACATTTGTCTTTCTTGTCACATTAGTTGCGTGCAACAGCAGAACTCTTGCGTGTTAACAGTGTCTACCCTTCAAAAATTACTTCTTTGGCTGCATGATATTTTGGGCATCCAGAGATTGTGAAAGGTCCTAAATTAATGCAAGTCCTTTTTAACCCATACTTTTGGCCATGTGCTTATTGCTCCACTGAATTTTCTTTTCTTCTTCTGCCTAACTTCGAACATTATCAAAATTGTCTTCTCCCCACAGGGCAGCACGGTAGCATAGTGATTAGCACAATTGCTTCACAACTCCAGGGTCCCAGGTTCGATTCCTGGCTGGGTCACTGTCTGTGCGGAGTCTGCACGTTCTCCCCGTTTCTGCGTGGGTTTCCTCTGGGCGACCCGGTTTCCTCCCACAGTCCAAAGATGTGCCGGTTCGGTAGATTGGCCATGCTAAATTGCCCTTAGCGTCCAAAAAAGGTAAAGTGGGGGTTACTGGGATAGGGTAGATACGTGAGCTTGAGTAGGGTGCTCTTTGTAAGGGCCGGTGCAGACTCAATGGGCCGAATGGCCTCCTTCTGCACTGTAGATTCTATGATTCTCACACTTACCATCACCTTCTTTGAATCAATGGCTAGATTTTACTTTTGATTTACCAGTCATCTGAGTTATTTTTGCAGTGTAAAACTGCCTTTAAAAAATTATTTCACGGGATGGGGGCATTGCTGGCCAGGCCAGCATTTATTGCCCATCCCTAAATACCCTTGAGGTGGTGGTGGGTGAGCTGCCTTCTTGAACTGTAACAGTCACTGAGGTGTAGGTACACCCACAGTGCTGTTAGGGAGGGTGTTCCAGGATTTTGACCCAGTGACAGTTAAGGGGTTGCGACATTTCCAAGTCAGGATGGTGAGTGGCTTGGAGAGAAACATCCAGATGGTGGTATTCCCATGTATCTGCTAGCCTTGTCTTTCTAGATGGTAGTGGATGCGAGTTTGGAAGGTGCTGGTGAAGGAACATTAGTTCAAGTCCCCCCATGTCAGCTGATTGAATTTAAATTCAACTAATATAAGCTCCTCTCAGTAATGGTGACCATGAAACTATTATAGATTTTTGTAAAAACTCATCCAGTTCACTAATGTTCCTTTAGGGAAGGGAATCTGTCGTTCTTACTCGGTCTGGCCTACATGTGACTCTAGATCCACAGCAATGTGGTCGACTCTTAACTGTCCTCTGAAATGGCCTAGTATGGCACTCAGTTCAAGGGCAATTATGGCTGGGCAACAAATGCTGACCTTGCCAACAATACCCATGGAAGAATAAATTAAGTGGGAATGGATGAACCTCCAATTCCATTTCCCCCCCAACTATTGTTGCAATAATTACAACCACGAAGTAAAGCAGAAGCTGATGACTTTTGCTGTAATGGAGTGGCGGCAGCTTGCATTGCACAAAGAAGGGGAACTGATGTCCTCTTCAGGTGGACCATGCCCTCCATTTCCTTCCTAACAGAGTCAGAGGAACAAATTCTACAGACTGGCAAGCGTCCCAAAACTGAAAAAGATAGATCAAGAGGTTGAGTTTCTATATCACTGGGGTCTTTCCAAATCCACCACCTTCGAGACTGTTGTACCCTCAATAACGACGCTTAGAGAGTGAAACAGTAAAGAAGGCTTTAATAAGCTAAGAACTAGTCTGGTGCCGAGACGTGTGCCAACTGGGTGCCGCCCACAAGGCGGCCCCTTATATACGGCTCCCAGGTGCGCGGAGCCGGTGGCGGAGTCCCTCAGGGTTCCAAGCCCGGTCTTAAAGGGGACATCACCTTACATGATGACAAGGGTACAGTAACCGTTCATCACAGAGATTAATTAACTGGGTTAGTTCTCTGCTGAATGACATAAGCCTAGTTTGCCAAGAAAATCCTCTGTCTCATATCCAAGGAAAGAGACAGTGGTACAAGAGGACAATGCACTTCTTCCTTTGAGCGCGCAAACTCAAACTTGCCGACTATGAAATGCTTCTATTCCATCAGCCTGAAAGTTATCTCAGGCTCATGTCAATGACTGAACACTACAGGTACCCGAGTCTCACTGCTACTTCAAGAAAGAGAGTTTGCATTTACATTGCGCCTTTCATGACCTCAGGACATTCCAAAGCTGCAGCCAATGAAGTACTTTTAAAATGTACTCACTGTTGTTGTGTAGGAAACACGACAGCCAAATAGCACGCAGAAAGCTCCCACAAGCAGCAATGTGATAATGATCAGATAATCTTTTAGTGATGCTGGGTGGGAGATAAATATTGACCAGCACATGTGGAAATCTCCCATGCTCTGTTTTGCGATAGCAACATGGGATCTTTTATTACCGTCTGAAAGAGCAGATGGAACTTTGGTTTAATGTGATCCGACTACTCAGCAAGTCTTTCTGACTTTTTCCTCATGCAACATCTCTGTTATAACCTGCCTACTTACCATTGGCTGGGGACTAATGATTATCCCACAATCCTGTGGGAGTATGAGCTTCCCCGATGAGGGGGGCAGAGAAACCACTAGTAAACTCCTAGTATAAATAAAGCTGGCCAGTTCAGGAACCAGCAGGAAGGAGTATGTAGCAAGGGAAGTTACTGCTACTGTTATGTATATATGTTATAGTAAATAAATGTTATTACTTTGTATCCTTAAAACTCGTGCTGGATTCTTCGTGGCCCTTACAAAACTGGCGACGAAGGTTAAAGTGAATAGCTGTCTACACTGCTGAAGCCACCTCCCTGGATTTTTGTTGGATACAGGTTGGAAGTTGTTTTCTAATATACCATGCCTCTGTACAGACGTTTGGATGTTCTTGATGCTGCGCTGGAAAGCTGGAACCAGTACACACAACGGAGGCGTTACTATTTCTGGGCAAACAATATCACCGAAAACGAGTGCCAGGTGGTCATATTGCTCACCGCCTGCGGCCCGCATACGTTTGGGGTGATTAGGAGCCTTACGTACCCAGCTGCGCCGGACACCAAAACGTTTGATGAACTTAACCCAACCCCGTCCACAATAGTCCAGCGTTACCGGTTTAATACCGCTGAGAGGACCCCTGGAGAATCCCTTGCCGATTTTTTATCCAGGCTACGCAGGATTGCGGAGTACTGTGACTATGGTGAGACCTTGTCAGAAATGTTACGCGACCGTTTGGTTTGCGGTATTAACAATGCGGCCACCCAGAGAAAGTTGTTAGCGGAGCCAACATTGACTTTTCAACAGGCCATTCAAATAGTATTGTCCTGAGAGAGCGCAGAGCGAGGAGTACAGGAGCTACAGGGAATGGATGTGCATGCCTTGGGGCGCAACCCCTTCCGTCCGAAAACATCCCCCCGCACTCCTGCGGTACCTTGGGCGAGGCAACGTCCGGACCGACGCCAGTGGCCGTCGGACATTCCTCCCCGAAGGGAGCCTTCTCCAGAGCCAATGGATGAGGAGCCATGTCCGTGTCAGACTTGTAGGCGCCGGCCCCGTCGCGGACGGCGGTCCTGGGGGCGCCAGAGGCGCCGTCGTTCCGACCGAAACTGGGACCAGCCCAGGGGCCGTAACTGGGACCAGCCCAGAGGCCGTACCTTCCATGTGGATGAACCTGCGGCGACCAATCCGGAGGACGTGGAGACGGAGGACGACTGCCTGCAGCTGCATTGTGTAGCAGCTCCCCGTGTGGCCCCCATTAAGGTGACAGTACGGGTCAATGGCCACCCGCTTGAGATGGAGTTGGATACTGGCGTAGCGGTCTCCGTGATCGCCCAGAGGACATTCGACCGCATCAAGCAGGGTATACAGACCCTTACATTAACCTACTCACAGGCCAGGTTGGCCACCTACACGGGGGAACCACTGGACATTGCAGGAACTACAATGACCCCTGTTGTCTATGGACGCCAGGAGGGGCGTTTCCCACTTATCGTGGTGCGCGGCCATGGGCCCAGCCTGTTGGGTCGGGACTGGTTGCGCCATTTGCGGTTTCAATGGCAGCACATCCTCCAAACAGTTTCTGAAGGGTTGACTGAGGTGCTAGGACGATACCTAGATGTATTCCAGCCTGGTTTGGGGAAAATAAAAGGGGCCGTAGCCCGTATCCAAGTTGAACCAGGAGCCACGCCGCGCTATTTCCGGGCGCGCCCAGTGCCTTACGCCTTGCTCGAGAAGGTAGAAGGGGAGCTCACTCGTTTGGAGAGTTTGGGTATTATCAGGCCCGTCCGTTTTGCTGACTGGGCAGCACCAATTGTACCTGTAATGAAACCAGATGCCACAGTTCGCTTGTGTGGCGACTATAAACTTACAGTGAATACGGTTTCCCGACTCGACCGATATCCAATGCCTCGCGTAGAGGATCTCTACGCGAAACTTGCAGGTGGACTCTCGTTCACAAAATTAGATATGAGTCACGCCTACCTGCAGTTGGAGCTGGACCCTGCCTCCTGACCATATGTAACGATTAATACACACTGGGGCCTGTATGAATATACACGGTTGCCCTTTGGAGTATCCTCTGCCTGCGCAATTTTTCAACTTGTTATGGAGGGCAGTTTGAGAAGTTTACCACGTGTGGCTATCTACCTAGATGACGTTTTGATTACAGGGACGTCAGAGGAGGAACATTTGGAAAATCTGGAGGCTGTCCTTCGACGCCTTTCGGAGGCTGGAGTCCGTCTACGTCGCACAAAGTGCGTATTTCAGGCAAAGGAAGTAGTCTACCTAGGTTATCGGGTGGACCGCGAAGGTCTGCACCCCGTCGCAGGGTGCGAGAAGGTTCGTGCAATTCAACATATAGAACATAGAACATAGAACAATACAGCGCAGTACAGGCCCTTCGGCCCACGATGTTGCACCGAAACAAAAGCCATCTAACCTACACTATGCCATTATCATCCATATGTTTATCCAATAAACTTTTAAATGCCCTCAATGTTGGCGAGTTCACTACTGTAGCAGGTAGGGCATTCCACGGCCTCACTACTCTTTGCGTAAAGAACCTACCTCTGACCTCTGTCCTATATCTATTACCCCTCAGTTTAAAGTTATGTCCCCTCGTGCCAGCCATATCCATCCGCGGGAGAAGGCTCTCACTGTCCACCCTATCCAACCCCCTGATCATTTTGTATGCCTCTATTAAGTCTCCTCTTAACCTTCTTCTCTCCAACGAAAACAACCTCAAGTCCGTCAGCCTTTCCTCATAAGATTTTCCCTCCATACCAGGCAACATCCTGGTAAATCTCCTCTGCACCCGCTCCAAAGCCTCCACGTCCTTCCTATAATGCGGTGACCAGAACTGTACGCAATACTCCAAATGCGGCCGGACCAGAGTTCTGTACAGCTGCAACATGACCTCTCGACTCCGGAACTCAATCCCTCTACCAATAAAGGCCAACACTCCATAGGCCTTCTTCACAACCCTATCAACCTGGGTGGCAACTTTCAGGGATCTATGTACATGGACACCTAGATCCCTCTGCTCAGCCACACTTTCAAGAACTTTACCATTAGCCAAATATTCCGCATTCCTGTTATTCCTTCCAAAGTGAATCACCTCACACTTCTCTACATTAAACTCCATTTGCCACCTCTCAGCCCAGCTCTGCAGCTTATCTATATCCCTCTGTAACCTGCTACATCCTTCCACACTATCGACAACACCACCGACTTTAGTATCATCTGCAAATTTACTCACCCACCCTTCTGTGCCTTCCTCTAGGTCATTGATAAAAATGACAAACAGCAACGGCCCCAGAACAGATCCTTGTGGTACTCCACTTGTGACTGTACTCCATTCTGAACATTTCCCATCAACCACCACCCTCTGTCTTCTTTCAGCTAGCCAATTTCTGATCCACATCTCTAAATCACCCTCAATCCCCAGCCTCCGTATTTTCTGCAATAGCCTACCGTGGGGAACCTTATCAAACGCTTTGCTGAAATCCATATACACCACATCAACTGCTCTACCCTCGTCTACCTGTTCAGTCACCTTCTCAAAGAACTCAATAAGGTTTGTGAGGCATGACCTACCCTTCACAAAGCCATGCTGACTATCCCTGATCATATCATTCCTATCTAGATGATTATAAATCTTGTCCCTTATAATCCCCTCCAAGACTTTACCCACTACAGACGTGAGGCTCACCGGTCTATAGTTGCCGGGGTTGTCTCTGCTCCCCTTTTTGAACAAAGGGACCACATTTGCTGTCCTCCAGTCCTCTGGCACTATTCCTGTAGCCAATGATGACATAAAAATCAAAGCCAAAGGTCCAGCAATCTCTTCCCTGGCCTCCCAGAGAATCCTAGGATAAATCCCATCAGGTCCCGGGGACTTATCTATTTTCAGCCTGTCCAGAATTGCCAACACCTCTTCCCTACGTACCTCAATGCCATCTATTCTATTAGCCTGGGACTCAGCATTCTCCTCCACAACATTATCTTTTTCCTGAGTGAATACTGACGAAAAATATTCATTTAGTATCTCGCCTATCTCTTCAGACTCCACACACAATTTCCCATCCCTGTCCTTGACTGGTCCTACTCTTTCCCTAGTCATTCGCTTATTCCTGACATACCTATAGAAAGCTTTTGGGTTTTCCTTGATCCTTCCTGCCAAATACTTCTCATGTCCCCTCCTTGCTCGTCTTAGCTCTCTCTTTAGATCCTTCCTCGCTACCTTGTAACTATCCATCGCCCCAACCGAAACTTCACACTTCATCTTCACATAGGCCTCCTTCTTCCTCTTAACAAGAGATTCCACTTCCCTGGTAAACCACGGTTCCCTCGCTCGACGCCTTCCTCCCTGTCTGACCGGTACATACTTATCAAGAACACGCAGTAGCTGATCCTTGAACAAGCCCCACTTATCCAGTGTGCCCAACACTTGCAGCCTACTCCTCCACCTTATCCCCCCCAAGTCACGTCTAATGGCATCATAATTGCCCTTCCCCCAGCTATAACTCTTGCCCTGCGGTGTATACTTATCCCTTTCCATCATTAACGTAAACGTCACCGAATTGTGGTCACTGTCCCCAAAGTGCTCTCCTACCTCCAAATCCAACCCCTGGCCTGGTTCATTACCCAAAACCAAATCCAACGTGGCCTCGCCTCTTGTTGGCCTGTCAACATATTGTTTCAGGAAACCCTCCTGCACACACTGTACAAAAAACGACCCATCTATTGTACTCGAACTATATCTTTTCCATTCAATATTTGGAAAGTTAAAGTCTCCCATAATAACTACCCTGTTACTTTCGCTCATATCCAGAATCATCTTCGCCATCCTTTCCTCTACATCCCTAGAACTATTAGGAGGCCTATAAAAAACTCCCAACAGGGTGACCTCTCCTTTCCTGTTTCTAACTTCAGCCAATACTACCTCGGAAGAAGAGTCCCCATCTAGCATCCTCTCCGCCACCGTAATACTGCTCTTGACTAGCAGCGCCACACCTCCCCCTCTTTTGCCTCCTTCTCTGAGCTTACTAAAACACCTAAACCCCGGAACCTGCAACATCCATTCCTGTCCCTGCTCTATCCATGTCTCCGAAATGGCCACAACATCGAAGTCCCAGGTACCAACCCACGCTGCCAGTTCCCCTACCTTGTTTCGTATACTCCTGGCATTGAAGTAGACACACTTCAAACCACCTACCTGAACGCTGGCCCCCTCCTGCGACGTCAAATCTGTGCTCCTGACCTCTATACTCTCATTCTCCCTTACCCTAAAACTACAATCCAGGTTCCCATGCCCCTGCTGCATTAGTTTAAACCCCCCCAAAGAGCACTAACAAATCTCCCCCCCAGGATATTTGTGCCCCTCAGGTTCAGATGTAGACCATCCTGTCTGTAGAGGTCCCACCTTCCCCAGAAAGAGTCCCAGTTATCCAAAAATCTGAAACCCTCCCGCCTGCACCATCCCTGTAGCCACGTGTTTAAATGCTCTCTCTCCCTATTCCTCATCTCACTATCACGTGGCACGGGCAACAACCCAGAGATAACAACTCTGTTTGTTCTAGTTCTGAGCTTCCATCCTAGCTCCCTGAAAGCCTGCCTGACATCCTCGTCCCCTTTCCTACCTATGTCGTTGGTGCCAACGTGGACCACGACTTGGGGCTGCTCCCCCTCCCCCCTAAGGACCCGGAAAACACGATCCGAGACATCACGTACCCTTGCACCTGGGAGGCAACATACCAAACGTGAGTCTCTCACGCTCCCACAAAATCTCCTATCTGTGCCCCTGACTATAGAGTCCCCAATTACTAATGCTCTGCTCCTCTCCCCCCTTCCCTTCTGAGCAACAGGGACAGACTCCGTGCCAGAGGCCCGTACCCCATGGCTTACCCCTGGTAAGTCGTCCCCCCCACAAGTATCCAAAGCGGTATACTTGTTTCTCAGGGGAACGACCGCAGGGGATCCCTGCACTGACTGTTTTTTCCCAGTCCCTCTTACAGTTACCCACCTATCTCCAATCTTTGGTGTAACTAATTCCCTGAAGCTGCTATCTATGACCCCTTCTGCCTCCCGAATGATCCGAAGTTCTTCCAACTCCAGCTCCAGTTCCCTAACTCGGTCTTGGAGGAGCTGGAGATGGCAGCACTTCCTGCAGGTAAAATCAGCAGGGACACTAACTGCATCCCTCACCTCAAACATCCTGCAGGAGGAACATTGTACTCCCTTCCCTGCCATTCCTCTAACTTTCTACCAAGATCTGGCTAACAACTAAATTAAATTTTTATAAAAAATAATAATAATATAATAAAAATATGGTACTTACCTCAGACCAATGGGTTTTATTATTAGGTTAGAGGAGGAGGGCGGGTGGGAGACACTACACGTGTAGTGTCTCGGGTTTCCTCTCCACCAGAATTTATTGGTGAGGGTCTTCCCAGACGTCCGCGGGTCGACTTCCTGATCCCGCCTAAAAAACTAATTTAAAGAAAAGAGAAAAAGTCTCAGCTCCTGCTGAAACTGACTCACCACTCACCAGCTGCTCTCACGCCGCCGAAATCGACTGGCCTGCCCCTGCAAAGAGAAGTGCTTTTAAAGGTTGACTTACCTCCCAGCACCCTCCTTCCGCAATGCTCCCGCTGAAACTGACTAACCAGCTGCTCTCACGCCACCGAAATCGACTGGCCTGCCCCTGCAAAGAGAAGTGCTTTTAAAGGTTGACTTACCTCCCAGCACCCTCCTTCCGCAATGCTCCCGCTGAAACTGACTAACCAGCTGCTCTCACGCCGCCGAAATCGACTGGCCTGCCCCTGCAAAGAGAAGTACTTTTAAAGGTTGACTTACCTCCCAGCACCCTCCTTCCGCAATGCTCCCGCTGAAACTGACTAACCAGCTGCTCTCACGCCGCCGAAATCGACTGGCCTGCCCCTGCAAAGAGAAGTGCTTTTAAAGGTTGACTTACCTCCCAGCACCCTCCTTCCGCAATGCTCCCGCTGAAACTGACTAACCAGCTGCTCTCACGCCGCCGAAATCGACTGGCCTGCCCCTGCAAAGAGAAGTGCTTTTAAAGGTTGACTTACCTCCCAGCACCCTCCTTCCGCAATGCTCCCGCTGAAACTGACTAACCAGCTGCTCTCACGCCACCGAAATCGACTGGCCTGCCCCTGCAAAGAGAAGTACTTTTAAAGGTTGACTTACCTCCCAGCACCCTCCTTCCGCAATGCTCCCGCTGAAACTGACTAACCAGCTGCTCTCACGCCGCCGAAATCGACTGGCCTGCCCCTGCAAAGAGAAGTACTTTTAAAGGTTGACTTACCTCCCAGCACCCTCCTTCCGCAATGCTCCCGCTGAAACTGACTAACCAGCTGCTCTCACGCCGCCGAAATCGACTGGCCTGCCCCTGCAAAGAGAAGTGCTTTTAAAGGTTGACTTACCTCCCAGCACCCTCCTTCCGCAATGCTCCCGCTGAAACTGACTAACCAGCTGCTCTCACGCCGCCGAAATCGACTGGCCTGCCCCTGCAAAGAGAAGTACTTTTAAAGGTTGACTTACCTCCCAGCACCCTCCTTCCGCAATGCTCCCGCTGAAACTGACTAACCAGCTGCTCTCACGCCGCCAAAATCGACTGGCCTGCCCCTGCAAAGAGAAGTGCTTTTAAAGGTTGACTTACCTCCCAGCACCCTCCTTCCGCAATGCTCCCGCTGAAACTGACTAACCAGCTGCTCTCACGCCGCCGAAATCGACTGGCCTGCCCCTGCAAAGAGAAGTGCTTTTAAAGGTTGACTTACCTCCCAGCACCCTCCTTCCGCAATGCTCCCGCTGAAACTGACTAACCAGCTGCTCTCACGCCACCGAAATCGACTGGCCTGCCCCTGCAAAGAGAAGTACTTTTAAAGGTTGACTTACCTCCCAGCACCCTCCTTCCGCATGCTCCCGCTGAAACTGACTAACCAGCTGCTCTCACGCCGCCGAAATCGACTGGCCTGTCCCTGCAAAGAGAAGTACTTTTAAAGGTTGACTTACCTCCCAGCACCCTCCTTCCGCAATGCTCCCGCTGAAACTGACTAACCAGCTGCTCTCACGCCGCCGAAATCGACTGGCCTGCCCCTGCAAAGAGAAGTGCTTTTAAAGGTTGACTTACCTCCCAGCACCCTCCTTCCGCAATGCTCCCGCTGAAACTGACTAACCAGCTGCTCTCACGCCACCGAAATCGACTGGCCTGCCCCTGCATGCCCCTGCCCCGACTGACACTTCGCATCTTCGTTCTTTTCTCGGTCTCGTAAACTATTACGGGAAGTTCCTCCCCAATCTGGCAACTACACTGGCCCCTTTGCACCTTCTGCTAAAGAAAAATCACACTTGGGTTTGGGGTCAGCCGCAAGAAACCGCTTTCCGGCGGGTAAAGCAACAATTGTCGTCGTCTGGGTTACTAACCCAATATGATCCTGGAAAGCCTTTGCTCGTCACATGTGATGCATCCCCGTATGGTATTGGGGCCGTCCTGTCCCACAAGATGGAGAACGGGGCCGAGCGACCGATAGCTTTCGCCTCCCGCACATTGACTGCAGCGGAGAAAAAGTACGCGCAGATCGAGAAGGAGGGCCTGGCAGTGGTTTTCGCGGTGAAACGCTTCCACCAGTATGTGTACGGCCGCCATTTCACTATCGTGACTGATCATAAGCCCCTGCTGGGACTCTTCAGAGAGGATAAGCCAATACCGCCCATTGCTTCTGCACGGATCCAGCGCTGGGCTTTGTTGTTTGCTGCATATGAGTAGTCTCTGGAGCACAAACCAGGTACGCAGATAGCAAATGCCGGTGCACTGAGCCGATTGCCTTTATCGACCGGCCCCATGTCGACCCCCACGACCGGTGAGGTGGTTGCAACCCTAAATTTTATGGACACCTTGCCTGTCACGGCATCACAGATCCGTGAGTGGACCCAGACAGAGCCAGTCCTGTCAAAGGTTCGGCACATAGTCCTGTATGGTGGGCAGCATAGACAGCTCCCAGGCGAGTTGCGGGCATTTTCCTCCAAGCTGTCAGAATTCAGCGTGGAACACGGCATCCTCTTATGGGGGACGCGTGTGATTGTCCCGGAAAAAGGCCAGGAGCTGATACTACCAGACTTGCACAATGGGCATCCAGGTGTGACCAAAATGAAAATGTTGGCCCGGAGTTATGTCTGGTGGCCAGGCCTCGACACCGACATTGAGAAGGTGGCCCAAAACTGCTCCATTTGCCAGGAGCATCAGAAGCTTCCGCCGGCTTCGCCCCTACATCACTGGGAATGGCCAGGGCGGCCTTGGGCACGCTTGCATGCAGATTTCACAGGCCCTTTTCAAGGATCCATGTTCCTTCTACTAATTGACGCCCAGTCCAAATGGCTAGAGGTGCCTAAGATGCAGGGGACAACGTCCTGCGCAACAATTGAAAAGATGCGTTTATCATTTAGTACGCATGGCCTCCCCGAGGTGCTGGTCACGGATAACGGCACTCCATTCACGAGTGAGGAGTTTGCGAGGTTCACGAAGATGAACGGCATCCGCCATATCCGCACTGCCCCTTACCACCCGGCTTCAAATGGGTTGGCAGAGCATGCAGTGCAGACATTCAAAAGTGGCCTAAAGAAGCAGTCTTCCGGATCAATGGACACGAGACTGGCTCGCTTTTTGTTTTACGTACAGGACCACCCCCCATGCAGTGACTGGGGTAGCTCCCGCAGAACTCCTAATGGGCCGGAGACTTCGCACCCGCCTTAGTATGGTTTTCCCGGACATTGGCGCAAAAGTACGCCACACACAAGAACGGCAGGGACAGGGATTTTCTCGGCATCGGCCGATTCGGCAGTTTGCACCCGGTTACCCAGTGTTCGTTCGGAATTTTGCTGGTGGTGCCCAATGGGTTCCTGGTGTAATCTTTCGCCAAACGGGCCCTATATCTTACCAAGTGCAAGCCCAGGGTCGTCTCCAGCGAAAACATGTAGACCCCGTTCGGTCCAGAAGACCACCCCTCAAAAGATTCCCCGCCCCCGGAGCTCATTTCAACAACCGCAGAGACCAGAGACAAGGGAAGGTAGTCCTCACAATCTTCCACTGGTGCCTCACTCGAAGCCTGCGCAGGTCGTTACGGGACCGAATGGAGAAAGAGACGCTGACATGACGGAGGCAGCAGACTCTGACTCCGAGATGGAGACACAGGATGCATCAGAGGGGGAATCCTCGGGTCCACGGGCCGAGGATGTACAACCGTTGCGCTGTTCATCATGGAAGCGCCGGTCTCTGTCTCGTTACACGCCGCCTGATCCAGCGCCGCGTGCAAATGGTGTCCGGCCTGCGGCCAAACGAGTCCGACGCCCTCCTTCGCCAGGGTCTTTGGTGGATTCCTTGGACTTTGCGGGGGAGGGATGTTATAACCTGCCTACTTACCATTGGCTGGGGACTAATGACTATCCCACAATCCTGTGGGAGTATGAGCTTCCCCAATGAGGGGGGCGGAGAAACCACTAGTAAACTCCTAGTATAAATAAAGCTGGCCAGTTCAGGAACCAGCAGGAAGGAGTATGTAGCAAGGTAAGTTACTGCTACTGTTACGTATATATGTTATAGTAAATAAATGTTATTACTTTGTATCCTTAAAACTCGTGCTGGATTTTCCGTGGCCCTTACAAAAATCTCCCATACCAGCACTGATAGTTATACTCAACTGGACTTCAAGGCTTTGAGTTATGTCCTGCAGCTATGCCTTATGCCTTGCGTAAGGCTTCCAGAACAGAGGGTACCAATAGATATAACATAAATGAGGCCCATGTCAGTACAAGGAAAGTAATAGAGTGGACTACAGAAAATCTGAATTATTGTTTTAGGTGGCTGGGTTAATCTGGCGAAACTCTGCAACTCAGCCCATTAGTCGTGTTCAATATGCAATGAAGGAAGGCTTTCAGGACGCTTACTGGATTGATGAGGATGAGGATGGCCTCCATATTCCCAGAAGAAGGTGGTGCACAGGAAGAGAGAAATGTGGATCAAGAATGCCAGAAGAAGAACCCAATTTACAGTGCATTGTTTTCAATAAATAAAGTTGCTTCACACCTGCAAGTTCTCCCTTGAAGTACACACAAAGTCCCTTAGTGTCAAAGAACTCCTGCATAAGTTACAGTTCTCCTGGTCTTTCCTTACCATCAAAAAACTGCAAGCATAAACGGAAATGAACCCGGGACACCAAAAGGTCTAAATGATTCCAAACTAAAACAATTTACAAATTTCACCTACTCTCCACAAAATCCAACAGGGAAAATTAAATGAAGCATATCAGGGATCATTAGGGGGCCTGATAACCCTGTTTCATGAATATGAAAAAAAAGATAATATTGTGATTTTCTAATGGGATGAATTACTCATAAATGATAGTGTAATCAAAAAATAAAGGCCGAGAAATCTGGCCGTCCAATTCAATTTTTCAGCCAGTAAATAGCCTCCTAAGCCTCAAACGTGCAACCTGCCATATTTGTAATGACCAAAATGATCCGATAAAAGGGTGGCACGCTGGCACAGTGGGTAGCACTGCTGCCTCATGGTGCCGAGGACCCGGGTTCGATCCCAGGTCACTGTCCATGTGGAGTTTGCACATTCTCCCTGTGTCTGCTTGGGTCTCACCCCCACAACCCAAAGATGTGCAGGTTAGGTAAATTGGCCACGCTTAATTGGAAAAAAAATAATTGGATATTCCAAATTTATTTTTAAAAATGGTCAGATAGCAACTTCATATATACAAAACTGGAAGGAGAATAATCAGGTGTCTCTATTTAGTTTATTATTGCCATTATTAATGTGCATGGCCACTCAATTTTACAATTCCAAGATCTGAACTCGGTCGTGTAAACGTTTACTCATATTGGCAGCTATAAATACTGCCAATATATAACTAACATCTGATCAATGTTAACACCATTGACACCATTTGCAGTGTATATATTTTATTTTTTATTCTTTCATGGGATGTGGGAGTCAAGTCACTGGCTGCGCCAGCATTTGTTGCCCGTCCCTAATTGCTGTTCATCTGAGTGGCTTGCTAGGTCATTACAGAGGGCAGTTAATAATCAAACACACAGCTGGGGGTCTGGAGTCACTTGCAGGTCAGACCAGGGAAGGATGGTAGATTTCCTTCCCTGAAGGACATTACTGAACCAGATGGGTTTTTACGATAAATGCTAGTTGCCATGGCCACCATCACTGAGACTAGCTTTCAATACCAGATTTTATTAATGGAGTTTAAATTCCACCAGCTGCCTTGGTGGAATTTTAACCCATGTACTCAGAGCATTAACCTGGGCCTCTGGATTACTAGTCAGTGACAAGTAAATGATCCTCTTCCCCCATATATAAATATATCAATCTGAGCTAGTATGAGCAACATATAGATGTATTGTATTGCTGCTTTTTCGTGACCAATAGCTGGATGCAACATTCCTGATCCGAGTTTTAAGGATGCATGTCATAAATTTTGTGATTTCTCACATACCAGTTATCCCTGCTTCAGGCTGCAAAGATTCCAATTGCCTATAACACGCAGCACATATAAAGTGAACCAGAGATAGCCAGACATATCGTACCTCAGTTAAACTGCACATCTGAAATAACATTGCTTATTAAATCAAAATAATTTACTGTGTTGCATGGCCCCTTTAAGGGGGCAGCCCTGGCAGCCCATGTGACCAGCTCAGATAAAGATCGCCTGTGGGCACGTGAAACATGGCCAATAGTGACGAAGCAGGGGGCCAGGCAGTTTGGACCCGGAGCCGAGGAGCTTAGATCCATACTTGAGTAAACCCCTTTGTTACAACAGGAATCCTCCAGAGTGTTGTCTCGAGCCACGACATTGACGACGAGGTAACAGGTTGGATCACAGCCTGCAGTCTTTGTGATTCAAGGGGGGGAAGGAAGGAGCATTTAAAAAAAAAAAAGACCAACAAGAGTCAGGAACTATCAACTGAGGCACCCAAAACCCGAGTGAAAATGCCTATTATTGGTAAAATAGACCAGTTTGACCAAGGGGCAGAATATTGGAGCCAGTACATCGAACAGCTTTGCAATTGCTTCACTGCGAATGAGATCACAAGGGAAGGCAAGCAGAAGGTGATACTTCTGATAGTTTGTGGGCCACAAACTTATAATTTGACAAGGAACCTCATGTCCCTGTAGGCACCCAAATCAAAGAGCTTTGGCCAGTTAGTCAGGTTGGTTAATGAACATTTTAAACGCAGGCCCTCGATCATCCTCCAACAGTACAAATTGAATTCTGCTGTTAGGGACCCTGAAGTGTCCATCTAAGCCTTCATAGCCAGACTTCACCAGATCGCTGATCACCGTGAGTTCAGAACTGTGCTTAGCGACATGCTGCGTGGCCGTTTAGTTTGTGGAATCCATAATCTTAACATCCAAAAGAAACTCCTGGCTGAAATAATTATTACGTTAGAAAAAGCGATCAAGGTGGCGCAGGTGACCGAGTGCAGCAAAAAAGGGTGGCCCAAGGGGAAGTCAATCAAGTATGGGGAGGTATGGCCGTGAGGGGGCACCAGGATAAACAGGCACAGCATAGAACCAGACACACTCAGGAGTGGACCGGAGTCAAAGGACCTGGAAAAGAACACGTTATAAACCTAAGACAGAGATGGACTGTTATCAATGTGAGGTGGGGGGGGGGCAACCCCAACAGACTTGCCGTGGTCGTGAGTTTGTGTGTTTCCTTTGTAATCATAGAGCCCATATTCAAGCACATTGCTGCGCAAGGCTGGCGCCATTGCAAAAAAACCCAGCAGCAGCAATCCACGACGCCAATGACCCAAATGGAGAGGAGCTCTGAGGAGGAACATTCAATGTACTGCCTAAATGTAGTCCAGGTAAACAGGACAGCCCTCTTTGAAATCATCCCAAGTGGAAATGGAAATGGAAAGAATGAAAATGGAAGTTGACACTGGGGCCTCAGTTACAGTTGTGGGGGAGCAGACCTTCAATTAATGATAATCGCTTATTGTCACAAGTAGGCTTCAATGAAGTTCCTGTGAAAAGCCCCTAGTCGCCACATTCCGGCGCCTGTTCGGAGAAGCCAGTCCAGGAATTGAACCCAGGCTGCTGGCCTTGTTCTGCATTACAAGCCAGCTGTTTAGCCCACTGTGCTAAACCAGCCCCAGTTTGAAAACCCAGGCAAACGCGGGGAGAATGTGCAAACTCCACACGGACAGTGACCCAGAGCCGGGATCGAACCTGGGACCTTGGCGCCGTGAGGCCACAGTGCTAACCCACTGCGCCACCGTGCTGCCCTTTATATTCATGAAGGAGCTCAAACTTTAAACTTGAGCAGCACCATGGACCATCCTTGGGTATGGCAACACACCAGTGTCTTTTAAAGAGCAAAAGGTCATCTGCCTCTGGTGTTGTACCAGCCTAATGTGGAGGGACTGGCTACAGCAATTGGTTGTGAAAAAATTTAATTTGCAAAGGTGCGAAGATACAAGGGCGTCTTCCACAGCGAGCTAGGCTGGATCATAGGCAGGGAGGTCAAAATGGCTGCCAATCCAGATTCGACACCCAGGTTCTTTAGAGACAGACCATCTCCGATTCCTTGCATCAGAAGTTTGAAGCTGAGCTGAAGTAATGAGAACTGGATATAATTAGACCAGTTCAATTTTCCGAGTGGGCAGCCCCCATAGCCCCGTCCTCAAGCCAGATCGCTCCACAAGAATTTGTGAAGACTGCAATTTAACCATCAAAAAGACTCTCTCGGTGGACAGATACCCAATTCCCCAGGATCAAAGACGTGTATTCCAAACTGGAATAAACCTTACCTACTCTAAATTAGAATTCAGCCATGCATACCTATAACTGGAATTAAATGAAGAGTCCCAGAAGTTCGACACGATAAATACACATAAGGGCCTATTTCAGTACATGAGGTTGCCATTTGGCATAGTGTCAGCCTGTTCTATTTTCCAGTGTACAATGGAAAACCTCCTCCAAGAGATCCCAAAGTGATGGCCTATCTAGATGAAGCTTTTGTCACCAGGACTACTCCTGAAGAGCACATGTCTTGCTTGAAGAGGTGCTAAAAATGTTCCAGGACATGGGTGTCCACCTCAAACATGAAAAATGTACATTCCAGGCCTCTAAGTGATGTTTTTAGGATTCCATGTGGATGCAACAGGTCTACATCCCCTTGAGGAGAAAGTCAAGGCTATCCCGAAATGTAACTAAATTCAAATCCTTCCTTGACATGGGAAATTATTATGGCGAGTGAATTCTGAAATTAGCCACAACATTGGCACCATTACTCCAGCTACTAAAGAAATATCAATGGGTGGCAATGGAGGGAGCCACAAGAAAAAGCCTTTTGCCTGGTGAAGCAACCTTTGCAATCCTCTAAACATTTAGTTAACTTCAACCCTGGGAAACCGGTTGCATCTCCTTATGAGATTAGGGCAATACTATCCCACAGAATGTGAGATATACAGAGTGGCCCATCGCCTTTGCTCAAGGACCCTCCCAGAAGCAGAGCAAAACTATACTCAAATCGCGAAAGAGGGATGAACAATCATATACGGTGTGAAGAAATTCCACCAATATGTGCACGGATGGCAATTCGTTATAATTACTGACCACAGAACACTATTGGGCCTTTTGAGAGAGGACAAACCAATGCCACCAATAGCCTCTGCAAGGGTGCAACATTGGGCCTTGTTGCTAGCGGCCTACAATTATGCCTTCCAGCACAGACCTGGCACGCAGGTTGCCAACGCAGATGCATTAAGCTGACACCCCCTACCAAAAAGTGTGCCACCTCCTCCAGTATCCCAAGGGATCTTCTTGGCACTGAATCTCTTGGACACCTTGCCACCTCGGCCGGTCACACCCGAAACTGGACCCAGTGGGAAGTATTTTATAATAAAAAAGTATTTTTTACAAAGGGTTTCATTTATAACAAACAAATAAAATAAAATATGATCAAAATACACAACAGTAACATGAAAAAAAATGGATACTTAGAAAGTACGGCATTAAAGATAGAAAACAAAACAAAAATGGACGAAAATTAGTCCAAACAGTTGAAGCCCTATTTAACCCGCCAAGATACACTGAGCATGATCCTGTGGGGCTCACAAGTCGTCGCTCCACCACCAGCCACGGGATCTCTCTTACTGGAGTTACACTGTGCTCATCCAAGGCAAACAAAGAAGAAGCTGGCATGTGGTGGCCAGGAATTGATAAAGCCAATGAAGAGATGGTACAGCAATATCACCCCTGTCAGACTCAGCAGTCAATGCTCCATCAGCCAGTCTCCACTCTGGGAGTAACCGGTTTGCCCATGGGCCAGGGTCCATGTTGACTAAGAGGGCCCTTTCCTGGGCTGGATGTTCTTGGTTTAAGTGGATTCCCACTCCAAGTAGCTATCTATACAGAAGATGGGGACCATGAACTTGGCAGCTAGAGTGGGCGTCTATCGCTGAGTGCTCACCATCCACGGACTGCCAGAATCCTTTGTGTCAGACATCGATACCCCTTTTACAGCAAATGGTATTTTCCACAGCAGGATGGCCCCATACCACCCAGCATCCAATGGGTTTGCCAAGAGGCTTTTAAAAACAACATGAGGAAACAATAAGACTGACCGTTGCGCCATTAGCTTTCTACTTTCCTTTTATCATACAAGGGGTGGCACAGTGGTTAGCACGGCTGCCTCACACTGCCAGGGAACCAGGTTCAATTTGGCCTTAGGGGACTGTCTGTGGTGTTTGCACATTCTCCCTGCAACTGCGTGGGTTTCCTCCGGGTGCTCAGGTTTCCTCCTACAGTCCAAATGTGTGCAGGATAGGTGGGGTTACAGGGATAGGTCAGGGGAGTGGGCCTAGGTAGGGTGTTCTTTCAGAGCATTGGTGCAGACCTGATGGGCCGAATGGTCTCCTTCTGCACTGCAGGGATTCTATGAACACAATCCCCCACACCCCTACAGGGATCACACGTCGCCTTAGAACTCATTCAGAATTGGTATTTCCTAATTGTTGAGCCAGTGGGAAGATTTAGGAGGTCTGGGAGGACTTGAAGGTCCCCCTGACCAACTGACCTCTTTGATGAACTCTCTTTCTCTTCCCTAATATCTTATACCGTGTGTATAGAAGCTGAACATAGTTATTGTGTAAAATGTAATAGGGACTTGGTGGGGGAATGTGGCAGGACGGCCTCTTTAAGGGAGTGGGTCTGATGGTCCATGTGACCGGCTTGAGGCCAATTGCGCTTGGGGGGCATGCAAATCCTGGCCAATAGCGAGTAAGAGCATTGCCTGGGAGCAGGAACCAAGGCAGTGTGGACCCCAAATTGGAGAGCTAAGACCCATCCTTGAATATTCTGTGCCTGTATATATACCAGCCTTTGCCTTTCATTAATAAGTCCCTCTCTTACTATTGGGAGCCTCCAGAGTATTGTCTAGAGTCACCATATTGACCTTTGGCACAACAGATACAAAACACTCAGTTGCCTCTCTGCTGCTTATGGTCAATGTATGATTCACTCGTGTGGTTTTGCGAAGTCAATTGCATATCCATGGATCAAGTCATCAGACACTAAGGTTAGCACCATAAAGAGAGCCGTCAGTTTATTCCTTAGATTTCTCCTTGGAGTCTGCAGCCCTCCTCTGACTGCTGGATATCGTATTCACGGCTCATGATTCATCGTCCTCCACATTGAGGGAACCAGACATGGATTACGCGACCACTTTGCTGAACACCTATCCGCTCCATGCGACCTTCTAGTCGCCTGACATTTTACCTCTCTGCCCTCGGTCTCCTACAATGTTCTCATGAAGTTCAATGGAAGCTCAAGGAACAACATCCTGGGCGGGATTCTCCGCCGGCGTGATTCTCCATTTTGCCGGCGCCCGGGGGTTTCCCGACGGTGTGGAGCTGCCCCACAATAGAAAACCTCATTGATCGGCCGGCATAACAGAGAATCCCGCCGGCAGGTCGGGGCAGAAATGTGGCAAATCCAGCCCCTAATCTTTTGTTTAGCCACCTTGCAGCCTGCTGGAGTCAACAATTTCTGATCGCAAGCACTGTGGCGGCACAGTAGTTAGTACTGTTGCTTCACATCGCCAATGTCCCAGGTTCCATTCTCGCTTGGGTCACTGTCTGTGCGGAGTTTGCACGTTCTCCCTGTGTTTGCGTGGGTTTCCTCCGGGTGCTCCGGTTTCCTCCCACAAGTCCCAAAAGACGTGCTTGTTAGGTGAATTGGACATTCCGAATTCTCCCTCAGTGTACCCGAACAGACGCTGTAGTGTGACGACTCGTGGATTTTCACAGTAACTTCATTGCAGTGTTAATGTAAGCCTATTTGTGAGACTAAGATTATTAGTATTATTCCCATTTATCTCGACAGCAAGTAATGGTATAATGATCCTGCTTTTGCCATTCAAACCTACTCTAACTTTTGTTTATTTACTTGTCCATTCCAATCTCCTTTTGCCTTGCGCCATCACCCCTTTTCTCATTTAAACACTCTGCCCTCTACCTTATCACTGACCTCGCCTTTTGTTCTTTCCTCTCCTCCCCCTTTCCCTGCCTCTATACTTGCTGACAAACTGGCACTTCTCTGACATTTGCCACTTCTGATGAAAGGTCACTGACTCAAAGTACCAACTCTGTTCCTTTGCCTGAAGGCGCTGGATGACCAGCTGAGTATTTCCTGCATTTCCTCTATTTATTTCAGATTTTCAGCATCTGCAGTAGTTTGCTTTTGTTTCCTATCCTGTTTGTTGTTACAGTGCTACTGACACATGGGTAGGTGGAGGATGAAGACTCATTCCAGAGGGGACTAAACATTTTTATAAGTTGATCTATAAAACATTGTACGTTCTTTGATATGTGCATACGCTTCAAAATGCAGGTTACAAGATCCTAGCTGGTAAACGTTGTTGTTCCATTGTTATCATCAATTGTTGATTAATTTAGACAGAGATGAGGACGTATACTGGGAGGTTAGACGTTTAATCTATATTTTCCCGTGCTCCAAAGTTAATGACAGTGAAGGAAATCAGGAATTTTAGACCCCAATCTACACAGATGGAGGATTCTCATGTATTACCTCTCGTGCTGTCTCCATCAGAGTTTCAGTCACACGCTAACACATATCAAACAGTAACATTTCTTGTTTGCAAAACTGCATTTGTTTAAATAACGCACCTATAGGAAAATGGTGAAGCATCTTCTCCTGGTAGATCTTAAGGTCACTTTCCAAGAAAACACAGAAGATAATACGATCCACCTGGAAATAAAAGCACCAGTTTTAATTTTTGTCACACGAGAAGATTCAATATAATGTTTGAGGAAAAACAGGATATATATTTGAATGGGGAAAACCCGTGGGCTAAGGGGAAAGAGTGTGGAATTAATTGGACAGCATTTTCAGAGAGTCAGCACAGGTATGATGACCAAATGGCCTTGTAAGTGGTATCACGTTCTGATTCGAAGACTGAGAAAGGAAGTAATTTGCATATATTGCAGAAAAGAGAGATGCTTGTTACCAAAACTTTTCATCCTCCACTCATCAGGACAAATGCAAGAATGCCAAATTTGAAATGATTGCACCAATTTATACTACAGGAGAAAAGGGTTGCCAACGCAACTCTGATTGGCCAAGGTTTTGTCATGAATTTACCGATGTTGTACAGGATTAGAAACAGGAGATACAAATAACAAATTACACACAAATTCTTATGCTGCTGTCCAAAGTTATTTTGAGCACGAGATTTCCGGTTAGCTACATTTATCGTCACTTGGTAGAACTGAACTTGAGTATTGCTGAAAAAAGACATGCTGTCGAAGCTTCTGGTGGTTAGCACTATGGCTGCACAGCACCAGGGTCCCATGTTCGATTCCCGGCTTGGGTCACTGTCTGTGCGGAGTCTGCACGTTCTCCCCATGGCTGTGTGGGTTTCCTCCAAGTGCTCCGTATTCCTCCCACAAGTCCCGAAAGATGTGCTTGTTAGGTGAATTGGACATTCTGAATTTCACACCAGAAAATAGTTTACAATTACCCCTTGATTACTGGGCGCGATTTAATGGGATAGTTCCTATGTGTGGTAGTGATTGCGAGCTGCCGCGCGCTTTCTGATGGCCTGGTGAGGCGGTCACCACCATAAAACATTAATTGGACCATTTAACTGGACCCCACAGGCTTCATGCTGCAAATGACTGTCCCGCAAGCTGATTCCCTGGAACTGCACTCACCAACCCCCTGCTAACAAGGGAGAGCAGCACTTAAACAGCACTTACACAGCCAACCCCATAGAGCCAACAACTGTTAAGTAATGGGTTAAGAGACATTGCAATTAGTCGTCTCATTTATGTTAAATATCTATTAATTGACACTGATATATAAAGGGGCTTCTGGTGGCCTCTGTCAGGTGATGGATGGTTCGAGTTTTGTGCAAAGGCTGTTGGAATGAAATAAATGTGTGTTTGTGAAAAAGGAACAGAACTTTAGACTCTTCATATCATAGCAACTAAAACGTCTAACAATTGGTAGCAGAGGATGGTTGCTGTGCAAATGTGAAGGGTTGAAAGATACAACTTTTCCAGATCAAACCAAGGAGTGAGTGAGAAAAGAAAAAAAAAAAGGGATATATGGCTGAACCGAGGATAAAGATGGCTGGATATGACTATCCTCCCTTATTTTCTGAAAGGGAATCGTACGACCAATGGAGAAGTGCAGTAGTTATGTGGACTAGGTAACTGCTTTGGGAAAGAGAAAACAAGGTATGGCATTGGCTCTTTCTCTACCATATGGCAGTAAAATCCAAAACAAAGTGCTTTCTGAGCTGGAATTGGAAGAGTTAGACTCAGAAGAAGGTCTGGAGCCTGTATTACATTATATGGATAAGATTTATAAGAAAGGTGACTTGTTAAGTGCGTATGAAGCATGGTCAGATTTTGATAAGTTCTGGAAAATGGAGGATATCTCCATGGAAGACTATATAATATAAAAGGCTGCAGAAACGCAATCTGGAATTTCCACAGTCTGTGTTGGCCTTTAAATTACTTGACTGTGCTAGAGTGAGCAACATGGATAGGCTCCTGGTTTTGACAGGAGTTCAGTTTACTGATAAGAATGCCTTATTCGAACAGATGACAAAAGCTTTACAAAAGTTTCTGGGGAAACATTCGATTCCGATGGCTCTGATGACCCAAATAGGTCAGCCTGCAATAAGGCAGAATATGGAAGATACACTACTAACAGGATGGCAAAATCGTATGGCTACGAACAGGGCTCAAGAATATAGAAGGAGACCGAGACAAGGAAATTATGAAGACAGAAACCCAGTTAGAACCTACAATAGGAAGATGAACCCCAGAAATGCAAGGGGCATGATAAATCGCTGTTTTCGATGTGACTCGCAATACCTTATGCTTTCAACTGTCCAACTCGTTATGATAGAGTGTTTGAAGCGACACATGACGTGGAAGAGTCAGAAGAGGAAAAAGATAGTGACCAGAAAGAAGGCATTGTCCTATTGACAAGCAGTTTTACGTCGGTAATGAGGGTGTTGGTTGCAGAATCCTTCAACTGTGCTGTCTTGGACAGTGGCTGCACATCTACGGTGTGTGGAATTGACTGGTTAAAATGTTACCTGGACTCTTTGAATGCTGAAAATCGTAACAAGGTTGAGGATTTTGAAAGTTCCACAAGTTTCAGGTTTGGGGATGATAATACTCTGAACTCGCTAAAAAGAGTGGTGATCCCTTGCAATATTGCCAGAGTGAATCATTTCATTAGCACGGATGTTGTATCAAGTGAGATACCTTTGCTTCTGAGTAGACCGTCGATGAAGAAAGCACACATGAAACTGGATATGGAACAGGATAAGGCAACAGTTTTTGAAAGGACGGTGGACAATTTACACAGTCGGGACACTATTGTATTCCATTACTGACAAATAATATTTCAAGTAGAGTGGTTAAGGATGTGTTAATGGCAGTTGAAAATGGGACTTTAGCTGATAAAAAGCTTGTGGTATTAAAACTGCATAGGCAATTTGCACATCCGTCTCCTTGGAGGTTGAAAAAATTATTAAAGGATGCAGGGGTAAGGGATGACGACTATACTCAACCGATAGAACAGGTTAGTGACCGCTGTGAAGTTTGTAGGAAGTACAGAAGGACACCAGCACGACCGATAGTAACCCTACCTTTGGCCAGGGATTTTAACAACATTGTGGCCATGAACCTTAAGATCTGGGATAAAGCAAATAATATATTTATTTTGCATTTTGTAGATTTAGCAACCAGATTTAGTCAATCAACGATTGTACGAAGTAAAGAAAAGAGAGTAATTCTGGATCAAATCGTGGAAAAATGGATAGGGACAGGAATGGGTCCACCGGCAAATTTCCTTACGGACAATGGGGGAGAATTTGCTAATGATGAGTTTAGGGATGTGTGTGAAAACATGAATATCAGAGTTATGAATATGGCTGCAGAAAGCCCATTTAGTAATGGTGTCTGTGAAAGAAATCATGCTGTCATCGATGACATGCTTCGTAAAATTTTGGCAGATCGACCAAATTGCAGGCTAAATTCAGCTTTAGCATGGGCAGTACATGCAAAGAATTCATTGCAGATGGTTGTGGGCTATAGTCCTTATCAATTAGTGTTTGGTAGAAATCCTAAAATTCCATCCATTTTGGATGACCAGCCTCCAGCTTGGGAGGGGACTACAATTAGCTCTGGTTTTGCTGAACATTTAAATGCATTACATAGCAGTAGAAAAGCTTTTTTGGAAGCAGAAATCTCTGAAAGAATTCGCAGAGCTTTAAGACATAACGTACGGCCATCAGATGCCGTTTTTCAGCAAGGAGGCATGGTATACTATAAGAGAGACAATTCTAATGAATGGAAAGGCCCAGGGAAGATCATAGGCATAGATGGCAAAACAATTATTTTGCAACATGGTAATCAAACTGTTAGGGTACATTCATCAAGGATAATGGGTACAGATTACAAATTTTCAAATTTAGACAGAGCAGACAGACATGACGAGGAACCAGAGTCATCTGGTACGCATGTGTTACAGAACTATGAGGACCAATTAACTGATATAGACAGGGCTTCTGTGGAGGAACACAACACTTCTGATGAATTAGAAGAGGCCATTTTTCCGAAAGGGCAACTGCCAAAAGTTGGTACAAAAGTGACATACTTGCCTGAAGGGTCTAGTCAATGGAAGGATGCAACTGTTATTAGTAGAGCAGGGAAGGCCACTGGAAAGTATAAACATTGGTTGAATGTACAGCATTCAGGGGAAGGAGTCAAGACAATGGATTGGGAAAACGAAGTTCAAATATGGAGGGCACAGAAACGCAGTGCCAGTTCAGATAGTACATCGGATAGTGAACAGGTCCGCAGGAAAAGGTCGAGAACTATTGAAAGGACATCCCACAGCAGAAGGGAAAGATCAAGCAGTAGCAGTACAGAACAAGATACCAGGTGGGAGAGGGGAAGTAGTTTGTCAAGATCTCGGAACATGAGTAAGACTACGAATACTAATAGGAGTAGAAGCCCACATGCACGTGAGATTTTGGTGGCTTCAAATAAATTAGATGAAAAAGTTATTAAAGAAGCTAAACAGCAAGAATTGCATAGTTGGAGTGAATTTGGGGTATACACGGAAGTACCGGATAGGGGACAAAGAGCTCTATCCCACAGGTGGATTTGCACGGAAAAGGTTCTTCCGGATGGAACTTATAAGGCAAAGGCCAGGCTTGTGGCAAGGGGATTTGAAGAAAGCTTAGAAGATCAGGATTTAAGGGTAGATTCACCTACAGCAGGAAAGGTTATTTTAAAGATCTTCTTGGCTCTATTAGCCACAAAGGCATGGGAATGCAAATCCATAGATATAAAAGCTGCCTTTTTGCAGGGGCATCAGTTCCAGAGAGACATTTTTCTCCGCCCTCCTAAAGAAGCAGCTAACACAGAAGGGGTACTCTGGAAGTTGAACAAAAGTGTATATGGATTAAATGATGCATCTAGAGTCTGGTATTTTTCGGTAAGGTCAGTTTTGTTAAAGTTAGGCTGTTGCCAGTTGAAAGCAGATCCTGCAATGTTTTACTGGCACTATAAAGGAAATCTTTCTGGCATTTTTATGATGCATGTCGATGATTTTTTTGTGGGGTGGGACTAATGATTTTGAAGCTATTGTAATCTCTGGTTTGAGGAAAGAATTCAGGATTGGAAGTCAGGCTTCCGGTGCATTTAAATATATTGGACTGGAAATTGGATAGACTAAGTTAGGGGCAACTTTATGTCAGCAATCTTATTTGGAAAGCATCGCCCCAATAGCAATTAGTCGTGGCCGAGTTTCACAAAAAGACGCAATGGTTTCAAAGATAGAAAAAGAGCAACTGCAAAGTTTAATTGGGCAACTGAACTGGTTAGGTAGACAGACTAGACCGGACGTGAGTTTTGATGTCTCAGAGTTGAGTACAAAAATGAATGATCCCAAAGTGGAAGACATAATAAGAGCAAATAAAGCGTTGGCCAAACTAAAAATGCAGGAGTGTTTTGAAGTTCCCGGTTTTAGGTGACCTTAAGCACTTGAAATTTATAGTTTATAGTGATGCGTCCTACGCAAATTTATGTGATGGGGTTTCAAGCGCAGGAAGTTTTATAATTTTCCTTTTGGGGAACAATGGTAAATGTTGCCCGCTTGTATGGGAAACAAAGAAAATAAGGAGAGTGGTAAAAAACACTTTGGCTGCTGAGACGTTAAGCCTTGTAGAGGCGGCGGATATGGCCTTTTATATAAGTATGATATTGACAGAAATTTTGGGATTAGGGGATTTGGGTAATATACCTATTGACTGTAACATTGACAATAAATCCCTGTGGGAAAATGTGCACTCTACAAAAAGTGTCAATGAAAAGAGGTTGCGGATAGACATCGCAAGTTGAAGCAGATGTTGGACAGAGGGGAAATAACAAAAATTAAATGGGTCGACAGGAGCTATCAACTGTCAGACTGTTTTACGAAAAGAGGGGCGAGTTCACAGAAACTTTTGGATATTGTTAACGAAGGGCGCTTGTTTCTGTGACTGTTTTTTTCTTTTCTTTCTCGTTCAAACAAAAAAAAAAGGGGGGGGTTTGAGTTTCTTGAAATTTTGTTTTCACCTTATTATTTTTTTTCTCCAAGGAAGGAGAGACTGTTAAGTAATGGGTTAAGAGACATTGCAATTAGTTGTCTCATTGATGTTAAGTATCCATTAATTGACACTGATATGTAAAGGGGCTTCAGGTGGCCTCTGTCAGGTGATGGATGGTTAGAGTTTTGTGCAAAGGCTGTTGGAATGAAATAAATGTGTGTTTGTGAAAAAGGAACAGAACTTTAGACTCTTCATATCACAACAACTAAAACGTCTAACAACAACCATGCCACCGAGGAGATGAGACCCCCGATTTGGAGATTCCGAACTGCGCAGACTGTTGGACGTGGTAGCGGTTAGACAGGATGCCCTGTTCCCTCGAGGGTCTTGGAGGGTCAGCCACAGGATAGCCAGTGCCAACTGCGAGGAAGTGGCAACGGCCATCAGTTCAGGGAGCGTCACCAGGAGGACTGGCATCCTGTGCCGTAAGGAGGTCAATGGCCTCCACCGGGCCCCACGGGAGGGATGGCACCCAGAGCCCCCCTCACTCCATGAGCATGCACCCCTCCCCATACTTTACATTCCACCCCCAAGCTGCCCCCCCCACTCACCCACATTCCCCTATACTCCCCACCCCCCCATCTCCGATGAATGACATGTGCAGCTCACAATGCCTCCCCTGAGTCCCCGCAGGAGAAGTTGGCCCCCAACAGATGGGAGAGGGTCCAGACGGGGGCGGGGTGCCCGAGATTAGAGTCCTCAGTTGCGGGGGTGGCCAAGGACAGGTCTGTCACCAAGGTAGAGGTTGGCGTACGGTGCAGAGGTGAGGTTCCACCGGTCCCCACCCAGATGACCTGTCACATGTGAGTTGCTAATGCCATGCAGAATAGCTCAACCCTCCCACTGACCACATGTCCATTCTCCCACAGGATTCTCATCTAACGATGCCGGCCTATCCGGTGTCCCCCCCCCACCCCCCCCACCCCCCCCACCGCCTCTGATCACACCACCATATTCGCTGCACAGCTGACATAGCCACCCTTCACCAGCGCAGAGACACACGCCTCGGTGGGTGACAGTAGTGAACAGGCTTCTGAGGCACAATCTGGTGAGCACCACACTGTTGCTGATGCACATCAGGTGGAGACGGAACCCCCCAGGCGAGACAACAGTCGGAAGTCTGCTGGATCCCAGGACCTAGCTGGGTCCCAGTCAGATGTTAGGGTAGCACGGTAGCCTTGTGGATAGCACAATTGCTTCACAGCTCCAGGGTCCCAGGTTCGATTCCGGCTTGGGTCACTGTCTGTGCGGAGTCTGTACATCCTCCCCGTGTGTGCGTGGGTTTCCTCCGGGTGCCCCGGTTTCCTCAACACAGTCCAAAGATGTGCAAGTTAGGTGGATTGGCCATGCTAAATTGCCCTTAGTGTCCAAAATTGCCCTTAGTGTTGGGTGGGGTTACTGGGTTATGGGGATAGGGTGGCGGTGTTGACCTTGGGTAGGGTGCTCTTTCCAAGAGCCGGTGCAGACTCGATGGGCCGAATGGCCTCCTTCTGCACTGTAAATTCAATGAGATGTTGACCCTCTGGTTTACCCGGAGCTGATGCGGTCGACAGGATCCAGCCGTGATATTGAGAGGGGGATGTCAGCGATACTCCAGCAGGTCCATAGCCGATTGGAGGAGTCCGAAAGGCTTAGGGCGCAGGAGAAGGTGGCGGCAATGCGTGGCACAGAGGCCAACACTACTGGGGGTGGCAACTGCAGTGGAGAGCCTGGTGCACGACGTTAGCTGCATGAGTGGAGATGTCCAAGCCATGGCTGAACACCTTTACAGCATGGTCCAGTTGTGCGGGGACCTGACCCAGTACCAGGAAGGGGAATGACGGACGAGGCCACGTCCTGCGTGAAGTGGGTGAGACAGAGGGCCTCGCGGCCCTCCGGGCTTACTGGAACCTTGCCACTGCCGCCTGTCCTCCATCTTCCGACTGGTCCTGCAGGTCCTCCCTCGGTTCGTTCTCCAGCCTCTCCTGGTCCAGCGCCTCCTTGTCCTCCTCCTCGGAAGTGGCCACATGTTCCATCCTCTCCACCACATCACCCTGCTGCTCTGCCAGGTTGTGGAGGGCAGAGCAGATCACCATAAAGCCGGCTACCCTCCAGGGTTGGACCGCAGTGCACTACCAGAGTAGTCGAGACATCAAAACTGCATTTTGAGTAATCCAATGCAGCGCTCAATGGCAGTTCAGGTGGCCACATGGGCCTCGTTATATCGGGTCTCCGCATCGGTCTCCAGCCTCCTTACTGGCGCCATTAGCGGTTACCCCTTATCCTGGGATGGTCCTCGAAGAGGCCGGGGATGTCCGACTGCCCTAGGATGTAGCTGTTGCGCACACCACTTCATGTGGTGGTCGCACATGAACTAGCTGGATGTTCAGGAAGTGGAACATCCTGCTGATGTAGGGCAGCCCAGGCAGCTCGGTAAGCGCAAGGCGACATGCGTACCATGTTACCCCCTGGACCTGGGGCATCCCGGCGATGGCAGAGAAACCTGCTGCCCAGCCATCCTGTTGGGCATGGCCCATGTCAAAGTTTCTATAGTTCACTGCCCTGGAAAACAGAGCATCCGTGACCTCACGGATGCACTGTGGGCTGTAGCTTGTGAGTTGCGGAGGCCGTGGTGTAGTGATATTGCCACTGGACTAGTGATCCAAATACCCAGAGTACTGCTCTGGGGCCCCTGGTTCAAATCCCGCCACGGCAGGTGGTGAAAAATTTTAAGTCAATAAAAATCTGGTGATGACCATGAGACCATTGTCAATTGTCGTAAAAACCCATCGGGTTCATGAATGCCTGTTAGGGAAGGAATTCTGCCATCCTCACCTGGTCTGACCAACATGTGACTTCAGATCCACAGTCATGTGGTTGACTCTTAACTGCCCCTCAAGGGTAATTAGGGATGGGCAATAAATGCTGGCACAACCTGCGAAGCTGACGTCCCATGAACGAATAAAGCAAAAAAAGTCCCCGCTCGAGTCCTGGAATGATCCTGAGGCGTACATGTTCAGGGCTATGGTGACCTTGACGGCCACTGGGAGTGGGTTTCCTCCTCCTCCAATTGGAACGAACCGTCTCCTTGTTTTATTTTATAAATTTAGAGGACCCAATTTTTTTTCCCAATTAAGGGGCAATTTAGCGTGGCCAATCCACTTACCCTGCACATCTTTGGGTTGTGGGGGTGAGATCCATGCAAACACAGGGAGAATGTGCAAAGTCCACACGGACAGTGACCCGGGATCGGGATTGAACCCAGGACCTTGACGCTGTGAGGCATCAGTACTAACCACGGCACCACCGTTGCCACCTCACCATCTCCTTGTTGAAGTGGAGCCTGCTGAGACACATGCTGTCCGTCATTTGTTCGAAAGACCAGCGACGCCTGTACACCTTGGGCTGTCGCTGGCCCCCCTCTCTGGGTCCCTCTCTGATCTAATGGATGGCCAGGTCCTCAGGGTGTGAGGTGGAGGTACCCAGGCCTCCACCTCAAGCCTCTGTCGACACTGCTGCTGCCGCCTCCTTTGTCATCTGCCCTCCTGGCCCGCCAGCAGCACCACAAGGCCAGTTTCTATGGGACCAAGATATCATCCATTCTGTGTGATATCTGCAAGGAATTCGAGAGGGTGTGAGACTGACAACCGGCAGGACCTTCCTCCCGGGACCCTCCATTCCCCCATTGCTTCCCCTCCAACCCCCATTGCTCCCTCCTCTCCACCAAATCCCCTGCCATCCAACCCACCCTTCCATGCGCCCTTGGCTGCAGCGGGGGCTCCTGTTCACCGGACCCCAGACCCTGAACCCCAGACACCCACATGTAATGTTACCTGGACCAGGTGCTGCTCCCCTCCCTGATGCACACACCCATGCTCTGGTCGGCAATATATCCCTGGTTCTGGGGCCCAGCCCTTGGAGATTCGGCTGTCGGTTGCTGCATTTGTGGTGTTGCCTCCCGCAGTGTCCACGCATCCCGGTCTGATAGGGATGCTAGACAATAACTTCCACATGATACATGGCACACCTACCCATGGAGAGCCACTTCAGAGGGGTGAAGTGCTCACTTAACTATTACTGCCAATTCCCATTTAGCAATAGCATTCAGCCGTGCGGCCAGAAGCCTCCGCGGTCAGTGGGAGTTACGGGTGGTCAGTGGTTCTGGCCTGGTACACTGGCAGTGAGACTCAAGAAGCAGTGAGAAGGAGAGGAACCAATGTTAATGAGGAAGGCAATGGATGGAAAGAAGCAGTAATTACTGATAGTGAAGGATGTAAGGAATTGAGTATATTTTTTTAATGTAAGGTATTGGTTTGAACATGGAACTCGCTCCCACATGAGAACATGGATAGATTCAGGAGAAAGCTGGATGAACACAGGAGGGAGAAAGTAATAGAAGACTATGTTGATGGGTTAGATGAAGAGGGTGGGAAGAGGATCATGTGGAGCCTAGATGCCGGCCATGGATCAGATGGGCAGATTGGTCTGTTTCTGTTATGTAAACGCGGTGTAAACTATTAATACCAGTCGTATTTCATTTCTCTTAGGTTTGATTCACTGAGATTAGAACATATCATCTGGAGCAACAAAAACTATTCTGGATAATTCAGAAAAAATAATCAATAACCATTCTGATCCAAGCGAGACAAGCAGGTACAGTAGCTCACCAAACTCTTAAACCTAATACATCATTAATAAACAGCCTATTTTAAATTTCCCCGTATAACATATTTATACGGCTCACTGTATTTTTATTTATTGCTTAAGTAAATGTTGTTACAGAACAATCTTGTCTGAAAGATCCTGAGACAGATCTCTGGGACAAATAATTGTGTCATCTAATATAATTAATCAGATGCAGCTTCGATTATTTTTTAATTGCGCTTGCAAACAATATTTCCTAATTTAGAAAAATCAGATAATCAGCCTCAACTTAGTTGAACACTATGGAGTCTGTGGGGATTACAACAGATGCGGAAATTAGTTGAATTGAGTCCGGAAGGCATCCATTCTTTGGAATATTTATATCTGTTCCAAATCACAACTTGGGTGCGTGAGCAGTGACAAATGCTAAATTCGGCAATGAAATGAGCTTCAGCAAACAGCAGAATGAGGTTGTTCAGTTTTCTCAGTGACCACAAGCTCAGCGGCACAGTCACCATTTGTCTTCTTTGCCACTGTCTTAAAGGGAGATATAAAGTGATGCATGTTCGGAATACTGAAAGGGTCTCGTTTTCCATACTTCACAGTTAAGGGTAGCTGACACACAACAGAGATAATCCTGTATCCAGTGGGTCAGGGCCAGGATGGAGTAAGATAAATGTACATTGCTGCATGATGAATGATAAAATGAAAGGCAAGGCAATGTACATGCAAATTCAATGAAGAAACAAAGAATGTATTAAGCCCACAGCAACGCCATTAATATTTAATATGCAATTTCACGTACGATCTGCTACTTCTAAAGGAGTCCATCAAGAATAGATATGAGGAAGTGTCACTAGGACAAGTTCAGCTTGTGTGAACCGAGGCTACAGACACAGCAATTGCTTATATACTGACGCCCAATGTTATTAATCAGCATGAATTCATTAAAGTGGTCCTCTTCAGAAGCCTAGTTCACTGCAGGGTCCCATTGTCAGGGTTTCCAGCAGAAAATAAAAACATTTCTGTCAAAAGTAAAACTTGTCAAAGAGATGCTGTAGTTTTTCTACAGTTTTATGGGAGGATTGAGAGGCTGATTATCTCATTTTAATATCTCCATGAGGTAGCTGTCTGCTCAGTTTTAAATTATTAATTACATGGCAGATTAAAACCAGGGTTTGAGCATTATCAAGGGAAAAAAAATTGCTAGTTCTGCTTTTTCCCAATAATGATTAAAAAGTGAGAAACTATGTGTTTGAAAGGTCAGATAATGCACATTGTGGGAGTGCTGAGATGTGGGTACCTTTCACCTCTCCCTGTGTGTGCTACCTATCTCCATCACACCACTGTGGAAAAGATTCTAACACAAACCAACACACATAAGAGTTTTCAAACAGAAGAAATAGGAGCAGGAACAGACCATACGGTCCCTTGAGTCTGCTCTGCCATTCAATAGGATCATGGCTGGCCTACCTGAGCAACAGCTCCCTGCATTATTACCATAATGCTGAATTGCCCAAGTGCCCAAAATGCCATCAACCTTTATCTTGAATATCAACATCCACAGTCTCTGGGGTAGATAATTGCAAAGGTCAACAACCCTCTGAGTGAAGAAAGTGCTTCTCACCGCAGTCCTGAATGACTGCTCCCAATTATCCTGAGACTGCGACCTCCTAGTTCTAGATTCTCCACTCGGGGAGTACATCCTCCCAATGCATCTTCCTTGTCAAACACCTTGAGAATGTTATATCTTTACTGGAGACCACCACTCAGTCTCCTGAACACAAAGAAACATAAGTCTAGTCTACTCGACATGGGTTGGGTGAAGCTCTGCTTTGACCGAGAAAGAAACAAAAATTGAAATGACACCCGTCTAGCGTTGCCAACCCAGATTGGTTGTATTCCTTGATGTTTGATCACAGGACCTCCAGCTGCACCACCCCTTCCACTTCACCTGCCATTCGCTGCTCCACACGTCCATCTACCTGGTGCTACACTTATGTCATGAGAATGTCACTTTAAGAAATGTGACATTCCCCCCCCCCCCCCCCCCCCCCCCCCAGGGGGGGGGGGGGGGGGGGGGGGATGAGGCGATTCCTGGACCAGCTGGGGTTCCCGAGGGTGGAGGAGCAGGAGGCGGTTGGTTTGGGGGCACCAATTGGGCTGGAGAGTTGAGTAAGGGTTTGGGGAGCATGCAGGCGGGGAAGGCCCCAGGGCCGGACGGGTTCCCGGTGGAATTCTATAGAAAATATGTGGACCTGTTGGCCCCGCTACTAGTGAGGAACTTCAACGAGGCAAGAGAGGAGGGAACCCTGCCCCAGAAAATGTTGGAGGCGACAATCTCCCTGATCCTAAAGCGAGACAAGGATCCACTGCAATGTGGATCGTACAGGCCGATTTCGCTCCTCAATGTGGATGCTAAGCTATTGGCGAAGGTACTGGCCACTAGGATTGAGGACTGTGTCCCGGGGGTGATTCACGAGGACCAAACGGGATTTGTAAAGGGCAGGCAGTTAAATACCAATGTGCGGCGGCTCTTAAACGTGATAACGATGACATCGGAGGAGGGAGAGGCGGAGATAGTGGCAGCTATGGACGCGGAAAAAGCCTTTGACCGAGTAGAATGGGAGTACCTCTGGGAGGTATTGCGCAGGTTTGGGTTCGGGGGAGGGTTTATTAGATGGGTTAAGCTCCTTTACAGCGCCCCGGTGGCGAGCGTAGTGACAAACCGGCGGAGGTCAGAGTACTTTCGGCTGTACCGAGGGACGAGACAGGAGTGCCCCCTGTCCCCCCTGTTGTTTGCATTGGCGATCGAACCCTTGGCCATATCACTTAGGGACTCTCAGAAATGGAGGGGGATAGTCCGCGGGGGAGAGGAGCATCGGGTATCGCTATATGCGGATGACCTGCTGCTATACGTGGCGGACCCAATGGAGGGGATGGTGGAGGTCATGCAGACTCTGAAGGAGTTTGGAGAGTTTTCGGGCTACAAGCTTAATGTAGAGAAGAGTGAGCTTTTTGTATTACAGGCAGGGGACCAAGAAAGAGGGATAGGGGACCTGCCGCTGAGGAGGGCGGAGAGGAGTTTTCAGTATCTGGGGATCCAGATAGCCAGAAGTTGGGGGGCCCTACATAAACTGAATTTGACGAGGGTGGTGGAGCAAATGGAGGAGGATTTTAAAAGATGGGACATGCTCCCGCTCTCGTTGGCGGGTAGGGTGCAGTCGGTCAAAATGGTGGTCCTTCCGAGGTTTTTGTTTGTGTTTCAGTGCCTCCCCATCGTGATCACCAAGGGCTTTTTCAAGAGAGTAGGTAGGAGTGTTATGGGGTATGTGTGGGCAAATAAGACCCCGAGGGTTAGGAGAGGGTTCTTGGAACGCAGCAAGGACCGAGGAGGGTTGGCTTTGCCAAACCTAGAGAGTTACTACTGGGCAGGCAAATGTGGCGATGATCCGTAAGTGGGTTATGGAGGGAGAGGGGGCGGCATGGAAGAGGATGGAGATGGCGTCCTGTAAAGGAACGAGCCTGGGGGCGTTGGTAACGGCACCGCTGCCGCTCTCGCCGACAAAATACACCACAAGCCCGGTGGTGGCGGCAACATTAAAGATCTGGGGCCAGTGGAGAAGACACAGGGGTGCAATGGGACCATCAGTGTGGTCCCCGATCAGGGGTAACCACCGGTTTGTCCCGGGGAAGATGGACGGGGGGGTTCCAAGGCTGGCATCGGGCAGGGATAAGAAGAATGGGGGACCTGTTCATTGATGGGACATTTGCGAGTCTAGGGGCACTGGAGGAGAAATTTGAGTTACCCCCGGGAAATGCATTTAGATATATGCAGGTGAGGGCTTTTGTGAGGCGACAGGTGAGGGAATTTCCGTTGCTCCCGGCACAAGAAGTTCAAGATCAGGTGATCTCGGGGGTATGGGCCGGGGAGGGCAAGGTATCGGAAATATACCAAGAGATGAAAGAAGAGGGGGAAGCGCTAGTAGAAGAACTGAAAGGTAAATGGGAGGAGGAGCTGGGGGAGGAGATTGAGGAAGGGCTATGGGCTGACGCCCTGGGTAGGGTTAATACCTCTTCCTCGTGTGCCAGGCTCAGTCTGATACGGTGGTTCACAGAGCGCATTTGACGAGGGCGAGGCTGAGTAGGCTCTTTGGGGTAGATTTTGATGTGAAAGATGTTCAGGGAGCCCGGCGAACCATGTCCATATGTTTTGGTCATGCCCGGCATTGGAGGGGTTCTGGAGAGGAGTGGCGGGAGTAATATCCCAGGTGGTGAAAGTCCAGGTCAAGCCAAGCTGGGGGCTAGCAATATTTGGAGTAGTGGATGAGCCCGGAGTGCAGGAGGCGAAAGAGGCCGGAATTCTGGCCTTTGTGTCCCTAGTAGCCCGGCGAAGGGTCTTGCTATTGTGGAAGGAGGCGAAGCCCCCTAGCCTGGAGGCCTGGATTAATGACATGGCGGGGTTCATAAAATTGGAGAGAATTAAGTTTGCTTTGAGAGGGTCTGCACAGGGGTTTTACAGGCGGTGGCAACCGTTCCTAGATTATCTCGCGGAGCGTTAGAAGAAGGTCGATCAGCAGCAACAGCAACCCTGGGGGGGGGGGGGGGGGGGAACGAGAGACTGTCTGAGGGGATGGACGAGCGGGAGATAGTATGGAGGGTGGGGGGAAACAGTACGCACGGCCAAGAGCCAGTGTATAAAGCTATGTAAATATACCATCTTGCCTTGTATATATCTTGCTCAGGGAGAATTTGCGTTATTTTGTTACGGGGGGGGGGGGGGGGGGGGGTTATTGTTTGTAAGGGGAAAAAATTGTGTTGTTAAAAAACCTTAATAAAAATATTTTTTTAAAAAAAAAAGAAATGTTTGGCTGCTCATGTTACAGCAGTGATGTCAGAGTGTGGGTGGAGCTGAGTTCTGGCTCTGATTTTTCGATTCACTTTGAGAAAAGCTTGGGTGTGTCTGTGTTGTTTTGTTTTTGTTTTTCAGTGTTGGAGCTGAAGCCAGACAAAGCAGATGTACTGCTGTTCTCTCTGCCATGAATAGACTATCTCTTGATCATTTGGTGAATTCAGAATTATAAATGTTCTCAGTAGTGAATGTAAACCTGATGTGCTTCTGTTGAAAGGTGTTTCTTTTGTCTTCTGGATTTTTTTGGGAAGTTATTAAGGATTACTTAGTGTTGTATTCTTTGGGGGTTGTATTTGAATTGATGGTTGCTAAGATGTACACTGTATGTTTTAAAAAGGTTAACTTGAGTTCATAGAATAAACTTTGTTTTGCTTTAAAAAAAGTACTTTTCCATTTCTGCTGTACCACACCTGTAGAGTGGGCCGTGTGCTCCCCATACCACAATCTATTAAAAGTTGTGGGTCAGGTGAACTCCAAGATACACTTTGGGGGTCTCTAAACCCTGGCCCATAACATTTACTCCATGGCCAATTGGGAAGCGTAAAGTAAAAACACTCATGGTTGTCCATTTTGATGATGCCAGACTCTCAGTAAAACAGCTAGACAGTGGAGACGATCACACGCAGTACCTTACGGACAAAGACTAAAAGCAGACTGAGATTTGGCAAAAACATTGCAGTTAACATTCCCTGACAAAATGCGAAAAGGTGAGGTAATTATGGCGGTGGCTAAGCATTTAAAGTTGCCTGAGATACAGTTTGACTCATTGGAAAAGGCAAAAAATTCAGTTACAAATTAAACAAATGGAACATGAGAAATAATTAAAGCAGCTTGAATACGAAAGAGAGAGGAAAAAGAAAAAGAAAGGGAGATACAGATCAGGGAAAAAGATAAAGAGAGAGCGTTTGAACTTCAGAAAATGGTCATGAAACATGACAGTCAGTTAAAATTGGCGTAAAGGGAAACGTACAGTTGGATGATAGTGATGATAGTAATGAGGATAGTGAGAAAAAGCATCATAGTCGAAGGCTTGGTGGAGTCGAAGCATTGCCACGGTTTGATGAGAAGGAGGTAGAAGCTTTTTTCATTTCATTTGAAATTTAATTTCCCGTATCAGCCTCCCTGAACAGGCGCCAGAATGTGGCTACGAGGGGCTTTTCACAGTAACTTCATTTGAAGCCTACTTGTGACAATAAGCGATTTTCATTTCATTTTCATTTCAGAAGGTAGCGAAACAAATGAAATGGCCACAGGACATGTGGGTATTACTGATTCAAACAAAGCTGGTAGGTAGGGCTAGTGAAGTGTTTGCATCACTACCAAAGGAGGTATCTGAGTCGTATGAGGAGGTGAAAAAATACATCTTAGGTGCATATGAACTAGTGCGTGAAGCCTACAAAGGTTTAGAAATGTAAAGAAAGAATCTGGTCAAACATACATGGAGTTTGAAAGGATCAAACAGAGTAATTTTGATAGGTGGTAATATGTGGAATTCAGGGTGAGAGGAATAGTGTTCCATTATATAAGGTAAGGTTGGAAAGTCCAGTGAAGAGTGGTGAAGTGGCAGTAGGAGTAATAGAGAAACTATCTTGTCCAGGAATACAGTTTATCTTGGGTAATGATATAGCTGGATTGCAGGTGGGAGTGATGCCTACTGTGGTTCATAAGCCAGTGGAAAATCAGACAACTGAAGTGTTGAAGGGCAAATATCCTGGGATTTTTCTGGATTGTGTAGTAACAAGGTCGCAAAGTCACAGGTTAAGACAAGAGGAGAAATCAAAGAGTGAAGATAAAGGTGAAGTGCAATTATCAGAAACGATTTTTGATCAGATGGTTGAAAAAGAACAAGACCATGTGGAGGATGAGGCAGATATTTTTAGTTCAGGAAAATTGGCGGAGTTACAACAGAAAGATGTAGAAATAAACCGAATGTAACAGAAAGCATACACGGGAGAGGAATCTGAGTGTATACCAGAGTATTATTACCGTAAAAGTAATGTCTTGATGAGAAAATGGAGATCTTTACATATGCAGACGGATGAAAAGTGGGCAGAAGTTCATCAAGTGGTATTGCCGGTAGGGTATGGAAAGGGGCACTGCAGTTGCTGCCCGAGTGCTTGGTGGGGGTTGAGGGGGTGGGTGTCTCAGCGCCCACGGGTCCGCCTTGCCACCCCCGGATCGTGTGTATCCATAACGGGGACAACACCAGCTCCTACTGACCATGGAGGCCTCTGGCCATGTAGTTAAGAGAGCACGTCACACCTCCCAAGTGGATACACTGGGTAGGCGTGCCATGTAGCATGTGGGGGTTATTGCCTAGCATTCCAATCAGACCGTGATGCCTGAACAATGCAGGAAGCATTGGTGCAGCAGCCAACATCTGAAAACCCAGGGGCTGGGCCATAACATTTTGGACATTTCCGTGACCAGAGGGTAGGTGTGCACCAGCGACAGGACAAGCCCTGGTCCTGGTAATATTTTGTTTGGGGGTCTGGAGTACAGGGTGTGGGGTCCAGTGAAAGGGGCCCCCGGTGTGGCCAGGGTATGTTGCGGACATGGCACCATGTGGAGGAAGAGGATATCCGCTCCCGGTGGCCATCAAGGTCACCACAGCCCTGAACCTCTATGCCTCAGGATCATTCGAACAGGGACGTGTGCAGCATTTCACAACCTACAGCCCACAAGTGCATCTGTGAAGTCTCTTGTCAGGCAGCTAACTATATAAACTTTGACCTGGACTGAGCCCAACAGAATGTCCAGGCAGCAGGATTCTCCGCCATCGATGGGGTTCCTCAGGTCCAGAGGGCAATCGATGGCACGCATGTCGCCTTGCACCAGGACGTCAGGGAGTGCCCTACATCAACAGCAAGAGGTTCCAATAAATATATATCCAACTTGTGTGCGACCACATGAAGATCATGCATGTATACACGCTTCCTAGGGAGTGTGCATGACAGCTACATCCTGGGGCAGTCGCACATCCCCAGCCTCTTCAAGGATCGCCCCAGGGTGGCCGGTTGGCTCTCGGGGAGGAGGGCTGAGGACCTGGCTAATGCCGCCAGTACGGAGGCCGGTCCCTGATGCGGAGATCCGATACAACAAGGCCCATGCAGTCACCTGTCATTGGGCAATGCGTCGGACAACGCAAAAAGCGATTCCAATACCTTGACTGCTCTGATGGTGCACTCAGTATGCCCCCCAGATGGTCGCCCACTTTGTGGCCTTCACGAAACTGACCATATCTGCATCTCCAAATCGTGGGGCTGGTTTCGTTGGAGGCATGGCTGCATGCTGTGTGGGGTTTGCTCTGCGGGATTGGTTTAAGTGCTGCTCCCCCTTGTTGGCGGGGAGCTGGTGGGGCCTCATCAAATGGACCAATAACATTTGATACCGGTGCCGGCCTCGCTGGGTCGAGCATTGAGAAGCTCACGGCAGTTCCTGCTCGCTACCAAACTTAGAAACGTTTCAATTAAATCGCAGCCATAATTTTTTTATTGCCCTTATAATGTTTCTTCTCTGTTTACTTGAGGCAGTGTGAATCTTCAACACTACCTGGCACAACAGTGGGGTGACGTGCTGCAGGTGCTTGGGGACGAAACATGCAGCCACATTTGACGACGAGGAGGCGAATGATCAGGAAGGGCTGGAAGGCTGGCACGGGGAGGACCCGCAGGACCAACAGGAGGATATAAGACAGAAGGCACCGGCAAGGATCCGGCATGCCAGGATTGAACCCGGCTGCCCCTGCATCATCTGGCTTTACCAGCCCTGGTGGCATCCCAATGTCTGCAGCATGGTGTCTACACCCTCAGCGATGCTCATCAGCGACTGGGTCATGCTCTGTAACATCCTGGGACATGCTCCACAGACCCCATAAAGCTCCACCTAGGACTGGGACACGTTCCCCAACAACTGGGACACCTGTCGAGGCGCTCAGCCATAGCCCTCACTGACTGAGCCACGCCTTGTACACCTCCACTCATGCTGCTGACTTTGTGCATCAGGCTCTCCACTGTGGTTGCCACCCTAGCAGTATTGACCTCTGTGCCACTCATTGCCAGTGCCATCTCCTGCACCCGTGGCCCTGGGACTCCTTCAATCGGCTACAGACCTGCTGGAGTGTTGCTGACATTCCCCTCTGAATATCATGGCCGCACCCTATTGTCTACGGGCAAACCTGGTCCATCATCTGAGGTTCAGCATCTGACTGGGACCCAGCTGGGTCCTGGGAGCCAGCACACCACCGAGTGGGCATTCCTGCCTCCACCCCCGCGACTTCCATAGCCCGTGCCTCATAGGGTAACAGAGCATCTCCTCTGGACTCGACCCTATCCATCAATCTGGCCATATCTGCATCTCCAAATCATAGGGCTGGTTTCCTTGGCGGCATGGCTGCATGCTGTGTGGGGTTTGCTCTGCGGGATTGGTTTAAGTGCTGCTCCTCCTTGTTGGCGGGGAGCTGGTAGGGCCTCATCAAGTGGACCAATAACATTTCATACCGGTGCCGGCTTCGCTGGGTCGAGCATTGAGAAGCTCACGGCAGTTCCTGCTCGCTACCAAACTTAGAAACGTTTCCATTAAATCACTGTCATAATTTTTTTATTGCCCTTATAATGTTTCTTCTCTGTTTACTTGGGGCAGTGGGAATCTTCAACTCCTGAAGACTCGAGGGAAATGCTGGAGTGTTGCCAGCTCTATATTAGTCTCAAGACACCATGGACCTGATGGCAGCTAGCTACGTGTTGAAGTATGAACAGAGTCAAACTTAAAGATGGTGCATGGAGATAAAAATTCACTTTGAGGAAACAGAGGAAAAAAAAGCAAACTAAAAACAATAAAAACAAAACCTCTACTGTTAGATGTGATTCGGCAATTGGGCAGCACTTGCTGAATAATCCTAAATGCGCTAATCACTATACCAACAACCAATTTAAGATAATCAGTTGAAATTATAATGCTGCTTATTTGCGCTTGCTAGAAGTGATATACATTCATAAGCAGGAACCCGTTCTCTGTAAACAAGTAATATCCTCAAGCCTTGCTGCTTTTTTTGAAATACCCGGGTGCTTGGAGAACCTGTAGTCTCCTGTTGCTTTCGCCATGACAATGCCTGGCCAATCAGAGAGAATTTGCCAACCAATCAGCACCTGCATTATATATTGCTGTGATCGTTTGAAATTTGGCATTCTATTTAAAAGAATGTATTTTATCACAAACACGTATCAAAACAGGTTACAGCAAATACCCTAGTCTCCACATTCCGACGCCTCTTCGGATACACTGAGGGCGAATTCAGAATATCCATTTCACCTAACAAGCATGTCTTTCGGGACTTGTGGGAGGAAACCGGAGGAATCGGAGGAAACCCACGCAGATACGGGGAGAACGTGCAGACTCCGCACAGACAGTGACCCAAGCTGGGAATCGAACCCGGGTCCCTGGCGGTTTGAAGAAACAGTGCTAACCACTGTGCTACCGTCCCACCTTAAAGTTGGTTCTTCTTCAAAATCTTCAGACTCTGTTGCTTCAACTAGTGTAGAATCTAAATTTGACTCAGTTCGTGATCATGGGTACACGGATTTCCAAACCTTGAGTGTCAGATGTTGGCCTTTCAGATACTGACTCTACAAATTATCTTTTTGAAGCGAGGATTTTATCAGTGAGTCTCCTCCAAACTCTCTCATCACCGGTTTGCACGGTGTAAGAACTAGGGCCTGTCTTTGCGAGTATTGTGGCAGGTACCCACTTCTCACTTGAAGAGTAGTTTCACGCAATATTCCTTTCTCTTTGATCAAAGCCTTGTCTGTTCACGGTGAGTAACTTGGTTTTGTTAGCTGTCGTTCTACAATGGTCGTAGGGTCAGGCGGGAGGAGCAAATCAAATTTGGTTCTCAGCTTCCTTTTTGAAAACAATATTGCTGCCGAATTTTGGGTTGTCGCATAGGCAGTGTTTCTATCGGAAATAAGGAAATTCTTTTAATGGTCCTGCATCCTTTGACGCATTGATGGCATTCTTCAATGACTGTGCTGACCTCTCCGCCAATCCGTTTGTGGAAGGATGACAAAGCACAGTTTTTATATGCTGCATGCTACTGCATGGTAGCCCACAACTTCCTTTGACGTGAACGGAGTCCCGTTCTGGCCAACTAATTGTTCCGGTTTACCAAACAGTGCAAACACTTTGTCCAGTCGTTCAATTGTCATTTCAGTCGTTGTCGACTACATTGTTATTATTTCGGGCCATTTGGAATGTGCATCCATTCCGACAAAAAACATATATCCTTCAACTGGCCCCACAAATCAATATGTATTCTTTGCCAAGGGTGATGTGGTTGAAGAGGCGCAGTATTTTGTTTCCGAACACAAGACGGACATTGACCTACTCTTTCTTCAATCTGTGAGTCCAGTCCCAGCCACCAAAAATAGTTTCTTGTGAGCTCTTTCATACAAACGATTCCTGGACGTCCTTGGTGGAGTTGATCCAGTACACGGCTCCGCAAGCAAGGAGGAATGGTGACTTGGATCCCCATATAAGTATTCCATTTAGTATCATTAATTCAGGTTCCTTTGTTCGGTATGGCTTGAATTCCGGATTACTCCTCTGTTTATCCAGTGATATACCTTCAAGATTATGTCCATGACCATCCCCCATCACCAGATCTGATGTTGTGTGTCTTTGTACTTGAGATGCAATAACCTGGGAATACGTACACAGAGCTTACATAGTTCTTCTGTTATTCGGCTTTGTTCCACATAGGTAAACGTGATAGAGCATCGACGTTCACATGTTGCTCACATCTTTGTATTTAATCTCGTAATAATGTGCTGATAAGATGAGGGACCATGCAAACGACTCGCAGTTAGAGACGATATTCCTTTGTATGGACCAAAAATCGTTGTCAAATGACTGTGGTCTATTAACAAGGTAAAATGTGTTCCAAGTATGCAGTGATGAAATAGTTTGACTTCAAATATTATACTCAAGCTTCTTTTTCCAATTGAGCATAATTCTATTCAGTGTACCTCAATGTTCTCAAAGCGAAAACTATTGGCCTTATCTCCATTTGGCATTATATGAGAGACAAATGCACCAACCCCATAGGGCATGCATCACATGTGAATTGTAATTTTAAATTAGTGTTGAAATGAACTAAAACTTCTGATTGCTTCAGCACATTTTTTTACTTCAGTATATGCCTCTTCGCAGTCTTTTGTCCACGTCCATTGTTGATTCACACACAATAATGTATAAAGTGATTTTAATATGGGCAGTGCGGTAGCACAAGTAGATAGCACTGTGGCTTCACAGCGCCAGGGTCCCAGGTTCGATTCCCCGTTGGGTCACCGTCTGTGTGGAGTCTGCACATTCTCCCTGTGTCTGTGTGGGTTTCCTCTGGGTGCTCTGGTTTCCTCCCACAGTCCCACAGTCCAAAGATGTGCAGGTTAGGTGGATTGGCCATGCTAAATGTCCTTAGTGTCCAAAACGGTTAGGAGGGGTTATTGGGTTACAGGGATAGGGTTGAAGTGAGGGCTTAAGTGGGTCGGTGCAGACTCGATGGGCCGAATGGCCTCTTTTGGCACTGTATGTTTTATGTTCTAATATAGGGTACATAAGAACGTAAGGACTAGGAGCAGGAGTAGGCCACCTGGCCCCTCGAGCCTGCTCCACAATTCAATAAGATCATGGCTGATCTTTTTGTCGACTCAGCTCCACTTGCCCGCTCGCTCACCTTAACCTTTTATTCCTTTACTGTTCAAAAATCTATCTACCTTTGCCTTCAAAACATTTAACGAGGTAGCTTCAACTGCTTCACTGGGCAGGAAATTCCGCAGAATCTGGACCCTTTGGGTGTGGAGCCAGAGGAAATGGGCGAGGTACTAAATGAATACTTTGCATCGGTATTCACCAAAGAGAAGGAATTCATAGAATTTACAGTGCCGAAGGAGGCCATTCGGCCCATCGAGTCTGCATCGGCTCTTGGGAAGAGCACCCTACCCAAGGTCAACACCTCCACCCTATCCCCATAACCCAGTACCCCACCCAACACTCAGGGCACTTTTGGACACTAAGGGCAATTTGTCATGGCCAATCCACCTAACCTGCACATCTTTGGACTGTGGGAGGAAACCGGAGCACCCGGAGGAAACCCACGCACACACAGGGAAGATGTGCAGACTCCGCACAGACAGTGACCAAGCCGGAATCGAACCTGGGACCCTGGAGCTGTGAAGCAAATGTGCTATCCACAACGCTACCATGCTGCCCTAAATTTGTGGATGTTGAGTCTGGAGAAGGGTGTGTAGATAGCCTGGGTCACATTGAGATCCAAAAAGACGAGGTGTTGGGCGTCTTGAAAAATATTATGGTGGATAGGTCCCCTGGGCCTGATGGGATCTACCCCAGAATACTGAAGGAGGCTAGAGAGGAAATTGCTGAGGCCTTGACAGAAATCTTTGGATCCTCACTGTCTTCAGATGATGTCCCGGAGGACTGGAGAATAGCCAATGTTGTTCCTTTGTTTAAGAAGGGTAGCAAGGATAATCCAGGGAACTACAGGCCGGTGAGCCTTACGTCAGTGGTAGGGAAATTACTGGAGAGAATTCTTCGAGACAGGATCTACTCCCATTTGGAAGCAAATGGACGTATTAGTGAGAGGCAGCATGGTTTTGTGAAGGGGAGGTCGTGTCCCACTAACTTGACAAGAGTTTTTCGAAGAGGTCACAAAGATGATTGATGCAGGTAGGGCAGTGGATGTTGTCTATATGGACTTCAGTAAGGCCTTTGACAAGGTCCCTCATGGTAGACTAGTACAAAAGGTGAAGTCACACGGGATCAGGGGTGAGCTGGCAAGGTGGATGGGGGGGAACTGGCTAGGTCATAGAAGGCAGAGAGTAGCAATGGAAGGATGCTTTTCTAATTGGAGGGCTGTGACCAGTGGTGTTCCACAGGGATCAGTGCTGGGACCTTTGCTCTTTGTAGTATATATAAATGATTTGGAGGAAAATGTAACTGGTCTGATTAGTAAGTGTGCAGACGACACAAAGGTTGGTGGAATCGCGGATAGCGATGAGGACTGTCAGAGGATACAGCAGGATTTAGATTGTTTGGAGACTTGGGCGGAGAGATGGCAGATGGAGTTTAATCCGGACAAATGTGAGGTAATGCATTTTGGAAGGTCTGATGCAGGTAGGGAATATACAGTGAATGGTAGAAACCTCAAGAGTATTGAAAGTCAGAGAGATCTAGGTGTACAGGTCCACAGGTCGCTGAAAGGGGCAACACAGGTGGAGAAGGTAGTGAAGAAGGCATACGGCATGCTTGCCTTCATTGGCCGGGGCATTGAGTATAAAAATTGGCAAGTCATGTTGCAGCTGTATAGGACCACACTTGGAGTATAGTGTTCAATTCTGGTCGACACACTACCAGAAAGATGTGGAGGCTTTAGAGAGGGTGCAGAAGAGATTTACCAGGATGTTGCCTGGTATGGAGGGCATTAGCTATAAGGAGCGGTTGAATAAACTCGGTTTGTTCGCACTGGAACGACGGAGGTTGAGTGGCGACCTGATAGAGGTCTACAAAATTATGAGGGGCATAGACAGAGTGGATAGTCAGAGGCTTTTCCCCAGGGTAGAGGGGTCAATTACTAGGGGGTATACGTTTAAGGTGCGAGGGGCAAGGTTTAGAGTAGATGGACGAGGCAAGTTTTTTACGCAGAGGGTAGTGGGTGCCTGGAACTCGCTACCGGAGGAGGTGGTGGAAGCTGGGACGATAGTGACATTTAAGGGGCATCTTGACAAATACATGAATAGGATGGGAATAGAGGGATACGGACCTAGGAAGTGTAGAAGATTGTAGTTTAGTCGGGCAGCATGGTCGGCACGGGCTTGGAGGGCCGAAGGGCCTGTTCCTGTGCTGTACTTTTCTTTGTTCTTTGAGTTCCTCCTCAACTCAGTCCTAAATCTGCTCCCCCTTATTTTGAGGCTATGCCCCCCTAGTTCTAGTTTCACCCGCCAGTGGAAACAACCTCCCTGCTTCTATCCTAACTATTCCCTTCATAATTTTCTATGTTTCTGTAAGATCCCCCATCATTCTTCTAAATTCAAATGAGTATAGTCCCCGTCTACTTTTCTCTCCTCAAAAGCTAATCCTCTCAACTCTGGAAACAACCTTGTAAGTCTTCTCTGCACCCCTCCAGTGCCTGTACATCCTTTCTCAAGTAAGGAGACCAAAACTGTGCACAGTACTCCAGGTGTGGTCTCACCAGTACTCTATACAGCTGCAACATAACCACCCTGCTTTTAAACTCCATCCCTCTAGCAATGAAGGACAAAATTCCATTTGCCTTCTTAATTACTTGCTGCACCAGCAAACAAACATTTTGAGATTCATGCATAAGGACACCCAGGGTAGCAAGATTTGGAATTAATTTTCCATAATAATTGATGAGTCCCAAAGATGATCTCAGTTGTGATACATTCTGAGGTTTTGGCATATCTAAAAGCACAGTAATTTGTTAGGTTACTTGTGGATACCACCCTTACCATAGACATGGCCAAGATAGCTTATTGATGAATGGGACTTCTCTCTCTTGACGCTAATATTGTGTCTTTCAAGACGCTCCAACATGTCTTTTCTTTTCTGTAGGTGTTCCTGTTCAGTCCTGCCGGTAATTAAAATGTCATCCAAATGACATGTGAATACCGCTGAGGTCACTAAGAATTTAGTCCATGGACTAGACACCCGCAGAACGAGCAGAAACCGGTTGGAGTATTGGCGGGCACCGTGCGGCACATGCGCACCGCTGACAAGCTGCAGCCGTGCGTATGCTTACACCCCCCAAACACTCACCGGTCACGCGGGAAAAGATGGCGCCGGCCATGCTGGACCACGTATCCGCCCACCCCGACCCACAGCCCACCTCTTGGCCACCCCCCACCACGCACCCCCCACCCCCCAAGCCCTGACGGAAGCCCCCGGCCAATGGCACGGGTCTCGGCTGAGTGTGGCGGTGCTGGACACTGCCCACATGTCCTCTCTCTCTCCCCACAGCAGGCACACCAACTCCCGACCACTGGGACTGCATATGGCCCATGCTGTCGGGAACTCTGCCCATCAGAGGTAGAGCATCGTGGAAGGGCCGGCAATCACATACCAACGGGACACCGATTTGGAGGGGACGGGGCATTGTACCCAGAATCGGTGCCTGCCCCGATTCCAGCGTCAGGAGCCATTCTCTAACAGATCGCCGTTCCCGATTTTGGCGTTGGGCTATGGAGAATCCCACCCCAGGGCTCCAACATCCACCATCTCATGCCCCTCAACCTCGGCTTCCAGGGCAAAGTCAATGAGCTGGACTGGTTCAGGTGAAGTGGACTGGTTCAGTGACTTATGAATACATAAGTACAGAAAATAAAATTTTTTACAAAATACTTTAGAAATATAAATGTTCAGTTTTATATGATGTATTATATTGATCTGCAATATGTGAACTTTAACAATTATACACTGAATTTTACAATGCTGCTTTATTGCTGCTTTGCTTTTGGAGTCGGGGGTCACATTAATTTTCATGTGTTAAGGTGGGTTTCTGTTGGAATATCGTTTGGGAAGCACTAATTTAAGGTCTGCAAGTGGTGGAAATACCTTCCCTCAGTTCACTTAGCAACAGAAATTGTTGTGTTGTTCGTGTATTCTAAATGAGTTGAAAACAGCGAGGAAATTCACCTCCCTGCGTTCTTTGGCTGCAATAACTACACCAAGCCCTAGGTGGCTTGCAGAGGGCATATTGAGGGCTGTTAAGTTTACTTTTTGTCCAATAGCTTTTTCCGATAATACTGATGTGCTTCCATGAATTACTATGCACTCCTTTATGAATAGATGGGAATATTCAAGCAGGGGTCAAACGGTGCCAAGTAACCCAGCTGCCACAGGTCACAAAATACTGGGGTGGCAGATGCAGGGCTCCAGATAGTGCAGATGTCTCTTATGAGTTTTGAACACTAAGGCACACGCATCTAAGTTTTTTTTTAAAAAGCTTCCCTATCACAAGCCAACATGCACAGTATACGAGAGCAGTAGGAACCAGCAGCAGCTTATAACTTAAATCACACATGTACTAATGAAAAGACCTTTGCCCACAGATGTATAGATCCAGAATGTATGGATCCTACAATTGCAGCGCACATGGATCATTTTCTTTATAAGCATCATTTCCCCTTTTCCCTGTGTCATAATATACACCAGTATATCATGGTGCAGACACACACACACACTGATGGACATGCAGTGGGACCAATCAGCATACACAACACTGCAGCCAATCACCAGTGAGAGCACACGCACTATAAAGACAGGGGACAGGAGAGTTCCCGCTCATTCTAGTAGCAGCCAGCTCGGAGCACAGAGCTCACAGCCTGCAACACAGACATTCACCATGTGCTGAGTGCATCACCTGGTTAGGACTATGCAAGGGTCAACAGTTAAAGCTGGTATTGCATTTACCCACAGTTCAAGTATGTTAATATAGTTAACCTGATAATAAAATAGAGTTGCACCACTTCAAGTGTTGGTGACCTGTTTGTGATCCAGAACACCCAACACATCACCCTGGTCCACAGACTATTTCATGTTTGTTGAACAAGGAAATTATGAGATTATACCGTGGCAGCACGGTAGCACAAGTGGATAGCACTGTTGCTTCACAGCGCCAGGGTCACAGGTTTGATTCCCCGCTGGGTCACTGTCTGTGCGGAATCTGCACGTTCTCCCCATGTCTGCGTGGGTTTCCTCCGGGTGCTCCAATTTGCTCCCACAGTCCAAATACGTACAGGTTAGGTGGATTGACCATGATAAATTGCCCTTAGTGACCAAAAAGGTTAGGAGGGGTTATTGGGTTACAGGAATAGTGCGAAAGTGTGGGCTTAAGTGGGTCAGTGCAGACTCGATGGGCCGAATGGCCTCCTTCTGCACTGTATGTTCTATACAGCTCTATAGGGTTATGTTACAACTCAAACAGCATCATTCTGAATTAAAACTAACATTCATTTTCAGGAGTTTGTCAAGTAAGGAATTTGCTTGCAAAGTCCATCTGCGGTCTTTCAGGACCAGGAGCAACCGTCAGATAAACTGATTTGACCATTACAACCTTGCAGCTGTTTCCAAGGGCTATGTTTTACGAATGCAATTGTACTTACAGTATGAAATTCTGTAATGATTAGAGTATGTCAACTCCCAACGTAATGCATCAACCTAATGAGACCTTGGGGACCTTCTACTTGTTTTGCATGGTTTAAAGTACTTAAATAATAAGATGATTTGCATCCAACTGTCAAAGTCAGAATAAGGTTACATATCATTAGCATATAGCAGTCCATTGAGTGATTATTGTAATATTAGCATTAAATTTGAGATTGGTTAACAGCATTTCTGCTTCAAGAAACACTTGAGTCACAAACAAAGCAGGCGTGGGGTTAATGGGTTAAGAGGGAAATGAGTTAAGATATAGTACAGCTCAAAAGAGCACATTTAAATATATTAATTAAAATTAATCCAACCTTGTACTTTTTGGCTGCAAATCATTACATTAGTCTAGACCAATTGAGATCACTGACTCTATGAGATGTTATCAGTTTCTTGATGAATGGCAGCATTCTGCGGCACACATCCAATCGTGTTTCTTGCATTGCGATGCCAAGGAATTACCAACTGGAACAATCTACTTCATTTCTTTCTGGTGTGTATGGGAGGAAGTGGGAAAAGGTGAGCAATGTTGTTTTTGCTTGAAGGAAACAATCATAAAAGTTTATTACGGTTCGAATCATACTTCAAAATTAATGGGGTAGAAACTGCAGTCACACAGAACCGGCAGTATCTAATCGGCTGTCTGTTATATGCAGCACCTGAGATTTACTTCCTTTGGCCACAATGAAACTGAATATCTGCCGCTGAGTGCAGTAGGCAGCTGGTCACATACCGCCCATTCTGCGCCACAGCCTGAGGCATGTTTCTGCACCAACATTTCTGAACCCATTGGACCTATGGGCAAATTCAGCAAAGTCTCCCACTGCTGTCTGTAAGAATCCTCTGCAAAATGAGTTTAAGCACCTTCAATAATAAAGGCACATTTTGGGGGAGGAATAGAGGAAGCATAAAGCAGGAGCCTGGCTTCAGTTCATCCCAAGCTCCGCTGCTCCATTCCTGTTGCACACCTGGTCTCAATCGGAATTGGAGGAGCGCAGGATTCTCAGAGGCTCGTCAGGCTAGAGGAGGTTACAGAAATAGGGTTGGTTATGTGTTTCCGATTAAGGTGATTGTGATTACCCCTGTGATTGTGTAAGAGTTTGGTCCAACTGGCACACAAATTGTTTTAAAACCTCCAATAGATGTGGTCAACCCTACAGCAGAAGGGTATATTTTAACCATCTCAATTTACTTCACGATAAAGTACAGTTCATTTAAGCAATTAATTCAAATGCACTGCTAATTATAGATCAGGTGGGGAAACAAAACAATTTTCACACAGTATCTCATACGCTCGTGGAGAAAATAAATTTAGCTTTGGTTTTCCATTTGTTTTAATTACAGTGATCTATTAAATATTTTCCGTGACAAATTTCTCATTTTTTCCATCAGTACTAATTAAAACTGCAGGAACACTCCACATTTACAAAGTGATGTCTGATTATATTTATAGTTCTCTTCAAATTAAGATCATAAAGAAAAGAGCAATGAAGTATTTCATTTTTAATGAGATATTGTGTCTTAAAAGTTTGCAGCTACCTTTATTGACAGATTCTTATTTTACCATTTAAATACAGATCAAACCCACCCCATTTTGTCTTACACAACAGCTTACACTCCTGAGCTAAGGAAGAGCATTAGTGTAACTTATGTCTTTAAAGGTGAAAGACAGAGTTCAAACTGTTTCTGGGAGCGCACGTGTACATATACACGCATACAAACACACACATGCATACACACAAGCACACATGCATGTGTGCAACACATCCCACACACATGCTTGCACGACACACAACCATACATCACAAAATTGTTCCCAATGTGCATCAATGTACACTCCTACCAACTTTTACAGATGCACCACAGAAAGCATCCTATCTGGCTGCATCACAGTTGGTATGGCAACTGCTTGGCCCAAGACCGCAAGAAATTTCAGGGAGTCGTGAACAAAGCCCAGTCCATCACACAAACCTGACTCCCATCCATCGACTCCATCTACACCTCCCGTTGCCTGGGGAAAGCGGACAGCATAATTAAAGACCCCTCCCACCCGGCTTACTCACTCTTCCAACTTCTTCCATCGGGCAGGAGATACAAAAGTCTGAGAAAACACAAGAACAGACTCAAAAAGAGCTTTACCCCGCTGTTATCAGGCTCCTAAACGACCCTCTTATGGACTGACCTGATTAACACTACACTCCTGTATGTTTCACCCGATGCCGGTGTTATGTAATTACATTGTGTACCTTGTGTTGACAGTGGTTAGCACAGTTGCTTCACAGCTCCAGGGTCCCAGGTTCAATTCCCGGCTTGGGTCACTGTCTGTGCGGAGTCTGCATGTTCTCCCCGTGTCTGCTTGGATTTGCTCCGGCTGCTCCGGTTTCCTCCCACCGTGCAGGTTAGGTGGATTGGCCATGATAAATTGCCCTTAGTGTCCAAAAAGGTCACCTGGAGTTACTGGGTTACGGGAATAGGGTGGAGGCTTGGGCGTAAGTAGGGTGCTCTTTCGAAGAGCCGGTGCAGACTCGATGAGCTGAATGGCCTCCTTCTGCACTGTAAATTCTATGTACCTAATGATCTGTTGAGCTGCTCGCAGAGAAATACTTTTCACTGTACCTCGGTACATGTGACAATAAAAAATCCAATCCATTCCATCAGTTGGAGGCCACAGGAAGGACTGGTATGACAAAGTGAAACATTTCACGCTAATTAAGGGACAATTTGGGGGAGGAATAGCGGATGCGCTTAAGCAGGAGCTTGGCTTTCGTTCATCCCAAGCTCTGCTCTCCCCATTCTGTTGCACACAAAGTCCCACTCAGAGCTCGAGGAGTGCAGAGTTCTCAGAAGCTTGTAGGGCTGGACACTGGGAACATCAAGGATCATAGCGGACCAGGCGCTTTGCATACTGGAGCAAGCCAATCGGCTTGACTATTTTTAAAAATCATTTTTGACACAGGCAACAAGTAGTGGTAGAATTGTACCTGGAGCCACATGTGTACCCAACAGAAAAGAATTCCACTCATACAATCTGTTTGCAACATTAACAGACCAGTGATGCCCAGACCCCATGAATGATTTTTTTAAAAATCATTTAAAAAAATCATTCAGGTGAACAGTTACTTAGTGACTCCGAGGATGTCTTTCTTTTAAGGCATCACTTGTTAAGTATAAACATTTTCTTACCCAGATAAGTATGTCACTGTTCTACACCTGGGAAATCAAGGGTGTCCCCTAGGCTGATGGTACCTCTGCACTTTATCAGGACACCAGGTCAAAATTGTGATAAATGCAGGGAATTGTTATATATTATATTTTCTATTTTATTGTAGTAATGTTATTGAAAACCCTGGGTTCAAGTATATGCAGGCATTATGTCTGGTAAAGCTGTGATTAAGGAGTCATAAAAGAGAGAGAATCATTGATTTTAATTATTTACCTTTTTACAGAGAGATGGCTTATGAAATATTCTTTATAGAAAGGCGGTTCCCCGGGGAAGGATAGAGGGGTTCGACAATTCATGGGCATTATTTATTATGCACTTTCAAGAACTGGACAACATTGAACATTAGTTGGGGGGGGGGGGTTTGGGAGGGTTGGGGACTGTATGTGTTAATGGTTACTATGGGTGATTCCCGATTCCTTTTTGTCATTTATTTATGTTAACATGCAGGCTAATGTTTGGGTGCTTGGTGGGAGGATGGGATTGTTGTTGTTGATATGGGGATTGACATTATATTCGTTACTGCTTATTGTTTATTGTTGGTAGGTGCAAATTTTGGAGAAAATGTGAAAAAAGGAGAATAAAAATATTTACTAAAAAAAAAGGAGGTTCCCTAGGTGTGGCTGATTTATGAGCGAGTCCTAGCTAACAGGTCATAGAATCATAGAATCCCTACAGTGCACAAGGAGGACATTCGACCCATTGAGTCTGCACCAGCCCTCAGAAAGAGCACCCTACTTAAGCCCACAGCTCCACTCAGTAACCCAACCTAACAGTTTGGACATTAAGGGGAAATTTAGCATGGCCAATCTACCTAACCTGCACATCCTTGGACTGTGGGAGGAAACCCGAGTACCCGGAGCAAACCCATGCAGACATGGGGAGAAAGTGCAAATTCCTATCATGAGACATCTTAGTGGGATACAGATGATGTTATTAATGGGAGGAGGCAGGTCTGTCTGTGGCTTCGGCAGTTTGGCTATAGGATTTCAGTCTGACAAGATGGAAGGATTTTCAGGTTGTTCCTGAAAGGGTGTCGCTCCAAAGGTCTGCGCAGAGAATAGCTAGTAACCCAGATTGCTAACTTTGTTTATGATTCAAACTGTATTGGATTGCTTAGTTGGAATTTATATGGTGGAACCTGTAGATAGTAAGTTAAAGTTTTTCCTTTTGTTTAAGAACTGTTTAACCGTTAATTGTAAAGCTATTTCTTTGATGTTAATGTGGTTATTTCTGTGTTTAAATGAATGTTTGTTTCAACATAAAAGATGATTGGTCGGTCATCACTCCTTTCCCCACAGTTTTGCAAATTGCAAACTGTTTGGGGTTTCTCGTCCAGTATCCTTACAACATTGCTCGAACAAAGTTGATTCTGACACCAGAGTCATCAGATACCAAACTACGGAAATTTTCAAAAATACCTGGATTGTTTTAGGGGTTGGATGCTCTGAAGCATAGATTCTACTAGGGTTGCGAGAATCCCGCTTGCATTACGGTCTCTTCGTGGATAGCCTGGATCAATAAAGCAGTCAACTGTAGCAAGAGGAGGGCAGCACGGTGCAGTGGTTAGCACTGCTGCCTCACGACGCTGAAGTCCTAGGTTCGATCCCTGCTCGTGTGGAGTTTGCACATTCTCCCCGTGTTTGCGTGGGTTTCACCCCCACAACCCAAAGATGTGCAGGGTAGGTGGAGGCCACGCTAAATTGCCCCATAATTGGAGAAAATGAATTGGGTACTTCTAAACTTGTAAAGAAAACTGTAGCAAGAGATCAGCTAGAGAACCAGCATAGGAAAGGGCTGCGGAGGATAACACTTGGCTATTTGCAAGTAAGGCCAAACGGAAAGAAGGAGATGGAAGGATTCCCTTCATCACTGTGTATGACAAGAGCTCTTCATATGTTGATGCCTGGGCTTCTAACAAGCAGAAAACCACAAAATGAGGCCAGATGTGTGGTGACTTAACTGCATTTCATTTAACAGTGGTTAGCCCTGCTGCCTCACAGCTCCAGGGACATGGTTTCAATTCTGGCCTTGGGTAACCAGTGGAGTCTGTGTGGAGTTTGCACATCCTCCCCGTGTCTGCATGGGTTTCCTCCAGGTGCTCCGGTTTCCTCCCACAGTCCAAAGAGCCATGCTAAGATTGCCCCTCAGTGTCCAGGGATGTGCAGGTTAGGTGGGGTTACAGGGATAGGGCAAGGGAGTGGGCCTGTGTAGGTTATTCTTTCAGAGGGTTGGTGCAGACTCGATGGGCTGAATGGCCTCCTTCTGCACAAAAGGGGTTCCATGGCTCTGTTTTATAGTTCTATAAAGTTGTCAACTTTTTTCCGCATCCATTGTCTTCTGAGAAACGTGAGAATGTTTGTGCATCGCGCAAAGGATGGAGTCTTGGGTCTCGGTCCCTTATTTTCCTATTTGGTGGCTGGGAGATTAGCATATTTGGAGCAAGGCAGTGGAAAGTCCAGCTTACACTCCGGGCTGGCCGGGCCAGAACTACAGAATTTGTAATTAATGAGTGGATAAGAATTAAAATCTGGGGAATATTACAGCTGTGATGCAAATGCTTGAGAGTGAATGATATCCTTGAATGTGCCCTGAATTATTTCTCTTTCCTTCAGTATGTACGACGCTTACCAATCCTTTCAATTTCCACTGTTACAGTTTACGCCTGCTATTAACGCAACTCATTCCTCTCTCATTTCCACAAACGGGTCGTGAGGTTTTCTGAGCATCTAATACCAAATTACAGAAAACGTTTGTTTGCACCAAGAATTGAGAGAGAAAAAGACACGCTTACCAGTTCCTGTAAATTATTTAAATATTGTTAGCTGTTTACATGCCAAATCCTCACCACTTTGCATAAGAGGCGTCCACATGTAGTCTTCAGGTGACACAACCTCAGAGTGCACAGAATAAATAAACAAGGGGGCAGGATTCAGACTCCTATTTAAAATCATGTATCCTCTCCTTATTTTCAAAAATAAAAATGCTGAAAGAGGGGGAAATGAGATAGGAAGTGGGACAAAAGAAGAAATTCAGAGAAATATTTTTCATTTTGCTTCCAAACCAGCATTTGATTTGTAAACTGAGAGATAATAGTTATCAGGGTTACTATGATAACAATGCGCGAGCTCGCCAAATTATATTAAAGTTAAACTGTTCCTTTGCATCCAATATTACCATTTTAAAATTTGCTACGATACCATGTTGTGGTGTTGGAATCGAAACATGTGTTCATGTTTGCCACTCATCCTTATCTCCAGTAACATAACACCAAGCCATTTATTTTTTCACAAGACAACTTTCAGTATTCATAGGTCACCCGGTTCCATATGGTTATCCAGCCAAATTAATTTGCAACTGGAAATGAAAAGATAAATAAATTGCAAAGCCCAAAGATTCCAAACACAGTAACAATTCAATCAATTATACTCTGTCGAAATATTGTCACTATTTCATAGCTTTTAGTACTGTCATTAAATCAAGCTTCCTCCCTAGAAGCTATGCAGTTATTTGGTGTTAACCAATAGAATGTCAACTATGCACAGCCGTAACATTAGAACACATATTAGAATAGCCTTTATGGGCGACTGTTGGAGGAGGTATGCTCCACCTGGATGAGACAAGGAAAAAATGGGAGGAGGAACTAGGCATAGAGATAGGGGGAGGCCTTTGGATTGAAGCACTACACAGGGCAAACCTCACCTCCACATGTGCAGGGCTGAGCCTAACACAGGTAACCAGAGCTAACCCTAACCAGAACATGAATGAATAGGTTCTTTCCAGAGGTGAAGGACAAATGTGAATGGTGCCAGGGATGCCCGGCCAACCACACCACATGTTCTGGGCCTGCCCCAAACTTGTCAGGTACTGGGTGACCTTTTTCGAGGTGATGTCCAGGGTTGTGGGTGTAGCCATCTGGGATGGCCACGTCCCAATTACAAAATGGACACTTGCAAAGAATGCAGGGGAAATTGGACAATACTGAAAAACAAGCAGGTGCAAGGTCTGTCTGTTGATTAGAGCAGTGGCTCTCAGACAGAACCGATACTGCTAAGCCATCTACATACTAATGAGCCATCTCCGGGGACAAAAGGGAAACATTTAGATAAACAATGTTAAGGCAGACACCCTGGTGCCAGAGGAGACGCAAACAAAGCAAACCAACGGTCACCTAGGATATGCCCAGCAACCAGGGAACCCACCCCTCTATTGGAGGAAGATCGATAAGAATGATTGGGAGAAGAATGAAAGGCCCAATTAATTGGGGCCAAGTTCAAGGCCCGCCCAAAAGCGCGCAAAGCCCTTTCGGGTATAAAAAGTAGTCCCCAAGAGAGAATCATTCTTCTTGGCCTTGGCTCTCAGCGAGGAGAGACCTGCCTAGCAGCTACGCCAGACCAAGTAAGTTCCAAGTCAACGCACGCTATGAGATAGACGCTCCTAGTTGCTATCCTTTAAACAGCTCAACCCAGCAGCCTCAGAACCAAGCAACGGCCATTGTTCCTCTGACTGAATGGGCACCCGAAGCTAAGTATAGGCTTTAGTAATAGTGATAGTTTAGGTTGTAGAGTTTTATGCATGAGTAGATTTGACTGTGTGTAAATAAATGAGCATTGCTTTTGAACTTACTAACTGGTGTATCGAGTCTTTGATCAGTATTCGGTTTTTGAACCTTGTAGCGGTGTCGAAAGACACCTGGCGACTCTTGAGCAAACGTAATTAAACAGAGCCAAATTAAGAGACAACACCAAAGAGAGCAACATGGGTGTGAGGGTGGAGCCATGCCCAAAAGTGGCAGTCTTTGGGGTTTCAGATCAGGCAGAACTCTTTATGGGAAGGAGGGGCTGACGCCCTAGCCTTTGTCTTCCTGATCACCCACCGGTGGCTCCTGCTCGGTGGGCGATCGCCAGCACCACCCAAAGTTGCAGACTGGACGTCCGACCTAGCGGAATTTCTCAAGCTGGAGAAAATAAAATTTGCCATCCGGGGGTCGGAAGAGGGCTTCCACAGGACGTGAAAACCATTCACCAACTTGTTCTAAGACCTGTTCGTAGCCAGAAACCAGTACAGTAAGGGGGGGGGGGTGATGAGAGGGTGCCACAGGACAAAGAGTAAAAGAAGAGAGGGGGAAGGGGAGAACAGGGGACAAATCCACAGGGGACTGGTCCGAGGGCAAGCTGAAGCCCAAACTGTAAGTAGACATTTGTAATTACGTGCTCTGGCCATACTGGAGATTGTAACAGATGTATGCCGACTAAAGGGGGGTCACGGCCACATCAGGAAGGTAGACAATTGCCTCTAAATATATGTGCTGATTTCTGTTTGGCTATTTTATTTTCCTTTCTTGTGCAGTATTAACATGTGACTTATGAGTCATGAAATATAAAATGTGAAACTCCAATAAAAACATTTTTTTGAAAAAGAATAGCCGATACAGCGATGCTCAGATCACACCTTGATTATTGCATCCACTTCTGGCTGCAAAGACACAAGGGTGGAGTTTCACGATGGTGAAATCCGGGTCACAGCTGCAGCTATTCAACCACTCCCAAGGGGCTTGCATGGGCGTCACGAGGAACGCCATACTCTGGGAACAGAACGGCGGCCGATTCACCGGTTCCGTGATTGCCGCACAGCTGCGGCTGGACTGAAGGGATTCTCCCCCTCCCACACACAAGCGTCGCAGCCAACATGGCCGCAAAGAGTGCAGCGCCACCCTTCCGCGATGCGGAACTGGAGACCTTCCTTGACTCCGTGGAGGAGGAGGCGGCTGGTGCTGTACCCTGGGCTGGGAGGGAGGTCCTCATGCACCATGGTTCGCCGTGCCTGGGCGGAGGTGGGAGCCGCCGTCAGCGAGGTGGCCCTGACTGGCAATCAGTGCAGGAACAAAACTGCACGACCTCCTCAGGGCGGCCAGGGTGAGTACCCAGAGCTGTGCCCCTGGCACCAAGCACACTACCGCCCACACACGTGAGCCAGACCCGCGCCGACCCCCTCCGGGGGACGGCCAGGCCCCCACCCTGCCCCACATGCCAGCACCCATGCCAGCTGCAATGGCCGTGTGCCCTGGCCACTGATGCCATCAGCTGCCCAACCCCTGGGCAGCATGTGCCGGATTGTCTAACACTGTAGTTGGTTGTGTTTGCTCCCCCCCACCAACCCCCAGGACAAGGCTGCGCACAACCTCCGGGAGTGGGAGAAGACCAGAGGGGGACAACCAGACCTGCGGCCCTTAACTATGGCAGAGCAGAGGGCACTGGACGTGCTCAGCGGCCCGGAGGAGAGGGAGGTTGCCGAGGCGGAGGTCGGCGGCACGCGATAAAGTGAGACCCCCTGCCTGGTTGCGGTTCCTCACGACAAATATGTGCCCAACCCAACCCCCTACACCCCAACCCCACTCACCCCATACTCCAACCCCCCTCACCCCACACCCCAACCCCCCTCACCCCACACCCCAGCCCTCACCACATCACAATTCACCCATGTCCCACTGTCTAACCATACATGCCGTCTAGTGTGTTACAGGACCTGCCGTAGATGGGCCCCGCCCATCCGGGGGCCCCACCCCCAGCCAGTGCCAGAGTCGGTGCCTCCCAGACAGCCGAGCACCGACGGGGAGAGCAGCTGGAACACCAGCCCTCTGCCCGAGACTCAGGATACCCCGGAGCTCGGGTCAGAGGATGACGCTGACTTTCCGTCACTGCTGTCTCCAACACTGTCCACCATCTCAGAGACTATCACCTCGGTTGGGCACCTTAGTGAAGAGGTTCCTGCAACACAATCTGGTGCGCACCGCACAGTCGGTTTAGTACAGCAGGTGGAGGTAGGAGCAGCCGAGGGGCCGGACGGTCGGAGGGCTATCCGGCCCCAGGAACCAGCTGCCGCCCAGACGGGTCCCGGGCTCCTGGAATATCCAGTCCCATCCATAGTGCAGGCGCATCAGAGACCCAGGGACTAGAGGAGGGATGATGGCCGGCTTCCAGCACCTGCAGGGGCAGGTGGAGGAGTCCATCCACGGGCTGGAGCAGGGAATGATGCCGGTCATGCGTGCCACCCAGGCTAAAACTGCACGGGTGGCGTCCGCAGTGGCGGTAATGGGGGCGACGGTGTCGAACATTGGTCAGCGTGTCCAAGGCCTGGGCATTCTGTGCAGGCAGGGGTCGAGGCCCTGGACAGGGCTGCCCTCTCACAGGCAACCATGTGTCAGAGCCAGCTGGAGATTGCAGCGGCACTCCTCAGTGTGGCCCAGTCACAGCCGGCCATTGCTGAGAGCGTCGGCGCCAATGCCCAGGTGATGGCCCATCCGAGGCGCAGAATTGCGGAGGCTCTGGAGAATCGATCGTCACAACCGATAATGAGATGCACACTGCACGTCTGGGCCGCGCAGCAGCGCTGCAATTCCGTCGTTTTTGGGGGTCTGGAGCATGCCCATTCGGCGAGAAGCCGACGTCAGGCCCGATTTTGGCGTCGGAGATAATTCTCCGGCAAATCGCATTTCGTGATTTCGCCGTTGTCTCACGGAGAAACCAGCCCCCTTTCTCTAGAGAAGCTCAATATCTGTTTTGACCTCCAGCTTTCAGAACACTGTACTCCCTCCAACCTAGTGGACTGCATTTCTGCTCATGCGCCTGTGTCCTCTACACTGTGGAAGAGTAAATGTAGGTTGAGTCACCACCTTGCTGGATGCCTCTACCCTGTCCAAAGTGCGGCCCCAAGCTACCTGCCAACTACCGTTTCCAACTCTCCATCCTGCTCTCATTCTTTGGCCTTTGATACTGATTAAGCTTAGCACTAGGCATTTCGGTCAATATTTTGCGGCTCTCCCATCTGACCTTAATACTGACCTCAGCAACGTCAGTCGTCAATTATTGCATCCCCTTTCTCTTTGCTGGGAGCTTATTGTATGCAATGAGTTGGGAAGGGTTGATGCACCAGCAACTTTGATAATGGCAGAGAGAACAAGCCATCCATGATGATGTAATTTGTCCAACGCACTCTTAATGCACACCCCTGGTAATTTAAATTAACAAGCCAAACGCAATCAGGGAAATTTGTTGACAGTCAATCTTTTGGTATAAGTATCTAACATGCTGGTCAGGCAAATATCAGCACATTTGAAACAAATGATGTTCCAAGTTGGAGTTACAATGGTGCATAATTCAAAACTTGGCGTAGAATTTGGTCTACAAGTAAATAATTGAAACCTTGAGTCATTTTTACACAGTAAAGCCCCCACTAATCTTTCATTGGATACCCACTAAATGAATAAATGAAAATACAGCATAAATCCTTGGATACTAGCATTTGCTTTGAGACATCGGAACCCATGCTTAGAAATCTTGTTAAAAATTGATTCTAGTAGATTAAAGGATAGTCTGTAAGAGTGATTGATGCATATAGCAAGCATTACAAACATAAAACCAATCTGAGTCAAAATAAGGGGATTTCTACATTTTACAATGTATGAATTTCAATAGGCAGGCTAAATCCAATTCAAAGATTGCTTCAGCCAGTTGCCTCTCAAAGGGAGTTCTATTCTTTCTTAGGTAGCTACAGGAGTGGGGAATTTTGCCTAGGGATTCACACAGCAGTTCAGGGAAGACACAGTTAAAATATTGCATCAGGAAACCTCACATAATGTTCTTTGCTGTGAGACCAGGAACGTAAGGTCACCCAGGTTATTTTGGGGCTGTGAGTCATGAGGGATGGAATTGGGAAGCACGATTGGACGGAGAATTGCACATCTACCGAAAATCCTGGCCGGCAAACAAAATGCCATGCTCCAGCCCCTCCACAGAAGGGTGAATGCTTTCTATGCCGCACATCGGCGTGGCCATGCATATTGTACAGTAAATGCTGTTTGCATATCATTAATGTGCCCGTCCGGTATTCTTCAGGCCTCCAGCGATGCTCTGCCTCCGCCAGGAGAAATTACTGGAGGTGAGATTCACTTGTGGTAAATAAAATCGGGAGTCAGGTGCCGCAGCCTGCTAAAGGCATAACCATGGGCTGCCGGTGCTGCGGCTGGCTGGGGGGGCGATTATTAGGGCCGGGAGGAATAGTGAGGGGTGGCCAGGGAATGGGCCGCGGAGCCATTGCTGCGGCCTGAAAGGCAGCCATATTGCTGTGTACCCCACCGACTGGCCACTATGGCCGTGGTTGCTACCTCACCACACACATGGTGCCTTCTTGCTGGCTTCTTAATGTCAACCATGTGTGCGACCCAGGCCAACACCGCATGGGTGGAGTCCGCGGTGGAGGCCTTGGGGACGAAGGCCCATCTAAGGAGACGCCCACAGTAGATCCCACAGGAGGCGCCGGTCAGGGCTGCAGACTGCCACTGGTACTCCTACCAGCAAGTATGGTTGCCGGGGCCAGAGGAACTGAAAGGGGTTCCACTCCATGAACGTACAGCTGGTGTGTGACCACAAGATGCATATCAGGTACATCTGCACCAATACCTGGGCAGTGTGCACGACACATTCATCCTGACACACTCAATAATTCCTGACACCTTCAAGGTGCACCCCCGGGTGAGGAGTTGGCTCCTGCCCAGCAGGGGTTAACCGTTGCCGCCGTCGCTGATGATGCCTATCCGGAGGTCACAGACTGGCGCGGAGAACCGTTACAATGATGCCCATGCAGCGATAAGGGGTGTTATCGAGCGGTGCATCGGCGTGCTCAAGATGCAGTTCAGGCACCTGGACCACTCTGGATGGGCCCTCTGGTATAGCGCTAGGAGAGTCTCCCACATCATGGTGGCCTGCTGCATCCTCCACGACATCGCGCAGAAAAGGGAAGACATGCTGGAGGAGGGGGACAAACACCAGGCCTCGTCCAACAATGAGGATGCAGAGGAGGCCACGATGGACAGGACATGGGGCCCGGACTGGCACAGGAGGCCGCACAATGTGTGCACCTGGCCCACCACGCATAGGATAATCTAAGCACCTCCAGGTTCAGCAACTAGGTGTCCTGGCCACCGGTAGCCCTACTATCCCATCCCACCCCTCCCACGATCCCCCCATGTTCCCCCCGCCCTCCAAACACCCCCTTCCCATCTACCTTTCTTACACCCACCCCCCCCCTCCCAACCCACCCCCCTGGCAGTCATTCCAGTGTCCCAGGTGGTGTGCTGTCACCCTATTTTGACCACTGCACATCGAATGTGCCAGTGACAGAAGGGGGGGATTCAGAGGCGTTGCGGTGTTCTGGCTCCTCCCTGGCAGGAGTCACTGGCAAGGTTCCCAGAACCTCGTGCTCCCTCAGGGTGCCTGATAGCTCTTGGGCTACTCCTGGGGACGGAGAGGTGACCAGAGTGAGTTCTGGGGACTTCACCGCCACCTGACGCTGCCAGGCCTGGAGGCCTGGGCCACATCACTCAGTGATCGTGCCAGGTCCCTCTGTGACTCGCCCAGGTCAACCTGTGCCAGGTCAATGCCGTCAATGACTGCAGCCATGGCCCCTTGTGACTGGGTCAAGCTCTGGAGCGCCGCAGCAATGTTCAGATGGCCCTGGTACATAGCTGCCCGTGACAGGGCTGCTCTGTCCTGTGCTTCGGCCACCACCCGCACAGAGTGCCTCAGGCCTTGGACATCTTGTCCCATGGCCGATACCTTCGTCCCCAAAGCCTCCACCGTGGATGCCACCCATGCAGTGTTGGCCTGGGTGGCACACATGGTCGGCAATACTTCCTTCCCCTGCAGGTGGTTGGACTCCTTCAACTGCACCTGCAGACGATGGATGGTTTCTGACACCCCCTCATGCAATCCCTGGCTCTATGTCAGCATCTCCAACATTAATGGGACCGCCGTTTCCAGAGTCCCAAGACCCGTCTGGGCGACACTATTTCCTGGAATCGGGCCGCTCTCATACCGTCTGCTCCCTCAGCGGTTCCCACCTCCACCTGATCTACCGCAGCATGTGTGTGGTGCGCACCAGATCGTGCCCCAGGAGCCCAACCGAGGTGAGCGTCTCTGGGATGGTGGAGGGTGTTGGCGACAGCAGTGGCGCAGAGTCGGTGTTGTCCCCGGTCGTGTCCTCCGGGCTGTAAACCTGTTCTTGCTGCTTTGCTTCTAATATGTGGCTGCCTCACAACTTAATGCGAATCCTAACATTACAGCAAGATCCCCCTCCTGAGGATTGGAGGTTCCTGAACTCACGCTCCCAATCCTTTCTAGGCTACGACTGCAAAATCCGTCATTGAGTTCAAGATACTTCTGCATTGGATGGAGACTGTCAAAGCTCCTCTCTCTCATGGCTTGATATTGGTCATAACTGAAAATGGACTCGTGACTTTTGTCTCATTTTTCCCGAGCTTAGATTTTAACAGTTCTCCAGAGCAAAAATAAAGTTAACAATTAGGATTAATGCTTCAGCTGCTTAAAACCTCTGTACCAATTGGCAAAGAGCTGACAGAAATCCAAACTACTTTATCAGGACGACTCACAAGTATGCTGTCATGCTTTTGATATTCTGACCACACACTCCAACAAAACAAAATTGATTCTCAGGGAAGAGACGGAGCGGTTTGTGCCCTTGGGGCTATCATATATTTTTATAACACACTTTTCTGCAGCCACTAAAAGTCAAAGTTGCACTTTTAAGAAAAAAAGCACAGTGCAAACAAATCATTTCAAAATGCAGAGCAGGCCTAAGGAAGCATTAAAGTTCATAATGTCTTGGTGATGCAGATGAAACACAGACCAGAGGGGAGACAATCATAATCCCTTAAAAGGCAATAAAGATACCAAATCTACACAAGCCATCACGAAAATCTCTTAACTGCAAAATCTGTCAGCTGCTTAAGTAACCACTCCAGGTTAAGAATTAAATACCTAATTGATTAATAGGTTGTATTTTACTTTTTTAAGGAAATTAAATTAAGGGCTAATGATGTATTTTAAATCACCCAAAGTACAGAAAATTAAATCATTTTCAATTGATTCCGAATCAAATGGGTCAGCAAATTGATGTTTTAATTTTCATAATTACCCCCAATATGAATAATATACCACTGCAAACAATTGCTAATGATCTTCGGAATGACTTGTACTTTCTAAATGATTAAAAGTCAACGGTAGTCAGCGACAATTAAACAGAAGTATTAATGATGTTTAAAAGTGAAGTAAATAAGCTTGCAAACAAACCCATTGCTCCTCAAAAAATAAAAGCCAGCTCTGCATTGAGTATTGCTCGAGGTTTATTACAGTTTGTGCAAATGGTTGATGTCATTACATTTGCACCAGGATCTTCGGCTGGGATTTTCTGCCCCCCCCCCGCCCCCCGCCCCGCCCCCCCCGCCGCCCCGCCCCCCCGCCCCGCCCCCCCCGCCACCCCGCCCCCCCCGCCGCCCCCCCCGCCCCCCGCCCCCCCCCCCCCCCCCCCGCCCCCCCCCCAACAATGACCGTGGTGGATTTTCCCATGGTGGAGGCAGCAAGCCGGGATCTTCCAATGCCTCCAAAGTCAATGGGTGTTTTCATGCATTGACCATCCCACCGACGGAGAATTTACTGCGGAGAATCGATTTCAGTGGGACTGGAAGATCTCACCAGTGGGAAAAGCTGGAAAATCCCACCCTTCATAGATTCATAGAAATGATAAAGCACAGAAGGAGGTTTTTCAGCTCTGAATGCCTGTGGCAGCTCACTGAAGGAGCTGTTCAATTAGTCCCAATCCCCTGCTCTTTCCCTATTGCCTGGAAGACATTCCCCTTCAAGTATTCATACGCGTCATAGCTGTCAGATAACATGTTTTCATGGGATTATTTCCGCACAGGAAGTCGACATTAACACACCCCCTCCTCATGCCTCTGAGTCAAACGCTTGTGGGTTCATGTCCAGGCCTCAAGCGCAAACGTCTAGCCTGACATTCCAGTGCAGTACTGAGGGAGTGCTGCACTGTCAGGGGTACCGTCTTTTTGATGAGACATTAAACTGAGGGTCCATCTGCCCTCTCTGGATATCTAATGGCGCTGTAATTTGAAGAAGAGCAGGGGGGTCCTGGCCAATTATTTATGCCTCAGCCAGCATCACAAAACACAGATTGTCTGGTCATCATCACATTGCTGTCTGTGGGAGCTTGCTGTAAGCAACCTGATGGTCACATTTCCTATTAGAACAGTGGCTACACTTCAAAGAGGATTTTAGCAGTAAAGCGCTCTCAACATCCTGTGCCATGTTACAAATGCAAACATGCTTCTTTTCCTCCTCAACATGCTGCTTCTAGGGCTAGTCAACTTGAAACACATCAAAATTTGTAGGGGGTGAGTGAGGTTTGGCAGGGGTCAAGTTAGGGAATCAGAAAAATAACCAAAACACAAACTTGACACCCTGCAGATCACAACCACACTAGCTTGCTTAGACCAAAACTGTTGAATAGGATCATTAAGAACCAGGGTTTTAGTTCCTGAATTATACAGGGTCCATCATGAACAGTACAGTGAAGCTGTGAAAGCAAATAAGGTATTTGAAAGTATAGTTAAAAGAACTAATTCTAAAACTAGAACTAGAATCCTTTAAAGGCCTTACTCTGCCTATTTCTAGGGTCTCGGCCCTTATCGGAGGGTGGGGAAAGGGAGAGAATGGGAGGGCAATACTACAGTTTGGAAACCAAGAACGCATTTCCCTCAGGCGCCGCTGATTGTAACGGCTGTCGGGCAGTATAGGCCTTTGGCACCAGGCCGCAACTGGGGAGGAGGGAGAGTGGGGGAGGAAGGATTGGAGGCCCAAGAGGAAGACAGAAGGGCTGGGGCGAAGGAGAGGGACTGATCACAAAGGCTCGGTGAAGCAGGATAAATGGTACCAGCTGTAAAGCGGAAAGCAACCGGCCTCCCTTAACTACCACTTTTCCTGGGCCTGGGAAAGCCAGCCAGAGTTAAATTTAAATTGGTCGTTATTTCTGAGGCACACTGTCTTATTTGAATATTTAAATGAGCTATCCAACTCCTATAAGCAGATTGGTTGTCTGTCCTGCCCATCACACCTTCATTAAAACAGGAGATGGGTGAATTGGGGTTGGGTTTCGTATTTTTAACATTTTGCGTCCCACCTGAGACCAACCCATCCATTTGTGGTGGTTAAGACACCAAGGGGAGTGATATTATATCGAACCCCCGCAGGTCGTATGTCACATATTGAATGTATACAGTGAATATTACATGTATTACAATTGTATTATAGCAACTTCATCTATGTAGACAACTTAAATAACACTGCTCCATTGTAATGACCATTTTGAAATGTCTGTAATGTTTTTTTGATTGTTTTGAAGCACCTTAGAGTGCAACATAATTATTGTAGAATCCTGGATTATTTTTGCACTTTCTCTGATGGCCAATTTGAAATGTTCCTAATGTTTTTCCAGATATTTTACAGATAAAGTATATTTTTTGCAACAACAAAAAAATCCCCAAAAGTGTTGACTTTTATTCTCTTCAGAAGGCTAGGGTACCAATGCCCTGGAAAAGAATTGAGAAGGCTCATTCAACCAATATTTAATTATCTTAATTTTCAGGACATGCTTAGGGAACCAGGGATTTTTTATGGAATAGGGTGGATGTTGAGAGAGAATAGCTGAGAGCCTTAAAGTAATAAAGGTACATATGGGGTTTGCACATTCTCCCCGTGTTTGCGTGGGTTTCGCCCCCACAACCCAAAGATGTGCAGGGTAGGTGGATTGAACATGCTAAATTGCCTCTTAATTGGAAAAAATGAATTGGGTACTCTAAATATATTTTTTAAAAGTAATAAAGGTACTCAATCCACAAGGGTAGGGTATTTGATATACAAATGCAGTGGAGAGTGATGAAGTTACAAAGGCAAAGGCCAGAATTTTCCAGCCATTCTTACCAGCGGGATCTTCCAGTCCTGCCGTCAGTGAACTCCGGCGGCGGAGGGTGCAAGGAACGGGAAACCCCATTGACCGCAGCGGGACCGTCTGATCCCGCCGGCGGACAATGGCGGGCTGCCACCGGCCTTCCAACTCCCACGAAACATGTCACATGGGCACGCGGATTATCCTGCCCAAAGTGTTGGGTTAGTTGCTACGAAGCACTTCAGTTTTGGGAAAGCGGAATTGACTTCTGGTATAGAACCCCTTCAGGCTGAATGACTCAGCACGTGCAGTGAGCATAAACTCTCTGGTGTCATTCCTAAGGGAACTTGGAAGAGTTCCTGGAAGTGGAAGGATATGTCAGTTTGCAGGACGTAGGTGGGATAATAGGGGATATCATGCACTGCAGTCTCCTGCAGCTTGTTTGATTACCTTTGGGAGTCAGGGAGGAAGTTTTCAAAATGTTTTCGTAAGTTGGGCTCTGGTATTTCTTTTATTGTCTTGTCCAGGAGACTGTGGGGAGGGCGGGTGATGGAGCTGACAGCGAGTGTAGATTGCATCATGAGGCGATGCGGCAGGTTTGAGGAACAACCTGGATCTTTGTCTTTTCTTCCCGTATTATTGAGTTGGGCTTGTATATGATTAAATGTTCTTTTTGTTATAAGTAGGAAGCTTTGGGTGAGAGACAGAGGAGGAATAAGTCACAACAAGCTATAAAAGATATGAAGTGACAATAAAGCAGAAGGAAAATATCAAAGAACAGCAGGAGACATACAATGTCATTCCTCACAAAACCAAAGATTGCCTCTGTCTTGTTAAGCAGGCGAGGCAGTTGGGAGTGCAATTTTCCAACAGGACTGGTACGACTCATTAGAAAATGAGTAAAAAAGCTCTTCAGAAATGTGGGCGTGACAATTCAGCTCCAAGCTGACTTGGAATCACGGAATGGTGGCAGCACAGAAGGAGGTTATTTAGCCCATCGGTCTGACTCTGAAAGAGCAAGCATGCACATTCACAATTTGTTTCTCTCAGACTAATGATGCACTTTCACTTGTTCCCCAAAGGGGTTGTAATGGCAGACAATTTCATTTGCATGTGTGGAGGAGCTTCTGTTTCTGAAGCACAATAGGGGTTCCATGGGGACCTTTAATAAAGGTTACTTCTCTCAGTACATGTACCATTTACTGTCACAACACAGGCAGTCAAGACACTGCTGATGAATGATGGAGTTGCAAATGTGAAAAGCAGTCATATAATCTCTCATTCCAAGGCTGGCTGGCTGTTGCTTTTACAAACTGAAACATCCTAATCAGATACCACCTCTTCAAAATGGAATGAGATATTTTAATTAACTTTGCACAGTTGGCGGGGCTGCAGTTAAGCGAGTGTTTCAGAATAATGTCAACAGTGGGGTTGGGATTTGAACCCTGTTCACTTGAAGATAGACTTCTGCCTGCCTCCACGTCCTGCCCTGCAATAAAAATCACAGTATATGCCATAGTTCGGTGACCCTCGAATGCTCGAGAATGCTACCTGGTGTCGAAGAAATACACAGGCGGAATTTTCAAACAGTCACCAAGGGCTTAATTTTCACAACTGCTTCATCACGTTCGGGAGCAACTCAGCAAATGCATATGGAAAAGAGCAGTTAAGATGTTCCAATTCCTTAAAACCATAGAAAGGATATGGCACAGAAAGAGGCCATTCAGCCCATCGTGTCTGCGCCGGTCAAAAAAGAAACCAGTCGCTGATTTTAATCTCACTTTCCAGCAGCTGGTCTGTGGCTTGGCAGGTTGCAGATCTTCAGGTGCAGATCCAGGTACCTTTTAAATGAGTTGTGTGTTTCTGCCTCAACCATCAATTCAGTTCCAGACGCTCACCACCCTCTGGGTGTAAACGTTTTTCCATACGTCCCCTCTAATCCTTCTGTCAGTCACCTTAAATCTATGCCCCCTGGTAATTGACCCCTCAATTAGGGGAACAGCTCTTTCCTGTCTACACTGTCCAGGTCTCTCATAATTTTGTACACCTCAATTGTCACCCCCCCACCCCCACCCCGTCCCCCATTACCCTTTGTTTCCTGTCACTGAGCCAATTTTGGATCCAACCTGCCACCTTCCCTTGTATCCCATGAGATTTCACTTTTCTGACCAGTCTGCCATGTGGGTCCTGTCATGATATTCAAACACACACATCATGATGGACACACCAACAGACAAATCAGAACACACAACACCACAACCAATCTCACACAAAGACAGGAACCATATAAAAGCACGAACACGACACCTGGTGGACAGTAGGTCTGGGGACAAGGACACGGACACGACCTGTTTTAACATCACAAACAGGGAATCCCCACGTGCAGAGTATCAAGACAAAACTGTACATAGAAAGTTTAAATAAAATAGCGTTGTACCATATACAACTGTGTTGGCTCATCTGTGTGTCAGAACGCCCAACACTACAGGTCCTTGCTAAAATGCAAGTAGAGAACATACACTGCACTACCCTCATCAATCCTCCTAGTTGCTTCCACAAAAGATTCGATATGGTCAGACACGCTCTTTCCCTAACAAAACCATGCTGACTGTCCCTGTTCAATCCGTGCCTTTCTAAGTGACAGTTTATCCTGTCTCTCAGAATGAATTTTTCTAATCTCTCCACCAGTGAAGTCAAACTAACCAGCCAATAATTTTCTGGCCTATCCCTTGCACCCTTTTAAAATAATGGTACAACATTCGCAGACCTTCAATCCTTTGGGACCTCGCATGTATCGAGTGAGGGTGATAGAACATAGAACGATACAGCGCAGTACAGGCCCTTCGGCCCACGATGTTGCACCGACATGGGAAGTCAAAAAACAAAAGCCATCTAACCAACACTATGCCATTATCATCCATATGCTTATCCAATAAACTTTTAAATGCCCTCAATGTTGGCGAGTTCACTACTGTTGCAGGTAGGGCATTCCACGGCCTCACCACTCTTTGCGTAAAGAACCTACCTCTGACCTCTGTCCTATATCTATTACCCCTCAGTTTAAGGCTATGTCCCCTCGTGCTAGCCATTTCCATCCGCGGGAGAAGGCTCTCACTGTCCACCCTATCTAACCCCCTGATCATTTTGAATGCCTCTATTAAGTCTCCTCTTAACCTTCTTCTCTCTAACGAATACAACCTCAAGTCCATCAGCCTTTCCTCATAAGATTTTCCCTCCATACCAGGCAACATCCTGGTAAATCTCCTCTGCACTCGTTCCAAAGCTTCCACGTCCTTCCTATAATGCGGTGACCAGAACTGTACGCAATACTCCAAATGCGGCCGTACCAGAGTTTTGTACAGCTGCAACATGACCTCATGACTCCGGAACTCAATCCCTCTACCAATGAAGGCCAACACTCCATAGGCCTTCTTCACAACCCTATCAACCTGGGTGGCAACTTTCAGGGATCTATGTACATGGACACCTAGATCCCTCTGCTCATCCACACTTCCAAGAACTTTACCATTAGCCAAATATTCCGCATTCCTGTTATTCCTTCCAAAGTGAATCACCTCACACTTCTCTACATTAAACTCCATTTGCCACCTCTCAGCCCAGCTCTGCAGCTTATCTATGTCCCTCTGTAACCTGCTACATCCTTCCGCACTGTCGACAACACCACCGACTTTAGTGTCGTCTGCAAATTTACTCACCCACCCTTCTGCGCCCTCCTCTAGGTCATTGATAAAAATGACAAACAGCAACGGCCCCAGAATAGATCCTTGTGGTACGCCACTTGTAACTGAACTCCATTCTGAACATTTCCCATCCACCACCACACTCTGTCTTCTTTCAGTTAGCCAATTTCTGATCCACATCTCTAAATCACCCTCAATCCCCAGCCTCCGTATTTTCTGCAATAGCCTACCATGGGGAACCTTATCAAACGCTTTACTGAAATCCATATACACCACATCAACTGCTCTACCCTCGTCTACCTGTTCAGTCACCTTCTCAAAGAACTCGATAAGTTTTGTGAGGCATGACCTACCTTTCACAAAGCCATGCTGACTATCCCTAATCATATTATTCCTATCTAGATGATTATAAATCTTGTCTCTTATAATCCCCTCCAAGACTTTACCCACAACAGACGTGAGGCTCACCGGTCTATAGTTGCCGGGGTTGTCTCTACTCCCCTTCTTGAACAAAGGGACCACATTTGCTATCCTCCAGTCCTCTGGCACTATTCCTGTAGCCAATGATGACATAAAAATCAAAGCCAAAGGCCCAGCAATCTCTTCCCTGGCTTCCCAGAGAATCCTAGGATAAATCCCATCAGGTCCCGGGGACTTATCTATTTTCAGCCTGTCCAGAATTGCCAACACCTCTTCCCTACGTACCTCAATGCCATCTATTCTAATAGCCTGGGTCTCAGCATTCTCCTCCACAACATTCTCTTTTTCCTGAGTGAATACTGACGAAAAATATTCATTTAGTATCTCGCCTATCTCTTGACTCCACACACAACTTCCCATCCCTGTCCTTGACTGGCCCTACTCTTACCCTAGTCATTCTTTTATTCCTGACATATCTATAGAAAGCTTTTGGGTTTTCCTTGATCCTACCTGCCAAATACTTCTCATGTCCCCTCCTTGCTCGTCTTAGCTCTCTCTTTAGATCCTTCCTCGCTACCTTGTAACTATCAAACGCCCCAACTGAAACTTCACACCTCATCTTCACATAGGCCTCCTTCTTCCTCTTAACAAGAGATTCCACTTCTTTGGTAAACCACGGTTCCCTCGCTCGACGCCTTCCTCCCTGCCTGACCGGTACGTACTTATCAAGAACACGCAGTAGCTGTTCCTTGAACAAGCTCCACATATTCAGTGTGCCCAACACTTGCAGCCTACTTCTGCAACCTATCCCCCCCAAATCATGTCTAATGGCATCATAATTGCCCTTCCCCCAGCTATAACTCTTGCCCTGCGGGGTATACTTATCCCTCGGAACATCCACTATTTCCTCCCTGGCTTCCTCCCTGGCTTCCTTCAACAGGCTGGGATACATCCATCTGGCCGTCGAGTACTTCCTCTTTCATTATGCTTATTATATCTAATATTTCACATGCCACCAAGTTAACTAGAATGTCTGCATCTCACTAACTAGGGGTAATTAGGGCGGCATGGTAGTACAATGGTTAGGACTGTTGCTTCACAGTGCCAAGGTCCCAGGTTCGATTGGTTCATTGTCTGTGCAGAGTCTGTACGTTCTCCCCTTGTCTGTGTGGGTTTTCTCCAAGTGCTCCGGTTTCCTCCCACAACTCCCGAAAGACGTGCTGTTAGGTGAATTGGACATTCTGGATTCTCCCTCTGCGTACCTGAACAGGTGCCGGAATGTGGCGACTAGGGGATTTTCACAGTAACTTCATTGCAGTGTTAATGTAAGCCTATTTGTGACAATAATAAAGATTATTATTAATTAGAATGTTTGCATGGGGAGGCAGTCGCGTAGTGGTATTATCGCTGAACAAGTAATCCAGAGACGACCCAAAGTCATACTCTGGGGACACGGGTTCGAATCCCAACACGGCAGATGGGAAAATTTGAATTCAATAAAAATCTGGGATTAAATGTCTAACAATGACCATGAAACCATTGTCGATTGTCGTAAAAACCAATCTGGTTCACTATTGCCCTTCAGGGAAAGAAATCTGCCGTCCTTACCTGGTCTGGCCTCCTATCCACAGCAATGTGGTTGCCTTCAGGGATGGGCAATAAATGCTCGCCCAGCCAGTGACACCCACATCCCATGAACGAGTAAGGAAAAAAAAACCCTTGCCTCCATCTTCTGAATCAACCAACAAGTTACCATGTACATTTCTGATAGGCCCTACCCTTTTCTTAGTTATTCTCTTGCTCTTAATGCACTGAGTTAAGTATCTTTGGGTTTCCTTTGCTGTTACCTGCCAATAATTTTTTTGTATCCCCTCTTTGCTTTCCTAATTTCCATTTTTACTTCCCCCTGTACTTTCTACACTCCTCTACACTACAGATTAGAATTTGTGACTGTCATAAGCTTACTTTTTCTGCCTTGTCTTACTCTGTGTGTTTCTCGATAACCAAGTGGTTGTAGATTTGGCATTTACCACTATTTTACTTCATGGGACATGTCTACACTGTGCCTGTAGAATCTCACTTTTGAATGCCTCCCACTGATTTGACAGTTTTCCCTTCCATACCAAGCCAACCTTTGCCGGTTCACTTCTCAGCTTTGTAAAATTTGTCTTCCTCCAATTTAAAACTTCGACTCCTGTCCTACTTTGGTCATTTTCCATAATGGTGCAAAATCTAACTATTATGATTACTGTTCCCAAAATGGTTTGCCACTCTACTTCATCCACTTGCCCAGCTTCACTTCTTGAGACTAATCCTAGAATTGCACCCCCTCTGCTTGGGCCTGTTACACATTGGCTGAACAAATTTTCTTGCATGCAGTTCAACAATTTTGTGCTCTCTGTGCCCTTCATATTGTTCGTATCCCAATTGATATTAAGGTGCTTGAAACCCCCAACAATTACTGCCCTACTGTTATTGCACCCAGAAATTTGCTTACATATTTGCTCTTCTAACTCCTCTCCACTGTTTGGGGTCTATATAGTACATTCCTAGCAGTGTGACTGCCCCTTTTGTATCTCTGAAATTAAGCATATCACCTCATTTGATGCTTCATTCAGTATGCCATCGCTCCTCACATTGTAATTGATTCTTTAACCAGTAATGCTATACCCCCATATTTTATATCCCCCTCTCTACTCTGCCTGGAAACTCTACATCCAGGGATATTGAGCTGCCATTTTTGTACGTCTTTAAGCTAAATTTCCATTATGGGCAATGCTATTATGTTGTCATTTGTCTATCTGTGCCCCCAGCTCATTGGCTTTATTTGCTATACATATATACATCTTTATTCCTGCACTGTATACTATTTAACCTGTGCTTCTTTGCTTTCAGCAAGTCACTCAAATTTTCTATCCCTATTCCCTGCTCTGAAGTTCCCAGGCCCTGTAAATCTAATTTAAACCGTGTCCAACAGCACCAGTAAATCACTCTGTAAGGTATTCATTCCAGTCCTGTTTAGGTGCAGACCGTCCGGCTTGTCCCACCTTCTCCAGAACCAGTCCCAAAGACTCAATGGGCTGAATGGCCCCCTTCTGCACTGTAGGAATTCCATGGCTCTTTTAAACTCGAGAGAATACAGGCCCAGTCTCTTCAATCTCTCCCCATCATCCCAGGGATCTGTCTAACCTCCTTTAAGGACCTTATCAAAAGCCTTCTGAAAATTCAAAAAACCCAACCATGTACTGGATTCTCCTTATCTATTCTGCTTATTACATCCTCAAAAAACTCGAACAGGCTTGTCAAACATGATTTTCCTTTCATAAATCCATGTTGGCGCTCCCAATTAGATCATAATTTCCAAGTGTCCAGTTATCACATCCTTTTTATTAAATTCTAGCATTTTCCCTACTACTAATGTCAGGCTAAGAGGTCTGCAGTTCCCTTGTTTTCTCCCTCTCTTATTTCTTAAATAGCGGGGTTATATTTTCTACCTTCCAATCTGCAGGAACCATTCCAGAATCTCTAGAATTTTGGAAGACGACCACCATCACGCCCACTAACTCTACAACCACCTCTTTCACCACTCAGGTCCAGAGGATTTATCAACTTTCAGTCCCAATAATAAAGGCTGAAAGTTAAAGGCAGCACTACATGCAGCCTCCATCAAGCCACGACACATGATCCTCCTGCCATTTCCTTGTTAGTCTTGAATGCAAAGCGCTAAAACGGCAACATTTTTAAAATTAAAACTTTTCAGTGGTGAATCAGAGTGCGGAATATTGCCAGCAGAAATTGATGCACAGACAGCACCTGAGAACTGTTGACAGCTCATGTATGACACAAACACTGAGCATTTACGCACTTACTTCACAGTATCTGGCAGCCGGAGTTCAACAGAAGACTAATAAAACCACAATTTTCATCTCTCCTTTGCTCATCCTAGTAGTGCGACTCTTGTTCAGAACTCAATGCACCTGGCTAAGAATTACTCACCTGCCTTTTGCAATTTAGTTATCTATATCATTATGGTGGGTTCATTTTTCAGTTCCAGTGGCATTTAATAAAATAGCAAATCGTGTGGTTCCCCTCCCTGTATAGGACCAGGAGGGGGCCATTCAGCCCCTTGAGCCTGGTCCGCATTCAATGAAATCATAACCCATTTTGGTTTCATAATTCTTAGTATCCCGTGCTCATCAAAAACTTAACAATCTTGGTATGGAAACTTACAACTAACCCTCAGTCTGAACAACCTTTTGGGAGGAAGAGTTCGAATAACAATAATCATTATTATTATTATTATGATTGGGAGGAACAGTTCAAGATTTGCATGACCTCTGTGTGAGGAAGTGCAGCCTCAATGACCTGGCTCTAAGTCTAAAGTTATGCCCCTTTGTTCTGGCTGCCCCATGCCCTATTCGCGTCCTCCAACACCACCACAGAAAGTAGTTCCTCTCTGCCTAATCTATCAACTCCTTTGATCATCTTAACAGTCTCAGTTAGATCCCACTGAACCTTCTATTTTCAGTGTTAATGTAAGTCTACTTGTGCCACTAATAAAGATTATTATCATACTTGAGGGACCATGATCCGAGCTAATGAAACCCGGCCTAGTTTGGCCTTGTCCATTGAAGTTTGGAAGAATAAGAGCTAATTAACATATAAGATTCTGTGAAGGATTAATAGGGTAAATGCTGAAAAGATGTTTCCCCTTACGGGAGAGATGACAACGAGGTCGTCCATTTAAGACGGAGATGAGAAGAAATGTTTTCTCTGAGGGTCATGAATCTTTGCAACTCTCTTCCCCAGAGTGCAGTTGCTGCAGGGTCACTGAATATTTCTAAGGCAGAGATAAATAGATTCTTGACTAACAAGGGGCAGCACGGTAGCCTTGTGGATAGCACAATTGCTTCACAGCTCCAGGGTCCCAGGTTCGATTCCGGCTTGGGTCACTGTCTGTGTGGAGTCTGTACATCCTCCCCGTGTGTGCGTGGGTTTCCTCCGGGTGCTCCGGTTTCCTCCCACAGTCCAAAGATGTGCAGGTTAGGTGGATTGGCCATGCTAAATTGCCCTTAGTGTCCAAAATTGGCCTTAGTGTTGGGTGGGGTTACTGGGTTATGGGGATAGGGTGGCGGTGTTGACCTTGGGTAGGGTGCTCTTTCCAAGAGCCGGTGCAGACTCGATGGGCCAAATGGCCTCCTTCTGCACTGTAAATTCTATGATGATAATGAAAGGGAGTCAAAAGTTATCAGGGGTAGGTGGGACTGTTGAGTTGAGATCACAATCGGATCAGCCATGATCTTATTGAATAGCAGAGCAGGCTCAAGGGGCCGAATGGCCTACTCCTGCTCCAAATTCGTGTGGTTGTATTTACATTGGTTTATATGAGTACTGAACCACAGCAGGATGCCCGTAAACCCGTATTTCTATGATTTCCTTCCGGAAATCTCCTCCCTCCACAGTTCTCTCCAAAACCTTGAGCAGATTAGATTGCTCTTTAGCTGTTGCACTTTGACCGAGGATATACTTAAAACAACCTATTAGCTCTTTTACCAGTCATGCAAGAGCCAATATGCCTGCAGAGCAAATCAGCTGAGACTAAAATGTGGAATTTTTATTGCAAAGCTCAGGTGAAAATGAAAATCACTTATTGTCACAAGTTGGCTTCAAATGAAGTTCCTGTGAAAAGCCCCGAGTCGCCACATTCCGGCGCCTGTTCGGGGAGGCTGGTATGGAATTGAACCGTGCTGCTGGCCTGCCTAGGTCTGCTTTAAAAGCCAGATCTATAGCCCTGTGCTAAACCAGCCCCTGGGCGGCTCACAATCAATTTAAGGAATATTGAATGGGCTCATGGGTGTCAAAATTCTGCCCCTGGAGCTTTCAATGTCTCAGTGCATATCTATCTGCTTGCAGGACAAGGTAAGACTAAGAGAAAGGCTGCAGAACTATAAGCTCTGGAGCCAAATTGAAAGAAGGCACATCGAGAGGATGCTTGCACTTGCAAATGGTTCCAGATCCAGGACCATGAATATGAGATCATCACTGATAAATCCAATCGGGAATTCAGGAGAAACTTTATTACTCATGACCACGGGGAGTGGTTGAAATGAATAGAGGTGCATTTAAGGAGAAAGGTTGATAAACACATAGAATGGTTGCAGCAACGGTTAGCACTGCTGCCTCATGGTGCCGAGGACCCAGGTTCGATCCCGGGTCACTGTACGTGTGGAGTTTGCACATTCTCCCCGTGTTTGCGTGGGTGTCACCCCCACAACCCAAAGATGTGCAGGGTGGGTGGATTGGCCACGCTAAATTGCCCCTGAATTGGAAAAAAGAATTGGGTACTCTAAATTTATTTGTAAAAAAGAATGGTTACAGCAGAAAAGGAGGCCATTCAGTCCATTGAGTCTATGCTAGCTCTCTGCAAGATCAGCTCATCTAGTCTCACTTTCCCACCCGTACATCCATGGCCCTTCAGCTCTTTTCTTCAGTTTCTCATGCAATTCCCTTTTGAAAGCCCCGCTTATCTCTGCCTCCACCACACTCTCATTCAGTGCATTAATGGAACAGGACAGAATAAAATGAAATAAAACAAAATAAAAAAAGAACAGAACAAAGTAGGATAGGATAGAATAGAATAAAGTAGAACGGAATAGAACAATACAGAGTAGCTTAGAGTGGAATAAAATAAAATAGAATAGGGCAGGACAGAATTGAATAGTATGTTGAATGTGAGATGCAGTAGGTGGGAGGAGGCTTGTGTGTGGCATAAACATCAGCATTGACCAGCAGAGCAAAAACCCATTTGTGTAATCAAGGTCACAAGTCCTGGAAAATCTCAGCAAGTCTGGCAACATCAATGGGTAGAGAAACAGAGTTAACGTTTTGAGTCCAATATGACCCTTCTTTAGAACTGTTTCTGTGCTGTGAATACATTGTAAATACAAGGAACCAAGCAAATAAAGAGTCTCGGTAAATCCAGAAACATATTCAAGTTCAGGGACGGTACCATTCTTTTCCTATTATTCATTCTGCTCACCACATCCCACTCATTTACTGAGCCACACAGGCATTTATTGCACCACAACACATTGACACACAGCATGTTGCCATGTTAAATTGTGCTCAAAGGGGCTTCCTGCACCCAGCATCCTAGCATATGTTCCTCTTCTAGTTTTGTAGGCATTTCCCCAATAAACAGTGACTGCTCCAAACGCTGCCAAAGAAGCCAAGACTTTTGAGTCAGTGCCTCCATCTGTTACAAACACTCGCAGTGCTGCATCGCACAGAATGATTTAGAAAGAATTAGCTCAATGAGGCAACTCTGGGTGAAGCATCACGCACACAACTGAGGAGGAGACAGTGGACATGCCAGTGAAGAAAGAAGGAACAGTAATACCCCAAGAGTGGTCAGAATGTGGAACTTGCCATCACATGGAGCAGTTCAGGAAAACAGCCTGGATGCTAGGTAAGGATATGAGAGATGAAGGAATAGGAAGTTAAGTTAATAGAGTGAGATGAAATAAGGTGGACAGAGGTTCAAATGGAGCATAAACACCAACCTGGACCAGCTACGCTGAAGTGCCCATTCCTGTGTAATACATTCTTTGTAATCGTATGTAATAAGAGCATATGGAAGATATTTATGAGGTCGAGTATCCTTGATCTCCTGCCAAGCCGCATGCCCACATTTAAAAGGGTGTGACTAAGGGAGACTGGTGTCCCACATTGCGCCAACTCTCATTTGTGGTTCCAAGTATCTGGCTCAGTGAACCAGTGGCCATAGCCAGGGATCTCAATTTGGCAGCTATGCAAAGCTAAGCGAGGAGTCCATCAGCTTCCAATGCTGTGGCGGGGGAACATCAGCCCTTCTAATGTGTATAAAGACAGGGGTTGGCGAAAGAGGCAGAAGATCTCTATAACTTCATGATTCACAAAACGGAGCCCAGTCAGGTGTGCGACATACTCAAGGACATAGTTACGATGCTTAGGAAGGCAATGTGACCAGTCACCTGTGAAGAATCTGGGACCTCTCAGACAATCAGAACTATAGTTAGCCTGGAAAGTCAGAGGGAGGGGTTTTCTGGCCCCGCCTATCATCGGGATTGGCTGGTCCTGCCGAAAGTCAATGGTCTCGGCTGGACCACAGTCAAATAGAGATACAGAAGAGGTTCAGTGTTAGATGTTTTAGTTGCTGTGATATGAAGAGTTCTGCTCCTTTTTCACAAACACACATTTATTTCCTTCCAACAGCCTTTGCACAAAACTCTAACTATACATCACCTGCCAGAGGCCACCTGAAGCCCCTTTACATATCAGTGTCAACTAATGGATACTTAACATAAATGAGACAACTAATTGCAATGTCTCTTAACCCATTATTTAACATCGAGTCCCGAACAGGTGATTCTGTTGTAAATACATGACGGGTGTCACAAAGCTGTGGCAGACAGACTACGGTGGATATGTGAAGATGGTATATAACAGGCGAACGGGACAGTAGACAATGGCTTCCGATGCCGGAATCGCGGCAGGCACCAGTTCACGGTCATTGGGACGCACGCCGCGAACATCGTTGACGCATCATCAGCCGGCCTATCCGCGATGCTCGGCCTCCGAGGACCCAATTCCCGATGGCGCGGGCCACGTGTAATCCCAGCGGTTGTGAGCCTGGCATGCCGGCTGCGGATAGTGTCCAGCGCCGCCACACTCAGCCGAGATCCCTGCCGCTGCCCGGATTATGTTTCCCGGCGTGACCAGTGGGACTGTAGGCGTATCCGGCTACAGCTTGTCAGCCCTGCGCATGTGCGGCCCAGGACCCAACGATTCTCCAGACGTTTGTCGCCCGATCGCCGCATGTTCCGCGCAGCGCCGGTGCTAGCCCCTCAGTGGTACCAGAATCGGTGAGGGATTCGCGCCGGTTTGCCCGTTGTGGAGCACCATGGATTCTCCGTTGCCGGCTGCTGCACTTAGCCTCAGAACCGCAATTTTAGTAATCAACTCTTGCAGTTCATAAAATGCTTTGAGTATGCATGAGACACTCGATGGAGTGCAATCATTAACCTAACTTATACAGAGAACTGCTGCTTGATTTCTCCATCTTTACAGCTCCCTAGAGAACTGTTGAAAACTGTGCTCCTTTACAGTCTACCAACATCAAAGATGCACATCACAGTTAAGACCTTATGGTGTGTCTATTTTCAAGTCTTTCGTGGATGGTCAATTCATGTAACAGTCGTTAACTCCAAATCTGCTTCCCTCAAACAAGACTTCCTGACATAATAGTTCTTAACCTCTTAAAAGAAAGATTAGTAGGGCTTCCGTTCTCTAACTCTCACCTAATGGGCGTTGTCATGATATGCAGACACACACATAATGATATACAGACAAGCAGGTAATGGACACAGAAAACAGGACATGACCAATAAGCAGGCAGGGCACTCAGGGGTGGGATCGGTCCATAAAAGACACGAGGCACTCACACTCCGCCTCTTTCCACTGATGAACATCTAGAGAGTCAGTCAAGGGTGTTGTTACAATCTCACACCTCCACCACGTGGCTAAGAGCTAGTCTGGTTCAGTCAGACAGAGTAACCACACTTAAGTTAGCAGAGAGTCGAACTCACAGAGAACTGTGCTATTAGTTCAATAAACCTGTTTGAACTAACTTCAAGGTCTGGAGTATCTTTCTGATCTAAGCTGCATCCAGTTGCAGCCAGTGTTAGACCAATGTACCGAACACGACAGACGTGTCCCCCCCCCCCCCCCCCCCCCCCCCCGCTGCGTGGTGTGCCTTTTTGCATTATAGGCGGAAAATCCCATCCAAAGTATCTCAAGCACTGCAGGCTGCAGGTTTTATACATTTCTGTAACTTTAAATTATCTGGCCTTGAAATTTAGGAAGGGCTTGTGGGCTGGATGCCATGTTGAGCAGAAATCCCAGCTACCACCGGCTCCACCCCTCACTTCCTGTAATGTCAGAGTGTCAACTGGATTTTGAGGCAAAAGATATTTAGAATTAGAAACTATAGAAGCAAATCCACTTGATACGTTTCATTTATAAATATTTTATTCAGGCATTTGTTTAAACAAACAACAAACAGAACAAATAAAAGCAGAAGTGAAATTGCCCAACATAATAAATAACCAACACCCACTCCCCCTTGCCTTACCCCCTCTTCCCATCCTCCCTTCCCCCTTAACCAGTCAGACAGAGTAACCACACTTAGGTTAGCAGAGAGTCGAACTCATAGAGAACTGTGCTACTGGTTCAATGAATCAGATTGAACTAACTTCAAGGTCTGGAGTACCTTTTGGTTAAAGCTGCATCCAGTGGCAGCCTGTGTTATCGCAGAGTACATAACACAACACCATCCAGTTCCCCCGGGTGCAAACCTATGATTATCACAGATCAGTGCCCACACCGAGACACCCTCCAGTCCCAAATGCTGCCTCCATTACCCCCATACCCTCAAGGCCGACAACACCACTGGGCTCACAGAGTACCTGGCCAGCGAGAACAGCAGAGGCGCCGTCAACAATGAACTTAGAACATACAGTGCAGAAGAAGTCTGCACCATCGAGTCTGCACCGACCCATTTAAGCCCTCACTTCCAAACTATCTCCCTAACCCAGTAACCCCGCCTAACCTTTTTGGACACTAAGGGCAATTTAGCATGGCCAATCCACCTAACCTGCACGTCTTTGGACTGTGGGAGGAAACCGGAGCACCCGGAGGAAACCCACGCAGACAGGGGGAGAACTGCAGACTCCCCACAGACAGTGACCCCCTCCCCCCACCCACGCTCCAAAAAAACACTCTTGACCTGTGGGGTGTTCCCTGCCCATACAAACCCCGATATCAATGCGTTAACCTTCTTAAACAATGACTTTGGGACAAAGATCGGAAGGTTCTGAAATATAAACAGGAACCTTGGCAGCATCGTCATCTTCACTGTCAGCACCCATCTCACCTCTTAAAATTCCCCTTCATGTGCTCCACCAGCCGAGTCAAATGTAACTTTTGTAACTGCGCCCAACCCCGCGTCACCTGGGTGTCCAAGTACCTAAAGCTCACCCCCACACCTTCAACGGGAGCTCTCCCAACCTCCTCTCCTGGCCTCTGGTCTCAATCGGGAATACCTCGCTCTTTCCCCTGTTCAACTTGTACCCGGAGAACCGACCAAAGTCCTCCAAAATCCTGCCGATGCCCCCTAATGGGTCCAAAATATATAAGTTAATCCGCGTACAACGAAACCCATTGCTCAGCCCCACCCCTGCACAATCCCTTTCCAATCCCTCAACGCTCTAAGCGCCATTGCCAAATGCTCTCTCGCCAAGGCAAAAAGCAACGGCGAGAGCGGGCACCCCTGCCTCGTCCAAAGGTGCAACCCAAAATATCCCAAACTCACCCGGATTGTCCGCACACTTCGGCCTGATGCCTTCTACAGAAACCTGACCCAGTCCTCAAACCCTTGCCCGACCCCAAACCACCCCAGCACCTCCCACAGATATTCCCTCTCCGCGCAGTTGCCCACTTCCACTTCCTGCCCCTCTGGGAGCATCATAGTCACATTAAGCAGCCTCCTCACATTTACCGACAACTGTCTCCTTTCACAAACCCTGTTTGGTCCTCACCTATTAGTCCCGGGACATAGTCCTCAATTCACGAAGCCAACACCTTTGTCACAACTTAGTGTCCACATTCAAGAACGATATCAAATGGTACGATCCACACTGCTCCAGATCCTTATCTCTTTTCAGTATCAGGGTGATGGATGCCTGTGATAGTGTAGGGGGAGTCCCCCCTCTCCCTAGCCTCATTGTATGCCCTCACCAGAACTGCCCCAGGTCCCCCCAAACTTTTTATAAAACTCCCCCGGGAACCCAACCCGGCCCGGAACCCTCCCTGCCTGCCTGCAGCGCCACCATACTCTCCATCACCTCCCTCAACGCAATAGGGGCCCCAAACCTTGCAGCAGCTCCTCGTCCATCTTGGGAAACTCCAACCCATCCACCCCCGGCTGGAGGCTCCAATTCATGCAACCGCCTATAAAATTCCTCAAACATCCCATTCTCCCCCATGGGGTCCAGCACTACCCTTCCCACTATGTCATCTCCTTCGCAGCCTCCTGTTTGCTAAGCTGGTGGGCCAGCATCCTACTCGCCTTCTCCCCATACTCTTATATTGCCCCCCTGGCCCTCCGCAACTGCCCTACCACCTTCCTCGCGGACACCAATCCAAACTCCATCTGTAGCCGCTGCCTCTCCCTCATCAACCCTGTCTCCAGGACCTCCAGTAACTCCTGCACACCCTCAAAATCTCTTCCACCAGCCTTGCCAACTCTGCCCATTCTGCCTTCTCCCTATATGCCCGAATCAAAATAAACTCACCCCGAACCACCGCCTTCAGTGCCTCCCACAGCGCGGTGGCCGTGTCCTCCCCCATGTTGTTCAGCTCCCAAATGGCGGCCCTCACCTGCTCGCACACCTCCTCATCCACCAACAGCCCCACATCCAGCCTCCACTGCATGCACTGACCACCCCCTCCCCCGGTCCACTCCCAAATCCACCCAGTGCGGCAGGTGGTCTGAGATCACAATCACAGAATGCTCCGAATCGACCACACCCTCCAACAACGCCTTGCCCACCACAGAAAAGTCAGTACGGGAGTATACCCTGTGCACATGGGAAAAATACAAAAATTCCTTCGTCCTTGGCCTCCCAAACATTCACGCCCACCCCACCAAACATTGCATAAACACCTTCAGCTCCTTCGTCGCTGATGACACCTTTGCCGACCTCGGGCTCAACCGATCCAAACTTGGATCAATGACTGTGTTTGAAATCTGCCCCTTTACTGGCGACATCTGACGGGACTCGACCTAGAAGTGGCCTAGTCACTCCGAGAGAACCCAAAATTTGAATTAGAATCCAATTGGAAACAGGAAAAACCACAAGCGTAAGACCAATACTGATCAAACCACCAAGATTCGGAAGTGTGTTATTTGCATGCGTACTAACAGGGATATAAGGTAAACGCGAGAGATTTTGTTGCGTAAAACTGTCGGGAGTTTTCTACGCCGGAAATTAGCGTAAGCCATACCCGTGTTTACATCAGCACTTTATCACCCCCTGTTCCAAATTCGGTAGAGATCCCAGAGATGGCAATGAAGGCAATGGAACGCCTTATGAACCCCCAAGAATTCGAGGTCGCAGTAGAGTAGGACAGTGTCCCGTATGGGAAGAGGAAATCAGAAAGTACCTCAAAGGGAAAGGATGGCCCCTTTGGAGTGAATTTTGTGCGAATGTTGAAACAGGTCCCGGATGTATAGGGCATACTTGGTGAGAGAACCTGACAGAGATCCATAGGAAGAGCTTAGGGAAAGCTTGCAAGCCGATGGCAATCGTGTCCTGCTTGGCACAATTGCGAGGCATAGAGGAGATCGTGAGGATGCTCCGTAGAGAGATTGAGGAGAGAGACAAGAATAGTGAAGGAGACGTGAGTGAGTATGGGAAAGAAAACCAGGAACTGAGAGAGCAGATAGCAGCAAAGAACAAGGAGATGGCTGATGCCAAGCGGGCACACCAATCTTGTCTCGCCCATTTAAGCAGCTTTCAGTCGCAATACGATAAGGCCTACCAAGACACGCAATGCGCGGTGTTGGTAAGAGAGGAAACGGAACAACAAGTTGAGCAGTTACAGAAACAGTGTAACGATTTAAAAGCAGCCCTACGAGCACTCCACACTTCCACGACGGAACAAAGGCAGAGCTCGGTAGATCACGCAAAATGCCGGAAGCAAATTGCAGAACTGCAATCTCTGCTTTCTGTCCAAAATGGGTTCCAGGACACATTTGGATCCCAATTCGACCAAGAAAATGGCCCCAATTGGCAGGAATTAAACGAGACTGCCCACAGATACGTACATGGCACATGTACACAGGACAAGCCACAAAAGAGAAAAGCAGCCCAACCCCCGACTGCACAGGCAGGACACAATCCTATGAACCCTGTCACCACACAGCGTAGGGCCACAACAGAAGGAGACCCAGATTTTCTATACACCACCCCATTAACCATCACTCAATTAAGGGACATGTGCGACAAGATAACACCGTTCCTACCCACATCGGACCCCCGCCATTACTTTGCAAGAGTAAAACAATAGGCGACCATGTACGGCCTGGATGAAAAGGAGCAAGTGAAGCTCACAGTTTTAAGCCCCGACCCTTCAGTCGCGGCAGCCTTTCCCGACCCACAGAACGTAGGAGGAGGCACCCTCCAAGACATGCACACAGCGATCCTAGATGCGATCGGCTATAACAAAGGAGACCCCATAGAAGGCCTAAACAAGTGTAGGCAAAATAAGAGAGAGCACACCACAGCGTTTGCTGGAAGCTTGTGGATATATTTTACAGCGGTGTTTGGAGAGTTAATCCCGCGCCCATTTGACCCCAGATAATATGGCCAAATGGACCCGCATCCGAGTCTCTCATGCGACAGAGGCAGGACAGAGAGCTTGCGCAAATTACGACCCCTCAGACGAGGACCACAACGAGAAATGGGTTTTGAAAAGATTGTCCCGCACTTGGGAACAGTCCATCCAGTCCAACAGCTTACGGTAAAGCAGCAGAAGAGCAGGCAAATGCTAACATGCATCCAGTTAGGACGCACCAGAACCCCGCATGGGTAAATGAGGGAAGAGAAAGCCCACAGCAAACCAAATCCCAGGAGTGTTATAATTGAGGCCAATTAGGACACTATGCACGAGAGTGCAATGCACCCCAGAAACAGCAGATAAACCAACAGACAGGCACCCTAAATAAGAATAGGGCAAAGCCAATTCACAGTGTTAGCGCCTGTTCTGATAACGCAGATATGAACAGCACTGACTGATGGTGTTCGGACTCCCCAACTTGGGTCTGCAACATCCTTTGGGACAAGTCCGGTAAACCGGTAGTGGCAGGCACAGTCCGGGGACACCCCATAGAATTCCTTTGGGACACAGGAGGGTCTCGCACCACGCTCAATTCCTCCACGATGTTTCAGCGAGACACGTGACCCACCACCGACACCATTACTCTCAGCGGGTTTACAGGGCATTTGCAGCAGGGACACATCACAGCCCCTGTAGCAATCCAGATAGGGAACATTAAGACTAAACACCCCGTAGTTCTGGTCGATCTATCCCAGACAGCTGAACACATTTTAGGCATTGATTTTATGAGCTCCCACAATCTATCATTCGATCCAGTAAATAAATGTATGTGGAGAATGGCAAAGGCAGCACGAGCCCCCGCCACGCCCACAGTTGGACACCATGAAAATAGAATTAGCGCAGTAGGAGACTTCTGATTCGACCCTTGAGCCATTAGTCAGAATAAAGAAGTTAAGGAAGTCCTGCAGCGACACAAAGCAGCATTTGCACAGCACAAGCACGACTGTGGCAAGATCGCTGGCTTGGTGAACATTACAGGCCCCGACCCCAGACCCCAAAAGCAGTACGGTTTTCCCCAAGAGGCAGAGGGAGAAATCTCAAAAGTTATTCAGAGTCTGCTTGACCAAGGCGTACTCCAATCAGTAGCCTCCACGAACAATGCCCCAATTTGGCCTGGCAGGAAATCCGATGGATCATGGCGACTGACCATTGATTATCGGCAACTGAACAAAGTAACCCCAGTAGCAGCCCCCACCGTAGCCACGAGTCCCGAGACCATGCTCAAACAGGCACTGCAGTCAAAAAAAAATTTGGTTGTGGACATTAGCAATGGCTTTTGGTCCATTCCATTGGATAAAGCGTGCCAATATAAATTAACTTACACATTCCAGGGACAGCAATATACGTGGACGTGCCTTTCACAAGGCTTCTACAATTCCCCCTCCATTTTCCACCAACAGCTGGCAAATGGTTTAGCAAAATGTTTCTGACCCGATTGTCTGGTCCAATATGTAAATGAGGTGCTTTTACAGACGGGCACAAAGGGAGAGCACATTTCGCTTCTCGCCGAACTATTAGGACTCCTTCAACAAATTGGCTGTAAAGTGAACCCCAAAAAGGCCCAGATTTTACAGGAAAAAGTGATTTACTTAGGAACAGTAAACACACATGGCAAACGCGAGATCGAGCAGAAACGAATCGATTTGATCGTCAAATTACCCCTGCCCCATAATGTCACAGCCCTCGGTTCAGTTCTAGGACTGGTTGGCTACTGTAGAAACCACATTGATGGTTTTGCCACAAAGGCAGCGCCCCTATCCGAACTTCTCAAGAAACAGGCACCTTGGGAATGGCTTCCACAGCACGCTGATGCCGTGGATGCATTAACAAGAGCCCTCAGCACAGCCCCCGCATTACAGGTCCCAGATCCACTTTCCCCGTACGCAATTGAAGTTGCAACCACCGACCGAACCCTTTCGGCCGTGCTCCTCCAAGAATGACATGATCGATTAGGCCCCGTGGCATACGCCTCACAAGTACTTGATCCAGTGGAGCAAGGATTTTGTGCCTGCGAAAGACACCTCCTCGCAGTTTTTGGGGCAGTACAATACTTTGCCTACATTACAGGACTCAACCCCATCACCATTTTAACTGATAATGCCCCAACACAACTCCTACTTGATGGCACAGTGAGCCAGATCCACGCAGCCCATTGGACCCTTCTCTTACAGGGACGGGACATAACAGTGAAGAGGACAAAAACCCACACTTTCCTCGCTGACAATTTGCACTATGCAGGCACCCCACATGAGTGTGAAATAATAATCACAAAACACAATACAGGACCCTTTGTACCAAAGTCAGCTCCCCCAAAACCAGGTACTACACCCCAGAGACCCCAGCCCACAGACACATGCACACCCCTTAGAATCTATGTGGATGGCTCCTCCACAGTTTTAAACGGAAAAAGGATTACCGGTTGCTGTATTTATGTAGAATATCGTTAAAATTGCCAGGACATTTAGGCTCGCAGACAGCAGAACTAACAGCCGTAGCTTACATTGTAGAGCACCCCGACTCGTTCCCGACCCCAGCCGACATATATTCTGACAGTTTATATGTCTGCAACAGTTTGACCGAATTCCTACCCCTGTGGGAACCTAGAGGATTTGTTTCCGTAGACGGAAAGCCCCTACCCTCAGCCCCATTACTCCAGCATATCCTAAAGACAGCCACAGATAGGAAATATGGCATTATTAAAGTTCATAGCCACCATCGTTCTTCCCCCCCTTGTAACGTTAAGGCAGATGCCCTAGCGAAGGCAGGTTCCAAACATGGTCACCACTGGAACCCCCACCCCGAGAGCGTCCCAGTACACGCGGTTCAGGTCTCACAGACCAACATTCAGGATTTCGCAAAGGCCCAAAAAGAAGACACACAGCTCAGGGAAGTTTTAAAAGGCAACTTCCCAGCCCCCTATGATAAATACAAAAACGCATTGACAACACATGACGGTGTTATTTTAAACAATGGAATTTATGTAGTCCCCAGCCAGGACAGGAATCAGATTATTTGCCAATTCCATGACAACCATGGTAAGAAGTCTTACAACACCAGGTTAAAGTCCAACAGGTTTGTTTCGATATCACTAGCTTTCGGAGAGCTGCTCCTTCCTCAGGTGCAGGAGGAAGGAGCAGCGCTCCGAAAGCTAGTGATATCGAAACAAACCTGTTGGACTTTAACCTGGTGTTGTAAGACTTTTTACTGTGCTCACCCCAGTCCAATGCCGGCATTTCCACATCATGACAACCATGGACATCAAGGCACAGAAGCTACCCTAGCCCACCTCAGATCTCTCTGCTGGTGGCCTGATTTAAAAGCCAATGTGACACACTACATTGAGAACTGCTTAATCTGTGCCCAGAACAATCCAGACAGATACGCAAAGAAAGGTCAGCTAAGTCACACCCGCCCCGTTAATGGCCCCTGGACGAACTTGCAAATCGATTATATAGGACCCCTACCCCCCTGCAGGAATGGTTTTACGTATGTGTTGGTGGTCATCGACACCTTCACAAGATGGGTAGAAGCTTTTCCATCCAGAACAAACACAGCCAAAACGACAGCCAAAATCCTCACTCAGCACATCTTTACAAGATGGGGACTTCCATGCAGCATAGAGTCTGATCAAGGCTCCCATTTTACAGGAAGAGTGATGAAAAACGTCATTACAATTTTCAGAATCAAACAAAAATTCCATATTGCATACCACCCCCAATCAAGCGGCATGTTAGAAAGAATGAACAGAATTTTAAAAGCGACCCTCAGAAAAATGGTGCAACAACACAACAGCACCTGGGACACAGTTCTCCCCTTTGCACTAATGTTCATAAGAAACAAGGTATCCACGTCGGCAGGATACACACCCCACACCCTCTTGACCGGACGCCCTATGAAAGGGACGGAATATTTGTTAGGACTGGATTTGGCCAGCCGCACAGTCACCGCCCTCACCCATGAGAAAGCAGTTCAACAGATTTTAGAAAATGTAAAAGCCGCCCAGCTTTCAGCAGCTGTTAGACTTGGGACACGCAAGAAGCAAAGCAAAGTTTGCTTTGATAAGACAGTACATGCCACAGAATTTGTAGTAGTGCAGCAAGTCATGCTATCCCTATACAACCCCAGTTCATTCCTTTCCCCCAAATTTGCCGGACCGTACTCCATCTCTGATAAAGTCAGCGCCTCTGTATATAAAATCACATATCCTAATGGCAAGTCTGCATGGTTCCACATAAACCAGCTTAAGGCTTATGGCTCGCAGAACAACCATGCACACCACATCTCGCTTGCAGCAGCAGATGAGCACACCCCGCCCACGAACGACGTATTCCTACCCTCCCCCAACCAGTCCAGCCCATCCTCAGGCACGACTACGACTCCACCCCCAGAAGCTCGACTCCGCCTCCCCTTCCTCCAACCGGCAGCGACAGCCCCAGCACACCACGCTACGATTACACCCCTGCACCAGGCCCCACTCCCAGCGACTCCGAACATGATTCCAGCGACCCCTTTGAAATAACGTATATTAAAGCCCCTGATCCAGACCCACCGCCTGACGATTAAGGATTGCCCCCTAGCAGCTCCAACCTCGATACAAAACTTTGGCACCGAGACAATTCGTCAGGCTCATCCGGAATGAGGTGGACCCCAATTCGCCCCAAGCAGCTTTGGCACAACTACTCCAGTCACGAGTATGGCAACAGGGAGAAGATGATGACTTAGAGTCTGACTCCCAACAGACGAATCCCTTTGCGACTCTGTTCGCTATAAAGTAATGAGGTGTCCAGATGATGGTAAACAGGAACCGATGGAGATTTACGGTGTCCTTTCTGATGGAACCTGCATGATTTTTGTTATGTTTGTGTGTTATTGTGCATGTTAAATGTTGTTTGTTAACTCAAGACTTTCATGGCCCCACACCACAACTTGATGCAGTCAGAACTACCCTTTTGATGCCAAATGGCTGTTAGAGGAACTAGTCTGTCCGCAGATAACCGTTCATAGCTACTCTTCTGCTTTGAAGGTAGACGATGGCCACAATAGACAACCCCCACGACGACCACAAATTCTTACCGTTCTTGCCGGTCGCTCAGGCAGTGGAGAAACGGCACTGGTCCCCGCCCTGCCTGAGGACCCCCATCTGGTCAGCTACGCTCAGGTAGAGCACATATGGCACTCGTCACCGTCCTACCCGAGGTTTCCACCCATTCTTTCCCGCCGCGGCCCATTCGCACCCCATTTGGAACTTTTGGTTCAAAACTCTTTTGTTTGTTTTATGGCGACCCTTAGGTTGCTTTCCATATGCTATTTACATCCTCAAACACTGGGATGGTACATTCACCGCGTCGCCCACACAGGCGGCGAGACTGCTCGCACTGTGTCAGTATTTTTTTCTCGGATGTCTTGTCCCAAATATTTGGTTTAAAAAATAAAATGAGGGAGTCACAGATGGTGACCAATTATAATGGGTAATTGGCAATAAAAGGACAGACAGACAGACATACGAGATCTTGAACAAGATAATAACAGCTTGTGTCCACAGAGCTCCGGGACCACAGAAGCCTCAGGAAGACTACGAAAGAAAGAAGAAGAACATGAAGACAACCATCATAGTCTACATTTGGATCTTTGCGGGATCACTCCAGTTGCGCGCGGACGCGACCCCCCAACCCCTACCACACAGGCTGTGAATGTTTCCCACCCCTGCCATACACTGTACCCAGAGATAGCAACCGATACACCAACCTGGTGTGACAAGTTCATTACTTGGTATTACGTTGTAGAAACACTATTAGTACTTGCAATACTCTGCAGTGTCGTTCAGACACTAAGACTTAGGAAATGGTGGAGGAAAGCCTCCCACACTCCGTATACACATTCAGATCCCCGATTTTCGGACTTCAACAAACCCTCCTCTCCCTTTAAGTGAATTAAAGTGCATCGACCGTTTTTTTGTGTTTGTTTGTCCTAATCGAAGAGATGTAAAACTCTGTGCTTGACTGCCAAGCCAGAGAGACCTGTGTTGCTGCTACTGTATAGTTTAAAATGTTGTCCATGTTTTCATTGATTAAGGATAGTTTAGTTCAGGACAGTTAGAGGTTCGAATTTTTAAAAATTTTGTAATGCATGCCTGAATGTCATAGCGCCCCGTAGAATTTTATAATGATATGTGTACATAAAGTAATTTAGGTAAAAGCTCCAATCCATAGGACAGAGTAGCGTAGAGCCTATCCTTGCTTATGGGTGCCCGACTTAGGAGGAGAACGAAGAAGATGCAGTAATTTGATCCTTCACGCTTCACGTTGAGGATCACAAGGAGAAAGTGTGGCCATTCCAAAATACAAAATGGATGCTCGCAATGAATGTAGGGAACTATGGACAATGTTAGGAAAGCAAGCAGGCACAGAGCCTGTATGCATATTGGGAAGGCAGCTCCCAGACGGGACTGAAACTGTAGGTCAATTAACATATTGATGGTCCATCTCCAGGAACAAAGGAAAGATACTCAAGTAACCGATACTGCTCCAGACATCCCGGCGCCAGTTCCCCAAACCGAAATCGCAAACAAAGCAAGGCCAACGGCCACCTAAAACACGCCCAGCCATCAGGGCACCCACCCCGTTATTGGTCAAGATCAATAACAGTGATCAAGATGCGGCCAATTAATTGGGGCCAAGTTTAAGGCCCGCCCAAAAGCGCGCGAAGCCCCTCCGGGTATAAGAAGAAACCCCGAGAGAGGATCGCTCTCTTGGACTTGGCTCTCAAAGCGGAGAGACCCATCCACCAGCTGCACCAGAAGCAAGTAAGTCCAAGGTCAACGCTCGCTACCAGACGGACGACCTTAGCTGTTCTCCTGTTTCTCTTCGAACCCAACAGCCTCAGATCCGAACAACGGCCATTGTTCCTCTGACTGAGTGGGCACCCAAAGTTAAGTATAGGCGTTAGCGTTAGAGATAGTTTAGTTTGTAGTACTGTTGTGCATGAGTAGATCTTATTGTATGTGTAAATAAATAGTATTGACTTTGAACTAACTAATTGGTGTATTGGCTTTTTGATCGGTATTCGGGTTTGAACCTTGTGGCTGTATCGCGAGATACCTGGCGACTCTAAAGTAAACCTAATTAGGATTAAGGAAGGTGACCATATTGACCGGCATATTCATAACCAGAGAAACAGAGCAACACCCTCCATGTGAGTCCAGGTCAGGAATCTTCCCCAGTACCCGGCTCTTGAACTCCACATCATCCCAATTTGGGGCATAGACTTTTACCTGGACAACCAGCATCCCCACCAGCTTCCCACTAACCATCACGAACATCTCCCCGATTCCACCACAATGTCAAATGCCACGACTTATTCACCTGCACCGCCTCCCCCCTCATCTTCATTTCCAATCCCGAATGGAATACCTGCCCCACCCATCCTTTCCTCAGCCTTTAATTGCGTCCCTTGTGGAAAAGCCTCATCCTTCAGACTCCTCAGGTGCGCGAACACACATGACCGTTTGACCGGCCCATTCAGCCCCCTCACATTCCACGTGACCTGCCTGGTTGTGAGGGGGGGTGGGGTGTGCTCCCTGCCCCCTTCCCCTGCTGATCAACCATATCCCTTTTTGGGCTAGTCCGTGTCACTCGACCCTCCAGGCCCACCGTAGTGATGTCCACCGTCATCACTACCTTTCCAACTGGGTCACAACAACCACACCCTTGTCAGCACCCATCCTCCCCCTTCCCCCAAACAAAATAACAACCCCAACCCCCTCCCCTGTACCAACCACCTGACCATCCCCCAATGTGCTCCCGTTAAGTAGCCCGCCCAGCTAGCATGGCAGCCCCCGCCCAAGGCCTCCAAACCTCCCCCTGATTCCCCTCCCCCCATCCACACTCCCTCAGGAAACAAAGAAACAGAAAAAAGGTGCACTCACTCTTGATGCTCCCCAAGCACCCCACCACCAACCCCAACAAAACATTCCAAAAGAGAAAAAGCTCTCCAAAAACAACCAAACGAAAACACCTCCTCAGAAGTTCAATGTCCTCCTTCTCGGTGCTGGTGAATAAGTGGTTGTGTTCGAGGGAGGGAACATTGTGGCGGAATTGGGGGGGTGGTTCGTGATTCTTCTCTCGTGTCCCTCAAAACTTCCATCGCCTCCTCTGGCGTACCAAAATAATATTCTCGATTCTGGAAAGCCACCCAGAGAGGGCTGGGTACAGCACCCTGAACTTCACCCCTATCTTGAAGAGGGTAGCCTTGACCTGATTAAACCTGGCCTTCCTCTTTGCCAGTTCTGTGCCCAGGTCTTGATACATCCTCAGCTCTTCCTCATCCCAGGTGCACTTCCTCATCTGCCCCGCCCACCGAAGAATTATCTCTTTGCCCAAGAAGCGGTGCAACCGCACCACCATCACCCTCGGCAGCTCGCCCGCCTGGCTCATCCTCATCAACACCCTGTGCACTCGGTCGACCTCCAGAGGCAAGTCAAAGGTCCTCTTCCCCATCAACTTCTCCAACATTTTGGCCACATACATGCCGGTCTCCGCACCTTCGATGCCTTCCGGCATCCCCACGATCCACAAATTTTGCCTTCTGGTGCGTTTCTACAGATTCTCCACCTTCCCCTTCAGCTTCCTCTGGGTCTCCCGCATCACCCCCACCAATGAAGCCAGCTGCTCCTCGTGCTCCCCCACCGCCTCCTCCACTCTCTGGATTGCCCAGCCCTGGGACTCCAGCCTCTGCTCCACTCGGTGAATCCCTGCTTTGAGCAGCGATACCACCTTGGCCAGGTCCTCCAGGGCCTCCCTCCTCTGCTGGCTGAACCTATCATTTAAAAAGTCCACCAGCTGCTCCGTTGACCTTTGGGCGGGCAGAACAGCCCCTTTGCCCTCCGCCATCTTACCCTGTGGCGCACAAAGATTCTCCTGCTCTACCAGCTCCCTTTTTCTCAGCCACTCCTAGTACGTGGATCCATCCACCAGCCACACCTGAGGAGTTATACATTCTCCTGGCACTCCTACACCTCTTTCCGTCCAAAATCCCACCCTTCAGATAAGGAAAGGACTGAATAATTCAACCTTGAGCAGGAGCTACCAAATGTGTGACTGCTCACTCCATGACTGCCACCTGAAGTCCCACTTGCTATGTTTTAACAATATCTTGCATTTATATAGTCCCTTTAATGGAGTAAAATAATCTTCATAGAAATTATTATCAGAGAAAATTTTGCATTAAGCCATGTAAGCAGGCACCTTGACATGAACTGAAATTTGGTCAAAGGGTTAGGTATTAATGATCACATTAAAGGAGCAGAGACAGGCAAAGACATTTTGGAGCTTACGTCCTTGGTAACTATAAGGCCGCCAATGATGAAGCGATGAAAATCAGAGGATGCGCAACAATCAGTGTGCAACATTTACTGAGCATCATCTCTTTCTCGGCCGACGGAACCCAACTGTGCGTCCCCATTCAATTTGATTTGACAATGGAAACTTTTTTTTTGGAAGCTGAAACGAAATGCGAGTCAATTGTCAACTCATACAATTCCTGGGGACTGTGAAGCAGCGCAGAGGCTACTGGCTAGAGCTTCAAGTGAATTATAATCAATCCCATCTTTATACTTCTGGTTGCAGCTGAGGCAAATATTGATTCAGAGGGAACCTAATGAGGAACGCCGATTCAAAGTTAGCTCGGAGCTAATAAAATTAAGTCCAAAGCAAACTGTGGGTAGCTTACCCCTAGTTGGGACCCCATGCATGGCTCAGGATTATAGTCCAGACATAAAACACAGGAGGGGTAAGGAAATAAATCTCTATACTTTTGCTTAGAGGGTCAGTGCTCCAAATGGGCTACTTTATGTAGGGGATTGTTTGAATTGGACACAACACCACCGGGAGAGAAAATGGACGAAGCAAAGGCAACTCGCAGTAATCATCGCAGAGCAGTAGCTGCACTGGGAGGAATTCTATTATGCTGCCTCATTACATTGCAAAATAACCCAGAAGGGCAATAATCAGCTGGAAACATCTACGTGGGAGGTGAAAACCCAGCTGGATAGACAGACATCATTGAGTAGAGACTTTGTTGTAGGAACAAACCAAAAGCAGAAACTGTGGTAGAAAATCAGACAGCTGTGCTTAATTGAGCCCTGTACCCAGAATACAGGCCGAGAGATCATTCCTGCAGCAGTACTGAGTCCTTACAAGAAGTACCACCTATACCGTACACAACCAGTTGTTAGATTCAGTACATCAAAGTTTTAAAGCAGGGTTAGACTCGCTACATGTTTTTCTTTCCCCGAGAGAAGCTGTAGGCCCTCCCTGCACTCATTAGCAATCAGAAATTCATTACATTTGCCAATGATAATATCTCGCACATCATCGCTTCAGCCTTGAGGCTTACAATCTGCTCCAGAACAGACAGCTCGCATTCCATGCCAAGTGCAATTTGGTTTGACACAGAACCTTTGACGCATATTTCCTCGTACAAACAGACCCACAGAGCTAACTAGAAAGTCCACAAGGGGACACTTACTTCACAGCTACAGAATGCCATATTCAAGTCCAGCAAACCAGAACTTCTTATCATGCAAGCGTCATAACATTTTAAGCAACCGCCTCACTTTTTAATCTCATCAGGTTGGGTGTTAAGACATCACACGGAGGCAGTGACAGAATAATTTCTTTGATTGTGCCCAGTTTCTAACTTTCAAGAGTGGCTTAATGCAGTCTGTAAATGTAATTAATCAACAATCACAACATTAACAAAAGTCAACCTCCAACTTTGCAGTGATTCACTGTAATAATCAATGGTATTTCTTATAATTGAGCACAGCATCCAGCTAAGCATATGTCGATGGCACACAGATTCGTAGAAATAGTAGCAGAGTAATCACCGGCTCCAGAAATGTTATTTTATTTAACAAAACACAAGTGGAAGTCATTGAAATTAACCCGGTTGGGCCTTCATTTGAACTTCCTCCAAATAACAACCTCAAGACTGCCCCTGACAGGAAAGTCACACAACTTCTCCCTGTTGAAATGTGTTTCCGTCCTCTTAAAAACCAGTCTGTTTTAATCTTGCTGAATCCCCCAGCAGAATTCTAACTGCCAGGACTTGTCTGCCCCAGAGGAAAGGTCAAAGCTCTTTGAGACGTAGTGTTTGATGTAAGATTCTGTCTAACCTTGCTTACATTAAACAAACCACTTGGTCAGGGCCAATACCTTGATGGGTAGTAGGCGCAGCTGCACTCGAGTAAAAAGATCCAGACAAAACAGGAAGGAATGCAAAGAAGTGTATTGAACCATTGAAATCCCCTCTCCCGTCCCAAAACCCTCCAGCTTAACAATCGAGGAAAAGGTGAGCGGGGAGAAAACAACCCTCAGCCTTCCATCACACCAAGCATTCAATAAGCATGGTGCTACGTTGCTGATCAATAAACATTCTTATGATCTAATCATTTCTGAGACGGTAATGTTGCCAAACACCATTGTGTTACCCGTGTCAAATCTGGCCTTGGTCCAGGGCTCAATGCAGTCTTATCACAAGCTGGCAAAAAATGGAAAATTGCTTCGAGCACGCGTCAGATGATTTATAAAAAGAAGTGCAAATACTAGGCCCTGACCAAAATAGCTGGTTACAAATTGTCTGAATGTCTGAACTAGAAATCCACTAGCATTTGCAAGTCGACTAGCATGGAGTTCAAACTTGGACCTCTGAACCAATTACATTTGATTCCGAGATGAGTTTCCGACCTCGTATTTATGCCACTGCGACGACCGCCTGTTTCAAGCCCCGAAACTTCGCCCGGCATCAGCTCATCTGCTGCTGGAACTGTCATTCAAACCTCCATTAGCTGCAAACTTGAACTCATCTGCCCACGTCTTAACTCGCACCATGTCCTCTTCCCATATCACTTCTGTTAACTCCTGGTCAAGCATCATCTTATCACAGAATCATAGAATCCCCTCAGTGCAGAAGGAGGCCATTTGGCCCATCGAGTCTGGGCCGACCCTACGAAAGAGCACTCTACTTAGGTCCACTCCCCTGCCCTATCCCTGTAACTCAGTAACGCCACCTAATCTTTGGACACTAAAGAATAATTTAGCATGGCCAATCCATCGAACCTGCACATCTTTGGATTGTGGGAGGAAACCGGAGCACCCGTAGAAAACCCATGCAGACACGGGAAAAACGTGCAAACTCCATAGACAGTCACCCAAGGTTGGAACTGAACCTGGGTCCCTCGTGCTACAAGGCAGCAGTGATAACCACTGTGCCAGCATCTTGATTTTAAAACTCTCATCATTATTTTCAAATCCCTCCATGGCCTTGCCCTTCCCTACCTTTGTAATCTCCTCCAGCCCCTTAACCCTCTTGAGATCTGAGCTACTCTAAATTTGCCTTCCTATAGAATCATGGAAGCAGCACGGTAGCATTGTGGATAGCACAATTGCTTCACAGCTCCAGGGTCCCAGGTTCGATTCCGGCTTGGGTCAGTCTGTGCGGAGTCTGCACATCCTCCCCGTGTGTGCGTGGGTTTCCTCCGGGTGCTCCGGTTTCCTCCCACAGTCCAAAGATGTGCAGGTTAGGTGGATTGGCCATGATAAATTGCCCTTAGTGTCCAAAATTGCCCTTAGTGTTGGGTGGGGTTGCTGGGTTATGGGGATAGGGCAGAAGTGTTGACCGTAGGTAGGGTGCTCTTTCCAAGAGCCGGTGCAGACTCGACGGGCCGAATGGCCTCCTTCTGCAGTGTAAATTCTATGATACAGTGCAGAAGGAGGCCATTTAGCCCATCAAGTCTGCACCGACCCTCTGAAACAGCACTCCATCTAGGCCCAATCCCCAGAACCCCACCTAGGGGCAATTTAGCAGAGCCAATCCACCTAACCTGTACATCTCTGGACTCCCCGATTTTAATTGGCTGAAGTTTTGGTTGCCGAAGTTCTGGAAAACCCTCCTCTTTGACTCTTGATCTCCCTTTCCTCCTTTAAGGCACTCCTTAAAACCTACCGCTTTGTTATATTTTAAGGGGTTTGCTTTTACTTCTTAGTAGAGACCAAAGATGAAAAGGTAGGCATACTGTAGATTACATAACCAGTTGTCAGACATGATTTATAAAGGTGTTGCTTGCTCATAGTCTAAAATGAAAGAAGAGGGAAATCTCCCAAATGCCTCTGATGATGGCACCACGTAATGGTGCGACACACTACACACAGATGCAATGGTTTACAACACATAACTCTTTGACCAAGCTTTTGGTCATCATACCAGCAATAGCTCCTCATGTGGCTCAGTGACATTCTTAGTTTTATAATGCTCCTGTGAAGCACCTTGGAACATTTCATTACATTAAAAGCACTATATAAATGTAAGCTGTTGCCGTTGGTTTCTCCGAAGGGATTTTTGGAGAGGGCAGAGCAGAATTTAAATTAAGTTTAGCTCAAGCTTCATATCAATCTTATTGTTTGTTTGTGAAGTAAAATTATTTGATGTAGACCGTTGATGTATAGTTACTGTAAAAAAAACATATGACGTCTGATATGATTGCACTGTAACTGCAGAGCACGGAGGTGATTGTGTTAGATGGCAGCATGCTGTCCTCCCCTCTCAGACAAATAAAGCCACTTTAACCGTCCTGAAAACAAATGGGGTAGCAGCTGTCTAGCGACACGTAAAATGTTCCTGAAAGACAATGGCCTTTTTTTTTCATAGTCCACAACAGATGTTTCAAACTGTCAATTACTAAACCCACTGAATGTGCTTTAGATGTATGAAGTAGACTGACAAAGGTGCCAGTGTTCACTTTTTAAATTTACAATAAAAAAAATAGCCCAGCCTTGCCAACCATCGCCGTTGGAAAAAGAAATCAGATGACAATAAATTCAGCAGATTGTGGCTGCCCTGCCCATGGTGCGTTTAATAGAACTGAAGATAGCCAAAGAAAGATAAACACATCATTATTTTACAACGAGAAAGTTGGATGAGTGTTCCAGTGCCCCACTTAAACAGTCACATTCCTATGTGTGGTGAATGTATTCACCATAATGCATGACACTGTAACCATTGTATCCATCTAATGTAATCTATGACCTGGAAGTGGTGATACGAGCTGCTTCCAGGTACTGTACTGTAACCCCAGTGGGCTCCGCCCTCACCGGGGCCATATAGAACCTGACCACCTGCAGGTGGCACTCATCTGCACAACCAACTCTGGCTAGGCAAGTTCACGACGAATAAAGCCTTATGTTCACTCGCTCTCTCGGCCTCTTGTTGAATTGAAGGTATATCAATATGCAAAATCAACCATTTTCAAAAAGATTCCACTCTTCCTCAGCCTTGCTTGGTTCCCATTCTCATTGCACTCTCTCTTATCTTTCTCTTCAACACTCAAGAGATCAACCCTCACTTTTGCTTTCAGTCTCAGAGTTCTTGCACTGCTTCTCTTTATTTATCTCGCTCCCTCCACACATTCTTTTTGATGTTCTGTTTCGATAAACAGAATGAAAAACGTAAACGAGCGGCAACCATAAACACGAGAGGCCAGCAGCATAGAAAAACTCTTCTGAGCCACGAGTTTCTGACAGACCTCTGCTTGCTTCAATTTAACTGATGCGACAAACTCTGTATTTACATTTCTGAGCCGAAGGGAGCTCCAACTAACACCATCTTGGAGAGAATTTCACACAAAGAAAAGCTGCCCTGATTTCACTGGCTGCATTGGGAACCCTGTCTCGCAAAATGATGTTTTGAATTAGTATTCATGTTAAAAAGGGAGCTGTGATAAACATGGAGGTCTGACCTAACTATGGAGAATCATTACTGTCTTACTTCAGTCACCCTGACCACATCTTTACCCCAATGCGGCAGTCCAATTCTGTCCTCCTGGGTGTTTTGTTATGTTTCCTTTGTCACATAAGCGGCTTCCTTGTGTTGCATTTGTCAAGGAAGGTCAAGACGTGTAAATAACTTCAACTCATTTATTTACACTATGTACACTTTTATAACTTGAGTTCAACACTACTGCTAATCCTATTGTAGCTACCTAAACTGACTAACCAGCTACTGTCTTCCACGTGTTGGGTGTGATAATGGATCAACCCTGTGCCTCTCCTCACTGACTGTCTCCACTGGCCCAAGGGGCTGATCATGTGTGTGGTGTCCTTTATGTATGGGTTGGTGTAATGCCCCCCTGTGGTCGTGTCACCTCCTTGTGTATCGTGAATGTCCATTGGTTGCCTCCCATCTAACTTATCTATTGGTTGAGTGTGTGTGTGTGTGATGTTTCCGGTGCTCCCTCTAGTGTCTGTCTAGCTTACATGTATTTACAGTGATGCACATCACCACACTGGGTATCCGCCAGTTTAATTTCTCCACCATTAGTAGTCGTGCCTTCAGCTGCCTGGGCCTCAGGCTCTAGTATTCGTTTCCTAAACCTCTTTACTTCTGTGCTCTTCTGAGATACTTTTTAAAACCTACCTCATCGATCAAACCTCAGCTCATCTGAACCTTACCCAGCTCAGTGTCAAATTTGGTTTGGTAATTGCGTTGTGAAGTGCCATGTAGGGTGTTTTGTGTCTTTAAAGATGCTAAATGTAAGTTGTTGCTTTTCATAGAATGGTTAAAGCACATAGAATCCCTACAGTGCAGAAGAAGGCCATTCGGCCCACCAAGTCTGTACTGACCCGTTGAACGAGCAGCCTACCTAGGCCCACTCCCCCGCCCTACCCCCGTAACCCCACATAACCTGCACAACTTTGGACTGAGGAAACCGGACACCTGGAGGAAACCCACGCAGGCACGGCGAGAATGTACAAACTCCACACAGACAGTCAACCAAGGTTGGAATCGAACCCGGGTCCCTGGCGCTGTGAGGCAGCAGTGCTAACCACTGCGTCACCATGCCATCCCTGTGCTGCACAGAATGAGGCCATTCAACCCTTTCAGCCCATGCCAGCTCTCTGCAAGTGTTTGTACAGGTTGAACAAACTATAGGAGCAAAATATGAGTTAGATATACAGTCTGCACGGAGGTTATAATGATTTGATTCTCAATTTCACTGGCTTACTGTAATAAATAGTGTTTATATTCTGTGTTATAAATTTTTAAAATGGACAATAACTCATACAGCAATCAAATGGGCATCAATAAAGGGCAGCATGGTGGCGCAGTGGGTTAGCCCTGCTGCCTCACGGCGACGGCCAGCCCAGGTTCGATCCCGGCTCTGGGTCACTGTCCGTTTGCACATTCTCCCTCTGTTTGCCTGTGTTTCGACCCCAGAATCCCAAAGATGTGCAGGCTAGGTGGATTGGCCACGCTAAATTGCCCCTTAATTGGAAAAAAAGAATTGGATACTCTAAATTTAAAATAAAAAATTGGGCATCAATAATATGAATGTGGGACATTGATAGTTCTATCAAGTAATCTGTGCAAAGAAGCAGAAGTATTCTGAACATGTAAAAGCAGCTTGCTAAAATGAAAAATCTACCAATCAGTGTTCATTGCTGTAAAAATGCACTGTTTCCTGGTGCTGCAGCAATTTGTACTACAACTCATTTTTATAGGAAAACAGGAAAAGAGGGAGGCCATTTAGCCCCTCAAGCCTGTTCCCTCATTGAATGGGATCATGATTGGTTTGTGCTCCAACTCCATGGGGGCGATTCTCCAAGCCCCTCGCCAGGCCGGAGAATCGGCGCAACCGTGCCACGACGCCCCGACGCTGGCGCGCGATTCTCCGAGGTGCGGAGAATTGGCACCATATGCGCCGGCGCGTTTGGGACGCCCCAGCCGCCGATTCTCCGGCCCGGATGGGCCGAGCGGCCGCGCCAATACGACAGAGTCCCGCCGGCGCCGTTCACCCCTGGTCGCTGCGAGTGGGAACTCTGCGGGAATGGTTTGCGGGCGGCCTATGGGGGGGGAGGGGGGAAGCGTGCTCCTTCACCGGGGGGGTGCGGCCTCCGAAGGGGTCTGGCCCGCGATCGGGGCCCACCGATCGGCGGGCCAGCCTCTCCCCCTCCCGGACTACTTTCTGGCGCGGCCGGCCCCTGAACACCGACCCCATGTTGGGTCGGGGCCGGCCCGCGTAAGGGGTTCCCCGCGCATGCGCAGGTTGGCACTGCCCAACTGCGCATGCACAGGTTGGCGCAGCCCAACTGCGCATGCGCGGGTTGGCACGGTGGGAGGCTGGATCGTGGACCGGCGTTCACGACGGCGCGAATACTCGGGCTCAATATTGGAGAATCTCCCCCCATATACCTGTCTTTGGCCCATATATATCCCTTGATAAATAAACGCAAAATACTGCAAATGCAGGAAATCTGAAATAAACACAGAGAATGCTGGGAAAACTGTGCAAGTGTGGCAGCATCTGATGAGAGAAAAACAGAGTTAACGGTTCAACTCCGTATGACATAAATATGAATTCTGACGAAAAGTCCGATAAGACTGAAAGGTTTGCTCTGTTTCTCTCTTGCCAGTTGCTGCCAGATCTGCTGAGTTTACCCAGCATTTCCTGTTATTATATCCCTTGGGTGATCAAAAATCTATCAGCTTATATATAAAACGAACTAGCAGTAATTCCTGTTTGTGCAAGAGTGTTCCACAATTCTACTAAATATTACTGCGGATGCTGTGACAAAGAGTCACCTGGACTCGAAACGTTTGCTCTTTTCTCTCCCTACAGATGCTGCCAGACCTGCTGAGATTTTCCAGCATTTTCTCTTTGGTTCCAAAATTCTACTATCCTTTGTGTGTAGATATGGGGCTGGATTTTCCATTCCTGCATCTAAGTGCTGACGCCAACGGAGGATTCATGAAGTTCCACATCAGAAAAATCGGTGCCACACCCGGACCGATTCCGCTACTGCCGAGGGTCTAGCACCAGCGCCGCGTGGAACACGCGCTCAACGTGAAAAAACTGGTGGGGAATCGCCGGATCCTTGATGGACATGCGCAAGGCTGACAAGCTGCAGTCGCGCATACATCCCCCACACTCGCACTGATCGGGCCCGAAAAGATTGCGCTGGTTGTGCTGGATCGCGTACCTGTCCACCCCGACCCCACAGCCCTGGCAGACACCCCGCGGCCGGCGGCAAGACTGTCGGCTAAGTATGGCGGTGCTGGACACTGTTCGTATGCCCTCTCTCTCTCTTCGCAGTCACCGCGCCAGGTTCTCGACTGTTGAGACCACACGTGGACCGCACCGTTGGGAACACGGCCCATCGGAGGCAGAGCATCGCGGGTAGGCCCGAGATGCGAATGCGGTTGAAATGATGCAGATTTGGAGGGGGCGGAACATCGCAATGCGGTGTCAACCCGGCGCCTGCCGCGATTTCTGTGTCGAGAGCTATTCTCTGCCCGATCGCCATTCCCAATTTCAGCGGCGGGCTTGGAGAATCCCGCCCATGGTTCCTGAATTCACTCCTGAAAGGTTCTAATTTTTAGACCATCTCCCAGCAACAAACCCCCCCCCCCCCCGGCCCACCCCACCCTGCTAAGCCTTTATCTCCTATCCTCCTGCACAACTCACAGAAAGGTGCTGGAATATTCCCAAGCCGTTGCCAGCATGTTCAATGGAGAGCATGGGGGGGAACATGTCACGAGGCCACAAAATTGATTTCACGCCAATGTGAATTTGCAGTGCCGCAGCGGGAAACAGTCCAAGTTCCCATCCCCACCATGGCACTAAATTGGCAGAATTCCATCCAAAAAATGGGATTTTCCACACCTGTCCCCGGCATGTTTCGCGGCAACAGAGCGGCCCCCGTTGGCTGGTGCTGGAATCTTCTGGTCCCGCCACAGTTAATAGGATTTCCTGTTGTATCCAACCCCCGCCACAAGTTTTCCAGTGACAGGGGGTTACCGTTGGCGGGACCAGAAGATCGCACCGGTGGAACGGCTGGAAAATTCCAGCCATAGTTTTTCCCTGGGCTGAACTCTCCGGCCATTAGCTTGCGGCAGGATTCTCTGGTCCCGCCGGCAGCACTCCCCCACCGTGGATTTCCCGGCAGGGTGGGGTGGCTTCAATGGGAAATTCCACTGCCAGCAAATGGCACACCGCCTCCCACCGCCAAGAAACATGTGGTTGGAGGGCCGAGAATCCCGCCCTGTATCTACCCATCTCCTATCTTTAATACTTCAATCAAATCACCCCTTAACCTTTTAAATCTCAGGGATTAGATTCTAACCCACATAATCTCTTTAATAACTGAAAAACAATTTTAAAATTGAGGTAATTTTGATTAAGTTTTGGATAAAACTGCTCATGTCTATTGTATTTGTACTCCCTCTATCATACACAGTGTGTGAGAAGTATCCTTTGACTCCCACCACTCCATGCCCCACCCCACCCCATAGCTCACCTCCAAAATAACTCATCTGAGAATTTGTGTGGAAACAGACCTCAAGGTGTAATGCGACCCGAGGTGCAATTAGTTGAAGTCAAGTTATAGGTTTGTAATGAGGAAGTAGTCGAGTTTCAGTCTCAAGTGACAACTTTGCAGCGCATTCTGTGCAATAAATCTTACAACACCTCTTTCCCCTGTTACTTAATTGGCGTTCAAAGCTCGGGTGATGCCAGTGATCTTTGAGATCTAATTCCCAAAGATTCCGATGGAACGTTACAAATCCCAAGATTGTAGCTTTACCTTCCACTGCAGCTTTCCACAGTCGTGAGTATTTTATTAAACAAACCCTCGCAGGCAAAATAAAGCAACTGCCCTTGCTCCCAGTTTGAATTTGGTAAGACATTACTCAAACGTATCCGTCTCTCATTGCTGCCTTGTTTCAAAACTGTGGACCTTCTGTATCAGTGCCTTTGTTAGTTAATCTTATTACTTGCGCAGGATTTACAATAATGTGCCACATAAAATTACGACAATTTGCTATAACGTGTTACATAATATTGCACAACGTTTGCAGCACGGAAACATGCCATTCAGCCCAGCTAATCATTGTTAGTGCTTGTGCTCTACTCAAGCCTCTTTCTCGAATTGTATCAGCATTATCCTCGATTCCCTTCTCCCTCTCTGTGGTAACAAGTAGGGGAGATGGTGGCATAGTGTTAATGTCACTCGATTACTAATCCAGAGGCGCACGTTAATGCCCTGGCGGGTCACGGGTTCAAATCCCACCACGGCAGCTGGTGGAATTTAAATTAAAGTAATAAAATCTGGAAATGAAAGCTCGTCTCAGAAATTAAACTAACATTGATTTTTGCAAAAACCCATCTAGTTCACCTTTAGGGAAGAATATCTGTCAACCTTAATTCTTGCTTTCTCGAGGAATTAAGGGCTATGGAGAGAGAGCGGGTAAATGGAGTTGAAATCAGCCATGATTGAATGGTGGAGTGGACTCAATGGGCCGAATTGCCTTACTTCCGCTCCTATGTCTATGGTCTTACCTGTGACAGCAAAGAGGGTAACTCTTCCCTGCCCTCTGAAATGGCATATCAAGCCACCCAGTACATGGGGAATTAGGGATGGACAACAAATGTTGGCCTTGCCGGCAACCCCCACATCGCATGAAAGAATAAATACATCTCAGCACTCCCTGGGTAAAGAGGTTCCCCCAAATTCCCTGTTGGATCTTGTGATGAACGGTTACTGCCTTATCATCATGTAAGGTGATGTCCCCTTTAAGACAGGGCTTGGAACCCTGGGGACTCCGCCTCTGGCTCCGCCCATCTGTGAGCCATATATAAAGGGCTGCCTCATGGGCTGTGCAGCAGTCAGCACATGTCTCAGCTCTAGCATAGTTCTTAGTCTAATAAAGCCTTCTTTACCGTTTACACTCTAAGCGTCGTTATTGAGGGTACCTCAGATCTCCAGATGACTATCTTACATTGAAGGCCTCCTGTTTTGCTCTCGCAAGTGAAATACTCTGGCCTGAATTTTACTGAGGATACTGGCAATCTGACACTGCACTGAGAAGTGCCTGCAGCAGGAGTTGCTCGGCAATTTCACCACGTTCGGCCTCTCAATTATTGACGTTAATGGGTTGGGCGTCAAGGGGTCATCCCAATGTAGCACCCCATGGTTTAGCTGGTCCAGCTCCCAGCGTACTACTCAGAGCTCATTAAAATCCTGCCCTCTGTCTTTGTTTACTCTCTAAAAACCTTCCATAATTTCAGCTGCATATCTTATTTTTAAACGTTTGAATTCCTGCATTTACCTTTTACACAGCCTCCGACTTGGACGAAACCTTGCTTGTCTGGTTTCAAAAGGAGATTTTCCATGAGATGCAGGCCGGAGTAAAAGGACCACAAATCTTACATCACCAAGTGTGATGCACTTATTCCTTTCTTCCTCAATTTACTTCCGGTGTCAGGGTCACTCGTTCCAATGGATAATCCCACAGCTGGAAAGGCAGGTTCAAGAGGTCACCGACCTCTGCATAACCTCTGACATGAAAGCTGCAACCAGGTCCATTTAACAGGAGTCATGTGAGTTGTTGTGAGATGGGCAGCATATCAGGTTATCTGAAAGAGGCTCTACTCACCCTCTACGTGAAACACCTGAACTGGCAACTCACCTTAAAACCGACTAAAGATTAAGATTCAAAAGTCCCGATTGGGACCAGGAAGGGGCACAGCACAAGGAGCATGAAGGAGCACAAAGGACCTCCAGATACTAAGCACAGTGGTCATATTAATGGACAAGTAATCCAGAGCGCAGAGCTAATGATCCATGGTCATGAGCTCAACTCCAGCTGGGGAATTTAAATTTGATGAATTAAATAAACCTGGCATAAAAAGCTTGAATCAGTAATGGTGACCATCTGACTGTTGGATTGTTGTAAAGACCCATCTAGTTCACTAATCTGTGGTCCTTCCCCAGTCAGGACATTGCCAACAGGAAGCACTTCAAAGTACTTTGTTGGTTAAGAAGTGCTCTGGGGGTCATGAATGACAAGACATAAATCCAAATTCTGCTCTTCCCGTCCACCCACAAGAGCCATAGAACCAAAATCTTGGATTTCTACAATGCCTCTCACAATCTCGGGGCATCCCAAACCACTTTACAGGCAATCAAGAATTTTTGAAGTGTAGTTACAGGAACACAATAATAATCTTTATAAGTGTCACAAGTAGGCTTACATTAACACTGCAATGAGGTTACTGCGAAAACCCCCATAGCAGCCAATTCTGCACACAGCAAACTCCCACACAAAGCACCATGATCATGACCAAATCATCTTTTTGTTATAAATTTAGAGTACCCAATTCATTTTTTCCAATTAAGGGCAATTTAGCGAGGCCAATCCACCTAGCCTGCACACCTTTGGGTTGTGGGGGCGAAACCCACGCGAACACGGGGAGAATGTGCAAACTCCACATGGACAGTGACCCAGAGCCGGGATCTCTGGGACCTCGGCGCCGTGTGGCAGCAGCACTAACCACTGCGCCACTGTGCTGCCTTCATAACATCTTTTTATGTGCTGTCAACGGAGGGATAAATACACCGAGGATAACTTTCCTGCTCTTTTTCGAAAATAGCGTCATGAGATTTTATACATCCCACCTGAGACGGCAGACCGACTGGGCCTTAGTTTAACGTTTCATCCGAAAAAATGTCACCTCGGGCAGTGCAGTGCTGCACTGGACTGTCAGTCTTGATTTTTGAGCACAGGTCCTGGAGTTGGACTTGAACCCACAACATTCTGACTCAGACGCAAGAGTCTGATTAACTGAGATCCCGCTGACACTTTGTGACATTCCAGAATGAAATTAGCAGACACTTTGATGCAAAGCAATTGCCATCCCTGACCAAGGAAGATTCAGTTAAGAGAAGGGAGCAGAACAAAGAGTATGGGAATAAATACAATTTAGATGAAAGGTTTATTTTTCAATTGCAATTAGTACTATTTACAAAATAACCAGACAATGGTTGGTTACTGTGGAATTCCAAGTTGATCCTCACAATATAATATTCAATTCTGCTAACAGCAGGATACATTTCAAATGTATTTCAATGCCACTGAGAATAAATTCTTATTAACACATGTAAGTTCTAGTTATTTCTTATGAAAAGTCAGGGTTTATTCAAGCAGTGAATTGTTTCTGACAATTTACACAAGCTAAAAAATTGTTGCAGCATTTAAATGCTTCAAGTGTCAAAAAACTCATTAGAGAAGATTGAGTCACTCCATGAAACAATCTTAATGGCCTTACATAAGCTAAAATATATTCTTTAAAATGCACAATAAACAAAAGCCGCATGTTACTGGTGTTTTCTGGTTTACAAGCAGCATTCAGCCAATGAAGCATCTGAACCATGACAATGGACAGTCAAAGTCATCGACCTGAAATGCTAACTCTGGGCGGAATTTAGTTGAGGTGATGGGGGTCCTGTACACTGGTTGGAACCCCAGATTATCTTTCCATGGGCGCCCCAACGCAATTAAATACCCGATATGATTGCATCTGGCCGCTCACTCAATTAGGTCCTCAGTCAGACTGAAACCACCCCCCTCCACAAAAGTTGCAAACTTGTTAGCTCTCCAGTACAGAAACAGTGGCTGCTGCCAGTAGTGTGATGGGGCCTTCACCAGGGATTGTAAGAAGTCTTACAATATAGACATTCCTCAGGTGAATGTCTATATGCGCGATCTTCTTGGAGATCCTCTCCACTTTGAGCCGGCAGTTTGCGGTGTCAATGGCAATTCACCTGAGGAAGCTGCAGTGCTCCGAAAGCTAGTGATTTGAAACAAACCTGTTGGACTTTAACCTGGTGTTGTAAGACTTCTTACTGTGCTCACCCCAGTCTAACGCCAGCATCTCCACATCATGTTCACCAGGGATTGTCACTGGATCCCTGGAAACAGGTGAGTGGGCTCCTGTAATGGGCTCTTCCTGCACCTCACTAAATGCCGGACAGCTTTCACAGGAATAGGATGCGGAGCCTTCCACCTGATTCTCCCGCCCCCGCCTCACACCATAATGCCCACTCCAGTGGGCTCCATTAAATTCTTCCCTTTGTTTTTCTCCACAGATGTTACCTGATAGGTACTGTATTCTGTCTTATCTTTTCTCCGTCCTCGTTTGAGGAGTTGGGCGCACTATGAACAAACCTTCTCCACTGATTTCTATTCTCCACTGCCCTCACTGCTCCTCCCATTGAGAGGCCAGTCCATGTTTTGATATTATCCTTCAAAGGCATCTTAGGTCTTACGTGTGCATGTTTTCTAGGTGCTTTTAACCTCTTTCTCCAAACACTTCCCTCCTGTTCATAGAATCTCTACAATGCAGAAGGAGGCCATTTGGCCCATCGAGTCTGCATCGACCCTTGGAAAGTGTATCCTACCTAGGCCCACGCCCCTACCCTATCCCCATATCCGAGTATCCCCACCGAAGAGTTTGATCGCATCACGAGTGCAAAATGTACTGAGAACTACCAGCATTTTGTTTCATCTGTTACATAGTTTATACAGCAGAGATTCAGCACAACTGGTTTATGCTTCACACAAGCCTCCTCCCACACAACTTTCATTCCATCCAGTCCCATCAATATATCCTTCTGTTGACTTCCAGTGGCGGCCATGGAGTGAGTGGTTGCACATTTGGTACTCCCTATCAAAGTGGATTTTGTTGATCCTTCCCCACCCGTATGGGAGTCTTTTTGAGGGCAAAAGGTGTTCCCCCAATAGGGAGGAAGCTCCACCTCCTGATCAACTGGGAAGTTGGCATTACAAAGTGTAAGAGGGGCATCTGGTACCACGGGCGCATTTTTGTGGCGTGTAGCGCTCGAGCGAGAGCACAATGTGGCCGGTTGATCCAGGGAGAGGCCTCTCGCAAGCTTCCCGGCAGCCTTCACGCCTTGCGGGATGTACCAAGTCCCTCAAGGCGTCGGAATCTGAAGCATACCTAAAAGGGGCGTGGCCAAATGGCATGTGCCTAAGTAGGATTTAAAACTACTTAGGCGAGCTGACCCGGCATCTACTGGACTCCTGCAATCTACCAGCCTCCCCATGGAGGCTGCAGTCAGGTGCCGTTCAGTACAGGTGCACTCAAACGTGGGGGTCTCTCAGGCCTTCAGAGATCCCTGGGTGGCCAGGATTAGTGCTTGGCTCCCTGGCCCTCCCCCTGGAATGTGGGCACCTTGGCACTGCCAAGGTGTCTCGGTGGCACTGTCAAGCCAACAGGAGCACTGCGTAGGTTCCAGGGTGGCAGTGCAAGGGTGTCCGGGTGCCAGGGTGGCACTTTGAAGGGTGAAGGCCCAAGGGGGGCCATGTTCATGAAAGGAGGGTGAAGGGGGGGTTTGAAGGATGGGGGGGTGGCGTGCATGGCAGGTAGGTACGGGCCTCTGGTGGCTGGGTGGGGGGGTGACGGGTAGGTGTCCTGGAAGAGAGGGACCTGTAAGGGGCATTGGCAGGCACTGAAGAGGGGTGACCCTCAGGAACCCCAGAGCGGGGTGTCCTCACTTGGGGGTGCTGTGGTGGTCCCATGTGTTTGGGGGTAACACTGCCTATGGGTGCGGTGTATGAGTGACCGTAAACTTGGGGCACCCTTTCAAAATGGCGGCCTGATCTCAGAGTTCAGCTCCCCAGTGCTGAAAAAAATTCTAAGTGTGGGCTAAACCAGTGCGAAATCCCCAGGGCCCAAAAAAGTGACTAAGTGTCGTTTGTTAGTGGTGGGGAAATTGCCGGCAGAGCTGGCGGGAAACTTTCTGAAAAACCCACCACAAATGAACTTAGAAATCTTTCTATTAATTTTTCTGCCCAATGTAGGTTCTCACCCCTTAGTGGGTCGTAACACAGGCCTTCATGAATAATCTCATATGATTATGTAGCTTCCCCTTAAATGTGAATAAAATTGTTCCAAACAGTGGATATTTTTTTGAAGCTGTTAAAAATATAAATTAGGTTTTTCCTCTCCTGGAAGATGATGCAATTAATAGGATAACATTGAAGGCTAATCTGCAGTGTATCAGTTATTCTAACAGGACCAACAGGGCCCTTTTCAAAATACAATCAGCTCTATTTTGATGGCTTTATCTGATACACTAATGGATGTCATTCTTGGGTACTGAGACCACAAGAGAGAAAAGCAGTACTTCTTGTCACATCTCGCCAATGATAAGATCTCGGGCCCATCCCCAGTGTGCACCAAAGTCCTTGACGTATACAGCGCCGCAATATAGTCCTACATGATTTCCTCAATAAACAGCTCACTGGAAGACTGAGACTGTATGTGAATATGGCTACCAGATACAAAAACTTGTGCGTACAACATCACACGCAGTGATAAGAGCAATCACTAGGGAGAGTTCACCAATGCCTATGTGAACAGAATTTCTCCATTCCCAGGTAGGGTTGCCATTTGCTATTAAATGTATTCCTGGAGGTTTCATCAAAAGGCTTAACCCCCCAGGCTCCAGCCATTATTCAGACAACACATCCATTTTTAAGACGTACGGCCTTCCTATGCAAATTGGAAAGCAAAAAGACTCATGACCCAATTGGATGTTACTCGACTGTCAGCCAAACAACCTTTTTTTCCTTCCATTTTCACGACATTTACAGGTGGTAAAGAGAAATGTTCAAAGAAAATGACAAGAAAGAACCTTTTTTTAATGTTCCAATGATTTCTCTCCAGGATTGTCCTGTAGATTGACCTTCAATTCCTGGAGACTCCAAGCCAATCCTGGAGGGTTGGCAACCCTTATTCCCAGGCTCAGCCTTCTCCAAAGACCTGGGGTGGGATTCTCTGCCGGTGGGATGCTCTGTTTTGCCGGCAGCCCGGGGATTTCCTGCCGGCGTGGGGCTGCCCCACGATGGGAAACCCCATTGACCGGCCGGCGTAACGGAGCATCCCGCCGGCGGGGTCAGGCAGAAATGTGGCGGGGCGGGGCAGAGCATCCCGCCCCTTGTAACTGTGACTCTGGGGCAGGAATATCATCTGCGCCCTACAGAGTCCTTCAAATCTTGCAGCTTTTTGCATAAGGGCTTGGCTCAACAACATGAGGAGAGAAGCAGTGATAGCTACTTGAACAACGACATCAAAACAATGCAAGAGTATTTGTGATCTTGCGATGGAAACTTCATTGTGAAGCCAAACATGACAAAAAGTAATCAACAGAAATGGCACGTTGCAATGATTTTGACGACGTAGTGGTTACAACATAAATTCTAATCCAGGTTTTTGTAACATGACCCCTCATAAGGTTCCAAGGTGCTAAATACATGTCTGGTTTACCAAATGGATATATGGTGTCGGATTACGGGTTGAAGGCAATAACTAAAGTACTTGACTTTAGCAGTAATGAAGATTTGAATAGCCAGAATAAATATTATTAAAATACACATGTATTCACCAAGCCTAGCAAGTCAATAAAGAAGAACGTAAAAGGCTTTCCTCTTGGGACATACAGATAAATGATTAAAGAGACACGCAGACATACATAAACCCAACTATGTGACAGCTGAGACTGCATGGACAAGCACTGATAAGAAATCCCTTTCAGTGTTCTGGCAAATCTCTTGGTTGTCATGGCTTTTAATGCAAACAAGGCTTTAGTGCTTTTAATGAGTCACTAATACATTCCATAAAAGCTCGGAGCTTTAACCTTCACAATCTCTTTGTTTTAGTGAAGTTATATTGACTGGAAAATGGTGCTTTGAGAATGTGTGTATGGCACTTACTGGTGTTTTTCTTAAAAGATGAATAGTACAAAGACATTTTTATGAAGGCCTAATAAGCCAGAGATATATAAAGGAAAATAAACCCACAGGGATGTGGAAACTGAACATAGTTAGACCCAAATGATGCTCACCATAAAGGTTTCTAGAGCAGCTACTATGAGCAAGTGTGTTTTTGAGACCATTTGAGCCTCCAGTGCGAGTTAAATCTATTCACACTTTGAGACTTTCAGTAATGCAGGGTTATTACTAAACTCAGGACACAAATTTGAACGATTAGCATCACAATAATGTAAGTCACAGGGGCAGGAATAGGCCACCTGGTCCCTCAGGCCTTTAATAGAATTATGGCAGAACTTCTCCAACAACATTCGTGCCCTGCCCCATATCTCCCAAATCACTTATTGTCCATAATCCTCTCAATTCAGTCCATCAAGTTTGCACCAACCATTTGAAAAGGCCTAATCCTCCAGTCTGTAACCTCAACCTAAGGGGAAATTTAGCATGTCCAATCCACCTAACCTGCACATCTTTGGACTGTGGGAGGAAACCAGAGCACCCGGAGGAAACTCATGCAGACACGGGGAGAAAGTGCAAACTCCACACAGACAGTCATGATATGAAAAATGAAATGAAAATGAAAATCGCTTATTGTCACAAGTAGGCTTCAAATGAAGTTACTGTGAAAAGCCCCTAGTCGCCACATTTCAGCGCCTGTTCGGGGAGACCTCTCAATCTTCGAAATTTCAGCAAATACAGTCCCTTTTCACTCAATCTCCTCTCTCAAGACAACCAACATTGAATCAATCTTGAGGTACATAATAGCAATTGAGAGTTCCGGGGGCCTGACAGCAGGGCTAATCGAGGCTGGGGGACCTTCTGGCCTTGGCCTCAAGCTCAAAGTGAGTTTCAAATTAGATGCCTGTTAATTTTTTGGCATTTGATACATTTCGCAACTTGTTTTTATGTGCATAAGGAAATAATATAGAAAAATAAAGTAAGTTTTCCTGTTTCATATTGCACATCAGGCAGAGCCTGCGCAACCTATCCTACTGGCGCGTGAAAGAGGGTGCAAGTACGTGTGCATGTTAAAACAGCACACAGTAGAAGTTATTTTACTATTTATTCGCAGTAACTGTTTTTGAACATTAAGTCCTAAGAATGAAAATACTCTTCTCTGGATTGCAAGCAAAGGAGTTGCTTCATGAAATACTCGAACATGGATCTCAAGGGTGTTTCCCAATATCATAATTGCATTGTGTATTTTTGTCAGTTTGCCTGCATCAGTGGTTTCAGGTGAATGCACTTTCAATGTGCTGAGGCAGGTAAAGAAGAATCACCATTCAATGATAAGATAAGGGCATTTGAATGATCTCGCTTAATATGCTTAATATCAAATGTGACACTGCATGAAAGTTGATTTTTCCTCAATAGCTAGTGCATTTGCACAGATAAAGGCTAGCAAAGCATTTGTTAAAATTTTAAAAAATATCAAAGTTATGTTTCACTTTTTGTTTGGTACCCTATTATGATTTCAAGCATCTTCATTTTTTAAATTTTGGCTAGGGGCTTCAAAAGCCGGAAGTGTCCCATGCGCCTCTGGACCTGTGAGAGGGCCTGTCTAACGGAGATCGGGACTCGACAACACATACAATAGCAACTTTGATTAGCTGGAACACTGTACTGGGGGGGGGGGGGGGAGAATCTTGGATGATGGGGAAATTAGGCTAAATCTTGTAGATTCAAATCCAACTCCACAGCAAGCACGTCAGACTCCTGATTATGACCATATTCAGTGCCCCCATGAAGACGAGGACTGAAGGAAGTGACGGTGGAAACAAAAGGGTAAATAATGAGAACGATGAAAAGCAAAAATCAAAACACGTATCCACGTGGATTACCCTTGCTTTATGCTGGAGAGCTATGATGAAAATGAGACTTAAATTACAGCAATCTTTTTGCTGCAGGTAATTGATTGCAATCCACAAAGGGATTTACAACCTTTTTGTCCTAAACTATGAAGTGGCACTAACTGAAACCAGACTGTCTAATTAACATTGTGCCGAGATTAGATTCTGAAACAAATAAATATTGCCAGGAAAAGACATTTAATCAACACTGTGGGGGTGACTAGCCTGGAGAAACTCATCAGCATAAACTTTGATTATTCTCACATTTTGGCCGTTTCTTGAGCACATAAACGTGTAAAAGGGCAGAATATAGGTTGGGTGCTACCTCCGACTGTGTGGTCACTATTAGTGGTGCTGATGTTTTTGAAAAAAGTTGATCGACAGAAAAGTTACAGCACAGAAAAAAGCCATTCAGCCCATCATGTCTGTGCTGGCCACAAAACAAAACATACAGAAAACTACCTGCCCAATGTAATCCCACCTTCCAGCATCTGGCCAGGAGCCTTGGAGGTTACAGCATTTCAGATACATATCCAGGTACCTTTTAAATGAGTTGAGAGTTTCTGCCTCCAACGCCAAACCGGGCAGTGAATTCTAGATGCCCACCCCTCTCTGGGTGAAGACGTTTTTTGTCTCACTCCTCTAATCCATCCAACAATCACCTTAAATCAATGATCCTTGGTAATTGACCCCTCGGCCAGGAGAAAGAAAATCAACTGCCAATTGCAAATCTACCCCAATCCCATCTCTTCGGTACATATGTTAGGCGGACTCTCCAGTACAGTACTGAGGCAGTGCTACTTGGTTGGAAGTGCCATCATCTCTCAGATGAAACTGTAGAGCTCTCAGCATCTTCTAGTGGTTGCCAATGCTTTACTTCAACAGTGCGGAGTTCTCCTGGTCAATCTTTCTCTCCTACCCGAGATCCCGAGGAACAAGATTACCCGGACATTCGGCTCATTGCTATTAACGGGATCATTCTGTCTGCCATCTTTAACTGCTCGATACAGCTCTGTGCTAAAAGAGGCTAATGATTGCAGATTAATACACACTATGTGAGCAAGTTCCTGATCTCCATTTAACGTCGAGCATCGTTCCATTTCTCTCCTTTAGATGCCACACCTGATGCCCTTTCTGCAATGGCAGCACCAACACCTCTCTCCTTCATTTTAAACTCAATTTGCAGCCCGTTAAGTTCATTTGCCATGTCCCTGCGTAAATGACCAGCATTTTTGTAGTTTTGACCTCTGTTTTGCCATTCACTCTCGGATTTGCGCAGCCCCACAAAGGGGCTTCTCTAATCTGGACATGTTATATAGAATTTACAGCACAGAAACAGACCATTCAGCCCATCCGATCCATGCTGGTGTTTACCTCCTATTCCTTTTTCCCTCAGTGTTTATCTAGTTGATTCTTAACTGCGTCTATAATATTCGCGTCAAACACTCCTGACCAGCGAGTTCCACATTCTACCCATTCTCTGGTTAAAGAGTCCCTGTTGGCTTTATTAGCGATTATTTAATATATTTATGGGTCCGAGTTCCATTTTGTGCAGTGTAATAGGTGAGAACAGATATGCTAATGAGTGATGTAAACATCAGAGTCACTTGCAATAGAGTCGAAAGCCGGCAGTGGCTCTCAGAGGAAATGTGCTCACTCAGCAGCCCGCCTTGTACATATTGTACAGAATGTAAATAACCTTGTTTTAAGTAAATACCCGAGTCTGGCTACATCCTCTTCACAACATAGCAGGCCCATGAAACAGTCTGGAAACATCTTCACTGAGCCCAGCCCACCATTCGTATTTTAAAAGATTTCCATCAGGTCACACTTCAGTTTTCTATTTTTTACAGAAAATGTCAGTTCTAGTATCTGAAACAAAAACAGAAAATGCTGGACAATCTCTGCAAGTCTGACAGCATCTGGGGAGAGAGAAGGGAGCTAACGCTTTGAGTGCGGATCACTCTTTGAAAAGGAGCCATCCTGTTCAAGCTTTTTCTGAATCTTATAAGCCCTCAGCTGTGATATCATCCATATCAATCTATTTTGCATTTCCTCTGGTGCCTCTAGGTCTTTTCATATGATGGAAACCAGAAGCGTACACAATACTCCACTTTTGTTTTAGCAAGGTTCGATATAAATTGAGCATAACTTCCTCCTGAAATGTTAAATATTCTTTTCCAAATTCTAACTAACTTACGCACTTCCAACATATTCTGGCCCTTCTCCATGTCTGTGTGTTCGACTTAGGATCATGAAACGCAGAGTACAGCCTTGGCTATAACATTAATCTGTAATCAATGGCTGGTGGAGTGGAGGTTGAAGGCAAATAAAGTTCAGTTTATTGATTCTCAGTATGAGTCATAATGGCCAGGTACTTACTAACACAACACATTATAGTTCAAATGAGTATTAGACTTCTGCAGTGTAGAGTTTCCACCCCGAGATCCAGTGTATTGTTAATAAAAGTGATTTCAACAAATACAGCAGCTGACCAGAGCCTGCACTGGTGGCTGGCTGAATCATTTTGACGGGTATGTGATTGGTGCAAAGTGTACCATCTAAAAGATGCATTGCAGCAACTTGCCAAGATCCCTTCGCCAACACCTTCCAAACCCACGACCTCTACCACCCAACAGAATATAGGCAGCAGACACATGGGAACACCACCTCCTGCAAGTTCCCCTCCAAGCCATTCACCATCCTGACTTGGAACTATGGGTTGGAATCTCACGCCCCTTTCGCCACAAGGATGCCATGGGTAAGACGTCAACAATAGAAAAATGCATTGACCTCAGGCGGGTGGTCCTGCCCCAAATCACCTTTCTTTCACTGGGTCAAAATCATGGAATTCTCACCCTAACAGCTCTGTTGGTGTTCCTACACCACCTGGGCTGCAGCAGTTCAAGACCTTCATAAGGGCAATTGAGGATGAATAATAAATGCTGGCCTTGTAAATGAAGCTCGCATTACATGAATGAATAATTTAAAAAATTGCAGTAATATAGCATCTTAACATTGTAAAACATCCCAAGGTGCTTCACAGTATTGTTGTCAGACAAATCAAGCCCTGTAAGGAGATTCAAGGCCAGGTGACCAAAAATTTGGTTAGAGAGGTAAGTTTTAAGAGATATCTTAAAGGAGGAGCGAGGGGGAGAGAGGCAGAGTGGTAAGGGGGCTTTGGGGCCAGGCAGCTGAAGGCAAGGCCCCCACTGATGGAATCAAGGATGGGAAAGAGACCAAAATTAGAGGAGTGCAGAGATCTCAGAGGGTAGTGGGGCAGGAGGAGATAACAGGGAAAGGGAGGAGCCAGGCCATGGAGCGATTTGAAAACAAGGATGAGAATTTATAAAAATTGAAGTGTTGCCGAACCAGATGCTGATGTAGGTCAGAAAGCACAGGGATGATGGGTAAACCAGGCTTGTTGCGAGTTTGGAACTTGAAGTTACACTTGATCTCCTTTTAAGTTACAGGGCATCATAGTCACATCTCAAAAGAACAAAAAAGCAATGTTATCAAATAAAGATTGCAATATATTTCTAATGTATAAATTTGTGAATTAATCTGTTAGAGCTGAAGAACATGTTAATCATGTGATAATGGGCGCGATTCTCCCCAAAAACTTTTAAGTTCATTTATGGCGGGTTTTTCTAGGAAGTTTCCCGCCGTTCCTCATTGCTATTCAATGTCACTTCATCACTTTTTTGGGCCCTGGGGAGTTTCTCACCGGTTTAGCCCACAGTTAGAATCATTTTCATCACTGGGGAGCTAAACTCAGAGATTAGGCTACCATTTTGAAAGAGTGCCCCGATCGCTAAGTGAGCTTGTGGGATCCCATTCCCCCTCCCACTCATGGGCAATGTCAACCCCCATACATATAGGCACTGCCCCACAACCCCCAAGTGAGGGCACCCGCTACGGAGTCCCTGGGGTCCCCCCTCTTCCGGCCCGCCCTGCTCACTTACTGGCCCCTCCCCTTTCAGGCCCACCACCCGTCACCCCACTGACCTCCTGGAGGACCCTACTTACCTTCTCTGCTCGCCCCCACCCTTCAAAATCTCCCCTTCACCCTCCATTTATGGGCATGGCCCCCTCAGGCCTGGACCCTTGGCAGTGTCTCCCTGGCACCTGGGCACCCTTGCACGACCATCCTGGCACCCGGGAAGTGCACCTGATAGCTTGCAGTGCCACGTGGGCACCTTGGCAATGTCAGGGTGTCAGTGCAAAGGTGCCAGCCTGGCGGTGCCAAGGTATCCGTGTTCCAGGGGGAGTGCCAGGGAGCCACCATGATAGCCCGATAGCCCGAGAGACCCCCCCGGGTGTCGCTCCACCTGGCCCATGTTTGTGTGGACGAGTGCTGAACGGTGTCCGGCAGTGCCCTTGCTGGGGACGCAGGTGGATCCCGCGAGGCCGATGGATCCCGGATAAGTTCGCCAAAATCGGTTTAAAACTGGCTTTGGCGCACACTGTTTGGTCACGCTCCTTGTGGGAGTGTTTCTGGCTCCGCGGCCTCGTGGGATTTGGGTGAATCCCGCGAGGCACAAAGACATCTGGGAAGCCTGCGAGAGGGCTTCCCCGCCATTCACCAACTGCACCGCGCTTGAGAGTGCAACGTGGATCGCACACAATGTGCAAAACGTTTGTGTATTCTTGTTAATGGTTAAATCTTCCTCCTACATTTCTAAAATTGCTCAATTGGGACTCAAGTTGCAATGTACATTACTATGCTGACTATTGTTAACACTGCCTTGGTTTGTGAGGGAACAATTAAAGGGCTTTCCCTAGATTCAGGGAGAGCTGTACAGTTCTATATAAAACTCTCCACTGGGTGGTGCCATACCTAGAAATAAAGACGATATGTGGTTGTTGGAGATTACAGCTGCAGGGCATCACTGCAGATCCCTCAGGGCAGCATCCTAAACTCAACTAACTTCAGATGCTTCATCAAAGACCTTCTCTTCATCATAAGATCAGAAGTGGGATGTTCACTGATGATTGCACCATCTTCAGCACTATTCGTGACTCCTCAGATAGTGAAGCAGTCCATGTCCAAATGCAGCAAGACCTGGACAACACTCAGGCTTGGATTGACAAGTGGCAAATACCATTCGCATCACACAAGTGCCAGGCAATGACCATCTCCAATATGAGAGAATCTAACCATCTCGCCTTGACATTCAATGGCATTACCATCATTGAATCCCCCACTATCAACATCCTCAGGGTTACCACTGACCTGAAACTGAACTGGATTAACCATATAAATCCTGTGGCTACAAGAGCAGATGAGAGGCTGGGAATTTTGGAGTGAGCAACTCAGCTCCTGACTCCCCAAAGCCTGTCCACAATGTACACGACACAGTCAGGAGTGTGATGGAACATTCTTCACCTGCCTGGATGAGTACAGCTGCAACAACACTCAAGAAACTCAACACCATCCAGGACAAAGCAGCCCACTTGATCAGGAGCCCACCTTGAACTTTCACTCCCTCCAACACCGGCTCACAGTGAGACGCACTGCAGAAATTCATTAAGGCTCCTTAGGATAGCATTTTCTAAACCCACACACTCTACCACCTCGAAGGACAAGGGTAGCAGACATATGTGAGCAGCACCACCTGCAAGTTTCCCTCCAAGTCACTCACCATCCTGACATGGAACTCTCTCGCCATTCCTTCATTGTCGCTGGGTCAAAGTGCTGGAACTTCCTCCCTAACAGCACAGGGACTGGTGCATTCCAGGCAGCGGTTTACCACCTCTTTCTCAAGGACAATTAGGGATGGACAATAAACACTGATCTTGCCAGGGATGCTCGCATCCATGAAAAACTAAGAAAATATCGTAAAGCTTGTCTTTCACAGAAAAATTGTGTTGGTGTCTATTCAAAGCTGGGGTTACAGCAGCTGAAAAAAAACCCTTACATTTTAATAGCGCCAACCCCGACCTCAGAACATCTTAAACTATAGCTTTACCGCTAACAAAGTAATTCTTTCGCAGTGTAGTCACTGTTGTAAACTAGGAAATGTGGCAGCCAGTTTGTAACTCCCACAAACAGCAATGTGATAATAACCAGATAATCTCCTTTTTGTGATGTTGAATGAGGGTTAAATGTTGACCAGAACACCGGGCATAATTCCCCTGCCCTTTTTGAAAATACTGCTGCAGGATCATTTCCGTCCACTTGAGAGGATATTCCTCAGCACAACATCTTGTCCGAGTGACAGTGCAGCACTCCTTCAGTACTGTGCAGGTAGTGTCGGGCATGATTTTTGTACTCACTAATGTGCGAACTTGTACCAAAACATCCTGACACAGATGTGATAGTGGTTCTAACTGAGCCACAGCAGAAGAAATTCAAATGATAGCATTAAACCAAAAAAACATCCGGCACTATGATTACTCAGGCTGCTGACCTCTACCAATACAGCTGGGTTCTAGCTCAGGGACAAAGTTAGGAATATGAGTACATAAATGTGCATCACTGAAACCTCCGAACAGATTTATTAAAGAGTAAGCAATTCAGTGAACAGAAGTAATGAGGAACCTGGGCTGGGATTCTCCGAAAATGGGGCTATGTCCCCAGCCCGCCGGAAAACGGGTGTGAATCACTCCAGACTTTTTTCAAAAAGTCCGGAGTGAGTCTCCGGTTTTAAGAGTGATAACAGGGCCCCAGCTTGCGCCTCGCAGCTCCTGCTGACAATACGGGGTCCTGCATTTCCAGCTGCAGGTCCGCGCATGTACGTGGCGGGTGTTCTTGAGCCTGCTCTCGCGCAACATGGCGGAGCCACACAGCGGGCCAACACGGAGGACGATAGGCTCCCCCCGGATCCCACGCACCCGCCGATCGGTAGCCCCCGATCGCAGGCCTGTCCGTCGTGGAGGCCCTCCCCTGGAGTCTGATTCCCCCACCAGGACGGCCAGCGCGGCCACGAGTCCTGGCGTCGCGGGTCTCTGAGACCCCATTCTCCGCTCCCGCACTGAGCCCGATTTCGGTGGGGAGGCTCAGAGAATCCTGGCCCTGGTACGTCCAGATGCTACAGGCTTAACTAACTCTTCTGAAAAGGCAGAACCAGGCACAGCTATTACAACATAAAGTGCACCAAACTGTCTCTTGGCCAAAATCCTGGAACTCCTTCCCTAACATCACTGTGGGTGTACCTACACCACATGCACTGCAGCGGTTTAAGAAGGCACCTCACTACCACTTTCTTGAGGACAATTAGGGATGGGTGATAAATGCTGGCCAAGCCAGAAAAGCCACATTTCATGAATGAATGGGAAAAAAACACAAGGCCAGGATGGGTCCTTTCCCTTTATGGAACATGTCTGATTTTCATTCCTCCGAAACCAGTGGGATGATGATCAGGCAGGTTCCATCATAAGTGAGTGATTTGTTCTGAAATTATTGCTCAGGTTACAAAGACCCTGGAACATTAATTTCCACACAGTGGATTGTTAATGACTTCCAGAGAATCTCCCTCTTGCCTATCTGCATTTCTGTGATTGCAACACACAATATACCCTTTAACTGCCTGCAAGTAATTTGCTGAAGTGTGTTGCCCCTTCAATTTCTTCTGCACAACTGGTAACTTAAGGGGGGTCGACTTGCACCTGAGAACTTTTAGATTGCCAAGCGGCCATTCACCTTGGAGGGAACACTGGCAATTGACCTCCAAGCTAATTTGAACAAGACAGGTTGACAAACACTTGCATTTGCAAGTTTTATGAGGGGAAATAAAATTCAATAATGCAGCTCTGAAACTCAAAAATGAGCTGACAGTCAATAGTGGGCGGCACAGTAGTTAGCACTGTTGCTTCACAGCGCCGGGGACCCAGGTTCGAATCCCGGCTTTGGTCACTATCGGTCCGGAGTCTGCACGTTCTCCCCGTGTCTGCGTGGGTTTCCTCCTGGCGCTCCGGGTTCCTCCCGCAAGTCCCGAAAGACGCGCTTTTTAAAATAATTGGACATTTTGAATTCTCCCTCAGTGTACCAAAACATGCGCCAGAGTGTGGCGACTAGGCCATTTTCACAATAACTTCATTGCAGTGTGAATGTAAGCCTGCTTGTGACACTAATAAATATTATTATGTGTTATCACCTTGGAAAATTCACGAAAGTAACCCACAGTTCCTTGGGGAGTCTCCTTAATCAGACTACTGTGCACTTAAACAGACCAAACTGTGGTGCATTGCCCACCTCTCTCACACTGTTAATCACACCAGCTTCCTCCAATATCTACATAAATGGGACGCCTTCTCCGAGTTCTGCACTTACCTCTCCAAAGATACCTGTGTAACCTGTAGAAATAGCTTCACCTCTGGGCCCTTTGCGTACACTTCCAGCTCAATCCCTGTACTCCACTCCTCCCTCATCCACATGTAAGCCCTTGGTGAAATTATCTGCAAACATGGGGGTGCGGTGTCACAAATAAACTACAATGGCAGTTTGTCCCAAGTCCTATAATGACACCAATGTCAAGGGGGTGAACCCTGGCATTATGCCTAGTGCTATTTACAATGCAGATAACTTTGGGCCTTATAGATACATTCTAATTCAGTGTCACTGGAGTGTCAGGAAGCACGGTTGTTTTAAAAAGAGTCCCATTTGACAGTGTTATTTTCTTCTGAAAAAGGGACAGTGCTTTTAACTGAGCATCTCCTGAAGCTCTTCCATCCCTTTAAGTACACACAGCATTTTAATACAGTGGGACAATACATCACTTTGGTACAAATGCTGTATCATCTGATTATCTGAAATCAAAGTTCAAAAGCAATAGAATTAACACCTAGGACAAACACTATTACGCCAGTGTGCAAATTCGATCTTTTTGTTAAATTGTTACACAAAGTGACTTCTAGCCTGATTAAACAAAGGGTATTGTTTTCTATTCCACCATTGAATAAACATCCTGACGTGGTGATGTTACAGTAAGTGTGTGGTGCTCTTGTACAATCTGGTTGTTGACACGTACCCAGATATGACTGAGTGTGCCTCTCTCACGCTGCACCTCTGATGTGCGTGTAACATCATACTCAGGAGAGCTGACCCAATGCAGGAGACCAAGAAGATACACCCACTACAAAGGTGGCATATGGCGGTGCACCAGAGGTGAGACCACTCCAAAAGAGAGGTGTCATGCCAGCCGTGATAACATTGCTGGGGCACAGGAGCCGCCCCTGCCAGAAAGGGCGAGATTTTAACAGAGAAAGCAAGCTCAGATGGCCGACTGTACCACGACTCATTTTAATTATTAAAGACAGATATCGTGCCCAACTCTTTGAAATGATCAAGAGCCTCACCAACAGTGAGAGTCTGCTGAGCGGTGTACTTTACACGTGTTTCAAGTGCACCGTGGGAGATTTGCATTCAGAGTACCCTGCGGGGACGTGAGCAGACAATCAGAATACAGTTTCCTCCTCATAGAGCTCTGAAAATAAAAGACCCTGTAAGGCTTGTAGCAGTGCTTTTAAAAAAAATGTATTTTAAAAAATATATATATATTTTTTTAAATTTAGAGTATCCAATTCATTTTTTCCAATTAAGGGGCAATTTAGCATAGCCAATCCACCTATCCTGCACATTTTTGGGTTGTGGAGGCGAAACCCATGCCAACATGGGGAGAATGTGCAAACTCCACATGGACAGTGACCCAGAGCCGGGATCGAACCTGGGACCTCGAAGTCGTGAGGCAGCAGTATTAACCACTGCGCCATCGTGCTGCCCTCTGCAAAGGTAGCTTTACAGTTCCCCTGGCTTACGTCACAAAGACACTCCTGCTGCAGTCTAAACGGGACTGGTCCAGTCTACAACTCTAAATTCTTCAGATCCCCCAAATGATCATTGGCACATACAGTGGATTTTTCCAGTTAGACTGAGGCAATCCCATAACCGAATATAAAGTAATTTCTTTGCAAATAGGCCTTGGGAGTTATGCAAGCAATTGAATTTCCACAAAAATGGACAGCAATAAAATTGCTAACATTAAGCATAACTATAGTCCATGTTCACAAATCTCTTTGCCCTGTGTTCAGTCAGAATATAGAATAAGATCAAAGGGAAGCACAGGGTAGAAAACAGAAGTGGAATTTTAAAAATATTTCAAGTCCTGTTGTGACCAGGGATTGTCGGGAACACTTATAATTATAGATCACAGGTTGAGTTCCTCGTACCATCGAACATAGAGTCTCGCTGTACGTGGACGACCTGCTCTTATAGGTATTGGATCCAGGGACGGGGATGGGCAAAATAATGGCGATTTGGGGGGAATTTGGCTGATTTTTGGCGTATAAACTGAATATGACAAAGAGTGAGATATTTGTAGTCCAGGCGAGGGGTCAGGAGGATCGGCTGAGGGAGCTGTCATTTAGGTTAGTAGGGGACAGTTTCAGGTACTTAGGGATACAAGTGGCGCGCGGCTGGGGCCGGTTACACAAGTTGAACTTGTCCCGGTTGGTTGAACAGATGAGGGGCAAGTTTCGGAGATGGGATGCACTCCCGCTGTCGTTAGCTGGGAGAGTGCAGACGATCAGAATGACGGTCCTACCGAGATTTATGTTCGTATTTCAGTGTCTCCCAATTTTCATTCCGCGGTCCTTTTTTAAGAGGATTAATAAAATCATCCTGGGCTTTGTCTGGGCGGGTAAGTCCCCGTGAGTGAAGAAGGTGATGCTCGAGCGGAATTGGGGGGAGGGGGGGCTTGCGCTGCCGAATTTCAGTAATTATTACTGGGCGGCTAACATAGCCATGATAAGGAAGTGGGTGGTGGGGGCGGGGTCGGTTTGGGAGCTGATGGAGGCAGCTTTGTATAGGGGCACCAGTGTGGAGGCGTTGATAACGGCACCTGTGCCGTTCGTGCCGGCAAGGTACTCCACCAGCCCCGTAGTGGTGGCGGCCCTGAGAATCTGGGGTCAGTGGAGGAGGTATGTTGGAGCGGTGGGAGCATCGGTCTGGTCCCCAATATGTGACAATCACCGGTTTGCCCCGGGGAGCTTGGATGGGGGTTCCGAGTATGGCAAAGGGCGGGAATTGAGAAGATGGGGGACCTGTTTTTAGAGGGGAGCTTCCCTGGCTTGAGGGCGCTGGAGGAGAAGTTTGGGTTGGCAAGGGGGAACGAATTTAGATATTTACAGGTGCGGGTCTTTCTGCGTAGGCAGGTATCATCCTTCCCACTCCTGCCACTAAGGGGGATCCAGGATAGGGTAGTGTCTAGGGGATGGGTGGGAGAGGGGAGTGTCTCAGACATCGACAAAGAACTCATGGGGGCGGAGGAGACGCAGACCAAGGAGCGAAGCGTAAGTTGGAGGAAGAGCTTGGTGGTGAGATGGAGGATGGCTTATGGGCGGACGCGTAGATTCTTTGGGGTGGAGGACAGGTGTGTAAATTGTGTGGGAGGACCAGCGAACCATGTCCACATGTTCTGTGCGTGTCCAAAACTTAGGGGATATTGGCAGGGATTTGCAGACGTCATGTCCAGAGTATTGAAAACAAGGGTGGCAATGAGTCCAGGGGTGGTGATTTTCGGGGTGTCGGAAGACCCGGGAACCCAGGAAGAGAAAGAGGCAGATGTTCTGGCATTTGCTTCCCTGGTAGCCCGGAGATGGATACTCCTTGTTTGGAGGGATTCAAAGCCCCCGAAGTCGGAGACCTGGCTCACTGACATGGCTAGCTTTCTCGGCCTAGAGAAGATTAAGTTCACCTTGAGAGGGTCACTGTTAGGGTTCGCCTGGAGGTGGCAACCATTCATCGACTACTTCGCGGAGAATTAATCGTCAGCAGGGGTGTGTGTGGGGGGGGGGGGGGGGGGGGGGGTTAGCGTAGCATAGAATAGGGGGTCAATAGGGGGATGAGAGCCGGTGATTGCACTATGTTTATTGTTCTTTGTACATTCTTTTTATACTGTTGCTGTTTGTAATGCCAAAAATACCTCATTAAAAGTGTTTGTTGAAAAAAAAAAATTATGGCCTGTAGGGAGGAGGCTGTGGCACAAAACTGTGCCTCTAATCTCCTGCAGTTTGATTTTGGATCAGTCAGCCATTGTAGGATTTTCTGGGTGTTGGCAGCCCAGTAATAAAACAGGAGATACTCTGCATCAGTAATTCCAGAGTTGGGACAGCAGAATATGAGTGGTCAATCTCAAAGATGGAGTCCACCAGCCTTTTTCGCTCCTCTCTCTCCTTTTTCTTGTTTTTTTTAGAAAATATTTTATTGAAGTATTTGTAATTTTCACAATTTAACATATTGACATTTCTAAAACAACCCCGCGGGCCAACGCACAAAAAAACACTCCAGAATAAACCACGTCCCCCGCCCTGTCCCCAGTTACCCGTTTACTAAGTTCCTTGTCCTTATCTAACATCGCCATGCCTCCTGTTTTCCTCCCCCCACCTTTTTCCCTTTCCCCCCTTACCGCTGACGTTTAATTTTTGTTGAAGAAATCGATGAACGGCTGCCAACTCCGGGCGAATCCCTGTATTGATCCTCTCAGAGCGAACTTAATGTTCTCCAGACTGAGAAACCCGACCATATCGCTGACCCACACTCCTGATATCGGGGGCTCAGAGTCCCTCCATCTCAGCAAGATCCGTCTCCGGGCCACCAGGGAGGAGAAGGCCAGGATATGGGCCACCCTCACCCCCGGATCATCCGACACCCCAAATATTGCCAATTCTGGACTCAGAGTTACCCTACCTTCCAGGACTTCTGACATAACGTCCGCAAATCCTTGCCAGAATTCCCTCAGTTTTGGACATGCCCAAAACATATGAACATGGTTGGCCGTGCTACCCCCACACCGCCCACATCTATCCTTCACCTCCTCGAAGAACCTACTCATCTGGGCTACCGTTATGTGGGCCCTGTGGACTACCTTGAACTGAATCTAGCACAGTACGAGGATGCATTTACCCTTTTCAGGGCTTTTCCCACAGTTCAGTTTCGAGCTCCCCTCCTAGCTCCTCTTCCCACTTCCTCTTCACCTCTCTGACAGGGGTCCTTTCCCACTCTATCAATTCCTTGTATATCTCCGAAACCTTCCCACCTCCAACCCCTGTTTTGACAGCACGTTATCCTGTAGTCCCCTCGGGGGAGGCGAGGAAAGCTTGGAACCTGCCTCCGTACAAAGTCCCGCACTTTAAGGTACCGAAACCCGCTCCCATCTGGCAAATCAAACTCCTCCTCTAATGTCTCCAAGGTCGGAAAGCCCTCGATCCCCAAACCTCTCATTCCCTGCCCGCTGGCATACCTTAAAGCCCCCATCCAGCCTCCCCGGGGCAAACCGGTGATTGTCACAGATCGGTAACCACACTGACACCCCCTTCAGTCTCATATGCTGCCTCCATTGCCCCCACACCCTTAGGGCTGCCACCACCACAGCACTTGTAGAGTACTGAGCCGGCGAGAACGGCAGGGGCGCCGTCAGTAAAGCCTCCAGACTCGTACCTTTGCAGGATGCTGCCTCCATCCGCTCTCAGACCGACTCCTCCCCCACTAACCACTTCCTGACCATCAATACGTTGGCCGCCCAGTAATAGTTAATAAAGCTCGGGAGAGCCAAGCCTGCCTCTCCGCGGATCCGTTCCAGGAGTGCTCTCTTTACTCTCAGGGTTTTACCTGCCCATACAAACTTCGATATCGCCACATTCATACTTCTGAAAAAAGCCTTTGGGACAAAAATCGGGAGACACTGAAAAAAAAAGCAGTCTTGGAAGGACCGTCACCTTCACCGTCTGAACCCTCCCAGCCAGCGTCAGTGGCAGCATGGCCCATCTACGGAAATCCCTTCTCATTTGATCCACTGTTTTGCCCAAATTTAACTTGTGAAGCTCCCCCAATCCTTGGCCACTTGAATCCCCAGATATCTAAAACTCCACCCAACCACTTTAAAAGGTAGCTCCTTCAGTCTCCTTTCCTGCCGTCTTGCCTGGATCACGAACATCTCGTTCTTTACCATATTCAACTTATAGCCTGAAAATCGCCCAAATTCTCCTAATACCTCCATGATTTCGGTCAACCCCCCCCCCCCCCGCCCACCGGGTCTGTGGCATAAAGCAGCAAATCGTCCGCATAGAGAGAGACCCTGTGTTTCCCCCCCCACCTCCCGCCCCACCCCCACTATACCCCGCCAGGCATTCGCTGCTCTCAGGGCCATTGCTAAGGGCTTCATGGCAAGGGCAAACAGTAATGGGGAGAGCTGGCATCCCTGCTTTGTCCCCGACACAGACTAAAGTAATCTGACCCAACTCGGTTAGTTCTTACTTTTGCCACCAGGGCCTGGTACAATAACAGGGCCCACTCCACAAAACCTTGCCCAAACCCAAACCTACCTAAAATATCCCATAGGTACTTGCATTCCACCCGGTCGAAAGCATGCTCCGCGTCCATGGCAACACCACCTCAGCCTCGCGTCCCTCCACTGGCATCATTATTACATTAAGAAGCCATGTAATGGGATTGGGAGCATGCAGGCGGGGAAGGCCCCGTCCCAGACGGATTCCAAGTTGAATTCTATAGGAAATATATGGACTTGCTGGCCCCGCTACTGATGAGAACCTTTAATGAGGCGAGGGAAAGGGGGCAGCTGCCCCCGACTATGTCAGAGGCAACGATATTGCTCCTCCTAAAGAAGGAAAAAGACCCGCTGCAATGCGGGTCCTATAGGCCTATTTCCCTCCTGAATGTGGACGCTAAGATTCTGGCCAAGGTAATGGCAACGAGGATAGTGGATTGTGTCCCGGGGGTGGTTCATGAGGACCAAACTGGGTTTGTGAAGGGGAGACAGCTGAATACAAATATACGGAGGCTGCTAGGGGTAATGATGATGCCCCCACCAGAGGGGGAAGCGGAGATAGTGGTGGCGATGGATGCCGAGAAAGCATTTGATAGAGTGGAGTGGGATTATTTGTGGGAGGTGCTGAGGCGATTTGGCTTTGGAGATGGGTATATCAGATGGGTACAGTTGCTGTATAGGGCGTGGTCACGAATGGACGGGGGTCTGGTTATTTTCGGTTCCATAGAGGGACGAGGCAGGGATGTCCTCTGTCCCCGTTACTGTTTGCACTGGCGATTGAGCCCCTGGCCATAGCATTGAGGGGTTCCAGGAAGTGGAGGGGAGTACTCAGGGGAGGAGAAGAACACCGGGTATCTCTGTATGCGGATGATTTGTTGCTATATATGGGGAAAAGTGAGTTGTTTGTGGTGCATCCAGGGGAGCAGAGCAGAGAAATAGAGGATTTACCGTTGAGGAAGGTAACAAGGGACTTTCGGTACTTGGGGATCCAGATAGCCAAGAATTGGGGTACATTACATAGGCTTAATTTAACGCGGTTGGTGGAACAGATGGAGGAGGACTTTAAGAGATGGGACATGGTGTCCCTGTCACTGGCAGGGAGGGTGCAGGCGGTTAAAATGGTGGTCCTCCCGAGATACCTTTTTGTGTTTCAGTGCCTCCGGTGGTGGTCAGGAAGGCTTTTTTCAAAAGAATCGAGAAGAGTATTATAAGATTTGTGTGGGCCGGGAAGACCCCGACAGTGAGGAGGGGATTTTTGCAGCGCAGTAGGGACAGGGGGGGCTGGCACTACAGAGCCTAAGTGAGTACTACTGGGCCGCCAATATTTCAATGGTGTGTAAGTGGATGGGAGAAGAGGAGGGAGCGGCGTGGAAGAGAATGGAGAGGGCGTCCTGCAAGGGGACTAGCCTACAAGCTATGGTGACGGCACCGATGCCGTTCTCACCGAAGAAATACACCACAAGCCCGGTGGTGGTGGCTACATTGAAAATTTGGGGGCAGTGGAGACGGCATAGGGGAAGGACGGGAGCCTCGGTGCGGTGCCCCGATAAGAAATAACCATAGGTTTGCTCCGGGGAGAATGGATGGGGGATTTGGAGCATGGCAAAGAGCAGGGGTAGTACAATTGAGAGATCTGTTCGTAGATGGGACGTTTGCGAGTCTGGGAGCGCTGACGGAAAAATATGGGTTGCCCCAAGGGAATGCATTTCGGTATATGCAACTGAGGGCTTTTGCGAGGCAACAGATGAGGGAACTCCCGCAGCTCCCGACGCAGGAGGTGCAGGATAGAGTGATCTCAGAGACATGGGTGGGGGATGGTAAGGTGTCGGACATATATAGGGAAATGAGGGACGAGGGGGAGATCATGGTAGATGAGCTGAAAGGGAAATGGGAAGAAGAGCTGGGGGAGGAGATTGAGGAGGGGCTGTGGGCTGATGCCCTACGTAGGGTAAACTCAACGTCCTCGTGTGCCAGGCTAAGCCTGATACAATTTAAGGTGTTACACAGGGCGCATATGACTGGAGCACGGCTCAGTAAATTTTTTGGGATAGAGGATAGGTGTGCGAGATGCTCGAGAAGCCCAGCGAATCACACCCACATGTTCTGGTCATGCCCGGCACTCCATGGGTTTTGGGTGGGGGTGGCAAAGGTGCTTTCGAAGGTGGTGGGGGTCCAGGTCGAACCAAGCTGGGGGTTGGCTATATTTGGGGTTGCAGAGGAGCCGGGAGTGCAGGAGGCGAGAGAGGCTGATGTTTTGGCCTTTGCGTCCCTAGTAGCCCGGCGCAGGATATTGTTAATGTGGAAGGAAGCCAAACCCCCGGGTGTGGAGACCTGGTTAAACGACATGGCAGGGTTTATAAAGTTAGAACGGATTAAGTTCGTACTAAGGGGTTCGGCTCAAGGGTTCACCAGGCGGTGGCAACCGTTCGTCGACTACCTCACAGAAAGATAGAGGGAATGGAAAAGAAGAAGACAACAGCAGCAACCGGGGGGGGGGGGGGGGGGGGGGGGGGGGGGGGAGAAATCGGACGGACTCTCAGGGATGTTATTGTATATGTATAGGCACTTGTTTTAGGTAATGTATATTGGAATGTTAGATTGTATCTTTGGAGAGTATTTATTTTTGACAAGGCAGTTGCCATTTAGTTTGGTTTTTGTTCATATATTATTTATTTATTTGTTTAAAACTGGCCACTGTTATTTATATTGCTTTATTGTTGTTTAAAAGAAACACTACGTACTGTTATATTTGGCCAAAAAATCTTGAATAAAATATATTTTTTTAAAAAGAAGCCATGTAATGTTGGATGTCAGGTGCTCCAACAAGCTTTCCCCAGATTCCCATTGAATTAAATTTTGCTAGGACTCCTCAATGCCACACTTGGTCAAATGCTGATTTTCTAACCACCTACACATGTTTTGGGGTTGCGAAAAAGTGAGAAGATTCTGGGCAGGAGACTTCGCGGTCTTAGCCAAGGTAGTTGAGGAGGAGGTGGACCTGGACCCTTTGGTGGCGATATTTGGGGTTTCAGAGAAGCCAGAGCTCATGGAGAGGAGGTGGCCTTCGTCTCTCTGATTGCACGGCGACAAATTTTGATGGGGTGGCGATCTGAATCGCCACCGGGGTAGTGGCATGGTTGGGTGACCTGTACGACTTCCTGCAGTTGGAGAAGATAAAGTATGAGTTAAGGGGCTCAGCAGAATGGTCCTTAGATGGGCAAAGAAAACTCGGAGCAGTAAATGGGAGAACGCGGTGATCCGCGTTTATCAAGACTGGAGTGCGGAGGTGGCGAGAAGGACGGCGAGCTTTAATCGGGCCAAGGCGGTGCTTCACAAAAAGAAGATAAAATTTGGAATGCTGCAACCGGCAAGACTGTGGGTCACATATCGAGGAAGGCACCACTACTTTGAGACGGCGGATGAAGCGTGGACTTTTATTGTGGAAGAAAAACTGGAATGAGCGGGTTATTAAAAAGAACGTTTGAACAAAGTGGTGGGGCGAATGTGGGGGGCGAAGAGGGGGGTTAAAAAAGGGGGAAAGAGGAGTTTTATGTACTAATCCTGCGATGTGGTAACTTTTCTCTCTTCCACAGGTGGTGATGGGGGGAGGAGGGGAGGTGGAGGAGATGGGGCGTTGGCCATTGGGGGCGGGGCCAAGGGAGAAGCGCGGGCTTGGTTCCCGCGCTATGATAATCATGGCGGGAATAGAGAAGCAGGAAGGAGGGGGCGTCGCACGGTGCGAGCCGAGGTCACGGGGGGAAGCCGAGGTCGGCCAGAGTTTGCTGACTTCTGGGAGCAACATGGGGGGAGTAATTACGCTAGCGGGGGGTCTAGCGGCGGGGGGTGGGAGGGGGGAATTACTGGGTTGCTGCTGCTGGGGAGAGGGGGGAGCTGGTATGGGAGGGGATGGGCTGGGGGGGCACCGCCTGGGGGAGATACAGCTGCGTGGGAACCGGGTGAGGAGCTGGAAAAAGGGGATGGCTAATCGACAAGGGGGGGGGGGGGGGGGGGGGCGGGGGGTAGGAAGCCCCCCAACCCGGCTGATCACGTGGAACGTGAGAGGGCTGAACGGGCCGATAAAGAGGGCACGGGTACTCGCACACCTTAAGAAACTTAAGGCAGATGTGGTTATGTTACAGGAAACGCACCTGAGACTGATAGACCAGGTTAGGCTACGCAAAGGATGGGTGAGGCAGGTGTTCCATTCGGGGCTAGATGCGAAAAACAGGGGGGTGGCTATATTAGTGGGGAAGCGGGTAATGTTCGAGGCAAAGACTATAGTGGCAGATAACGGGGGCTGATACGTGATGGTGAGTGGCAAACTACAGGGGGAGACGGTGGTTTTGGTAAACGTATATGCCCCGAACTGGGATGATGCCAATTTTATGAGGCGGATGCTAGGACGCATTCCGGAACTAGAGATGGGAAAGCTGATAATGGGGGGAGATTTTAATACGGCGTTGGAACCAGGGCTGGATAGGTCGAAGTCCAGGACTGGAAGGAGGCCGGCAGCAGCCAAGGTACTTAAAGATTTTATGGAGCAGATGGGAGGTGTAGACCCGTGGAGATTTAGCAGACCTAGGAGTAAGGAGTTCTCGTTTTTCTCCTATGTCCATAAAGTCTACTCGCGAATAGACTTTTTTGTGCTGGGAAGGGCGTTGATCCCGAAGGTGAGGGGAACGGAGTATACGGCTATAGCCATTTCGGATCACGCTCCACACTGGGTAGACTTGGAGATAGGGGAGCAAACAGGAGGGCGCCCACCCTGGAGAATGGACATGGGACTAATGGCAGATGAGGGGGTGTGTCTAAGGGTGAGGGGGTGCATTGAAAAGTACTTGGAACTCAATGATAATGGGGAGGTCCAGGTGGGAGTGGTCTGGGAGGCGCTGAAGGCGGTGGTTAGAGGGGAGCTGATATCAATAAGGGTACATAAAGGGAAGCAGGAGAGTAAGGAACGGGAGCGGTTGCTGCAAGAACTTTTGAGGGTGGACAGACAATATGCGGAAGCACCGGAGGAGGGACTGTACAGGGAAAGGCAAAGGCTACATGTAGAATTTGACTTGCTGACTACGGGCACTGCAGAGGCACAATGGAGGAAGGCACAGGGTGTACAATACGAATATGGGGAGAAAGCGAGCAGGTTGCTGGCACACCAATTGAGGAAAAGGGGAGCAGCGAGGGAAATAGGGGGAGTGAGGGATGAGGAAGGAGAGATGGAGCGGGGAGCGGAGAGAGTAAATGGAGTGTTCAAGACATTTTATAAAAAATTATATGAAGCTCAACCCCCGGATGGGAGGGAGAGAATGATGGGCTTTTTGGATCGGATGGAATTTCCCAAGGTGGAAGAGCAGGAAAGAGTGGGACTGGGAGCACAGATCGAGGTAGAAGAAGTGGTGAAAGGAATTAGGAGCATGCAGGCGGGAAAGGCCCCGGGACCGGATGGATTCCCAGTCGAATTCTGTAGAAAATATGTGGACTTGCTCGCCCCGGTATTGACGAGGACCTTTAATGAGGCAAAGGAAAGGGGACAACTGCCCCCGACTATGTCTGAAGCAACGATATCGCTTCCCTTAAAGAAGGAAAAGGACCCGCTACAATGCGGGTCCTATAGACCTATTTCCCTCCTAAATGTAGATGCCAAGATCCTGGCCAAGGTAATGGCAATGAGAATAGAGGAATGTGTCCCGGGGGTGGTCCACGAGGACCAAACTGGGTTTGTGAAGGGGAGACAGCTGAACACGAATATACGGAGGCTGTTAGGGGTAATGATGATGGCCCCACCAGAGGGGGAAACGGAGATAGTAGTGGCGATGGATGCCGAGAAAGCATTTGATAGAGTGGAGTGGGATTATTTGTGGGAGGTGTTGAGGAGATTTGGTTTTGGAGAGGGGTATGTTAGATGGGTGCAGCTGTTGTATAGGGCCCCGATGGCGAGCGTGGTCACGAATGGACGGGGATCTGCATATTTTCGGCTCCATAGAGGGACATAGAGGGATGCCCTCTGTCCCCATTATTGTTTGCACTGGTGATTGAGCCCCTGGCGATAGCGTTGAGGGGTTCCAAGAGGTGGAGGGGAGTACTTAGAGGAGGAGAAGAACACCGGGTATCTTTGTATGCAGACGATTTGTTACTATATGTGGCAGACCCGGCGGAGGGGATGCCAGAAATAATGCGGATACTTGGGGAGTTTGGGGATTTTTCAGGGTATAAATTGAACATGGGGAAAAGTGAGTTGTTTGTGGTGCATCCAGGGGAGCAGAGTAGAGAAATAGAGGACCTACCGTTGAGGAAGGTAACAAGGGACTTTCGTTACCTGGGGATCCAGATAGCCAAGAATTGGGGCACATTGCATAGGTTAAATTTAACGCGGTTGGTGGAACAAATGGAGGAGGATTTCAAGAGATGGGATATGGTATCCCTGTCACTGGCAGGGAGGGTGCAGGCGGTTAAGATGGTGGTCCTCCGGAGATTCCTCTTTGTGTTTCAGTGCCTCCCGGTGGTGATCACGAAGGCTTTTTAAAAAAGGATCGAAAAGAGCATCATGGGTTTTGTGTGGGCCGGGAAGACTCCGAGAGTGAGGAAGGGATCCTTACAGCGTAGCAGGGATAGGGGGGGGGCTGGCACTTCCGAGCCTAAGTGAGTATTATTGGGCCGCTAATATTTCAATGGTGAGTAAGTGGATGGGAGAGGAGGAGGGAGCGGCGTGGAAGAGATTAGAGAGGGCGTCCTGTAGGGGGACTAGCAGACAGGCTATGGTGACAGCCCCATTGCCGTTCTCACCGAGGAACTACACCACAAGCCCAGTGGTGGTGGCTACACTGAAGATTTGGGGACAGTGGAGACGGCATAGGGGAAAGACTGGAGCCTTGGGGGGGACCTCGATAAGAAACAACCATAGGTTTGCCCCGGGGGGAATGGATGGGGGATATGGAATGTGGCAAAGAGCAGGAATAACGCAACTGAAAGATCTGTTTGTGGATGGGAAGTTCGCGAGTCTGGGAGCGCTGACCGAGAAATATGGGTTGCCCCAAAGGAATGCATTCAGGTATATGCAACTGAGGGCTTTTGCGAGGCAACAGGTGAGGGAATTCCCGCAGCTCCCGACACAAGAGGTGCAGGACAGAGTGATCTCAAAGTCATGGGTGGGGGATGGTAAAGTGTCAGATATATATAGGGAAATGAGGGACGAAGGGGAGACTATGGTAGATGAACTAAAAGGGAAATGGGAAGAAGAGCTGGGGGGGGGGGAGATCGAGGAGGGGCTGTGGGCAGATGCCCTAAGCAGGGTAAACTCGTCGTCCTCGTGTGCCAGGCTAAGCCTGATTCAGTTTAAGGTATTACACAGGGCGCATATGACTGGAGCACGGCTCGGTAAATTTTTTGGGGTGGAGGATAGGTGTGCGAGGTGCTCGAGAAGCCCAGCGAATCATACCCATATGTTTTGGTCATGCCCGGCACTACAGGGGTTTTGGATGGGGGTGACAAAGGTGCTTTCAAAAGTAGTAGGGGTCCGGGTCGAACCAAGCTGGGGGTTGGCTATATTTGGGGTTGCACAAGAGCCGGGAGTGCAGGAGGCGAGAGAGGCCGATGTTTTGGCCTTTGCGTCCCTAGTAGCCCGGCGTAGGATATTGCTAATGTGGAAAGAAGCCAAGCCCCCGGGGGTCGAGACCTGGATAAATGACATGGCAGGGTTTATAAAGCTAGAGCGGATTAAGTTCGTCCTAAGGGGGTCGGCTCAAGGGTTCACCAGGCGGTGGCAACCGTTCGTCGAATACCTCGCAGAAAGATAGATGGAATGGAAAAAAGAAGGCAGCAGCAGCAGCCCAGGATCGGGGGGGGGGGGGGGGGGGGGGGGGGGGGAGGAGGAGGAGGAGGAACCAGAAGGACTCTCAGGGTTGTTAATATATACTGTATAGTATGTATAGGTCGTTGCTACAGATAATTATATATTGGACTGTTAAATTATATTTTTGGAGAGTGTTACTTGTGATAAGGCAGTTGCCAATTAGGGTTAGTTTTCATTTTTGTTATTTATTATTTATTCATTTTCTGTTTATAAAATAGGTCATTGTTATTTGTGTTGTTATAATATTGTGTAAAGGATGCACAATGTACTGTGTTGGTTGACCAAAAATTTTCAATAAAATATTTTTTTTAAAAAAGGGGCTCAGCAGATGAGTTTGAGAAAAGGTGGGGGATGTTTGTGACCGTGTTTGAGGAGCTATTCGTCACAGGGGGGTGGGTGGTAGGGGGGAGGGTGAAAATGGGGAAAAGTCTGTAGACTGTATAGTTGATTGTTGGGAAGTATGTTTCCCGGGATAGTTATTGGCTGTAACCTGCTTTGATACTTGTTTGCAATAAAATACATTTTTAAAAATGCTGATTTTGTGTCAAGGGCAGTCACCCGCATGTCACCTCTTGTGTTCAGCGCTTTTGATTTTGTTTGGACCAAGGTTGTAATGAGGTCAGAAGCTGAGTGACCCTGACGGAACCCAAACTGAGCATCAGTGCGCAGGTTATCGTTGAGTACGTGCCGTATTTAACACTGTTGAATTCACTTTTCATCACTTTGTTGAAGAGCAAGAGTAAACCGGTGAGGCAGTAATTGGCCGGGTTGGATTTGTCCTGTTTCTTGTGGACAGGACACACCTGGACAATTTTCCACATTGTTGGGTAGATGTCAGTGTTGTAGTTGTACATAAACAGTTGGATAGGGATGGGGCAAATTCTGCAGCACAAGTTTTCAGTACTCCAGCCAGAATGTTGTCAGGACCCATTGTCTTTGCTGTATTTAGTGCCTTTGGCTGTTTCTTTGAGAGGGCTGTGTGGTGAACGTATTATGGCAACCATTCACCACCGTATTGCATTGTACTATGTTGTTGCCCTTGTGGGCTCCACCTATGGACCACTGTATTGTATTACGCCACTTGTATCATGTTGGTGCCCTTGTGGGCTCCGCCCCCTTGAGGGGAGGTATAGAGAGCAGCTGCCCTGTAGGCGGCTCTCAGTGCAGAGGGGTCGCAGGAAGGCACTGTTCTAGTTGATTAAAGCCACTGTTCACTTCAACTCTCTGTCTCGTGTGAATTGATGGTCGCATCAGGCTGAAGACTACCATCTGTGATGCTGGGAACCTCAGGAGGAGGCTGAGATGTATCATCCACCTGGCACTCTGGTTGTTTGCACAGGCTCCAATCTTCTCCTTTCCATAGACTTACTGGGTTCGGCATCAACAGGGATACTGTTGAACCTCCTCTTCCAGTGGGTTATTTAATTGTCCACCACAATTCAGGGCTGCATGGATTGGCAGGACTGCAGAGCTTTAATCTGATCCATTGATTGTGGGATTGCTTAACACTATCGTATGCTGTTTCTGCCGTTTGGCATGCGATAGTCCTGTGTTGCACATTCACCTTGATGACACCTCAGATGTAGAAACTGGTAAAAGAATCATAGAATTTACAGTGCAGAAGGAGGCCATTCGGCCCATCGAGTGTGCACCGGCCCTTGGAAAGAGCACCCCACTTAAGCCCGCACCTCCACTCTATCCCCGTAACCCAGCAACCCCACCTAAGCTTTTTGGACACCAAGGGCAATTTGTCACGGCCAATCCACCTAACCTGCACGTCTTTGGACTGTGGGAGGAAACCGGAGCACCCGGGGGAAACTCACGCAGACACGGGGAGAACGTGCAGACTCCGCACAGACAGTGACCCAAGCCAGGAAACAGCCCCAGTCGAACCAACCACTCTTCGTAACTGAAACGCTCCAGAGCAGACAACATCCTGATGAATCTCCTCTGCACCCTCTCTAGTGCAATTACATCCTTCTTATATAGTGTGGCGACCAGAACTGCACACAATGGTCTAGCTGTGGCCTAACCAGTGTTTTATACAGCTCCACCATAACCACCCTGGTCTTATATTCTATGCCTCAGTTAATAAAGGCAAGTTGCCCAAATGCCTTCTGAACCACTTTGTGTGCCTGTCCTGCTGTCTTCAGGGATCTATGAACATGCACCTCAAGGTCCCTTTGGTCCTCTGGGCTAGGAATCCAGAGATCCAGGCTTAGGTCCTGGTGTCAAAGGCTCAAATCCCACCATGGTTGGTGG